>NC_064442.1:10204015-10507045 GCF_023343835.1 Lagopus muta | reverse complement strand
ATCTTATCTTGTTATTTCCCTTTCAGAATTGATGAGTAATAAAAACAATTAGCCAGGAATGTTTTTTAAAACTTGCCAAATGCATTATTTGGCAAACATACTCATAAATAGTGTATCTAATTACAAACTGAGTGAGCACTGAAAACTACCTCATCATTTGAGAGGAACTTGAAATTCTCATTTCACCCACTGATGAGTCACTGCTGCCCATTAGCAGTAAACTGGCACAAGCAACACAGAGACGTTTTCATCCCTCTCATCATAGTAAGTGCATTTCAGGATTGATGGGGGACATTTACACTTTGGTGAATTTGAGCAAAGACAAAAAAAAAAAGGACATGTGTGTTTTGAGACAGTGGCTGGTTTGGGGCAATTCTTTGTATCTGTGCAAGCTCCCACTCTGGTTTCTCTGTGAGGAGTATTCTCTGTGTGGGAAGCTGTGGGGAGCCACAGGCACGAAGGAAGCTGAATCTCTCTCAGCAATTCCCAGCCAATCTGTAGCTGAGCTGGGAGAAAACCTGCTTAGTCCTTTAGGCACCAGAAAAAGAAATTATCATAGGTCAGACCTTATGCAACACCAGCTTTAGTCTTAAGTGGTCAGGTAGCTCCACACAGATAGTCCATGCAAAGAGCCTGTGTTGGCTTCCCAAGTAACCCAAGGTGCTTTGCTCAGCAGAGAGCCCTTCCTCCACCTGTGCAGATTGCACTGGTTGGCACTGAGAAACTCACTGTCCCCTCACCACCTCCCTCTCCCTTGCCAGAGGCCCCGAAACAGCTGAATTCATTAAAAGAGGGAACAACTTTAAAATCTGTGTTTATTTAACTGTTTTGCTAATAAGCAAAACCATTTGTCCTGTTACCTGACAGTGTCTTTCAGGTATGGTAGATTCCATCTGGCAACTGTCACTTGCCTTATGTAGTGCTTACAACCATGCATTATCATTTAATTAGGCTGAAACTAAATAGATCCAATCCAATTCTCCAAGGCTATAGACCCATATGACTCATAGGCTGTGCATCAGGCCGTTGGAACAGGTCACTCTGCACTGCCAGAGGATGTAAATTGTGTGCTTGGTTCAGTACACAACCCTGTACCAACACATGCTCCTCAGGGAGTCCTCAAGCTGTGGCCAAATCCAGCCTCACCAGGGGCTTCTCCAAAAGAAAAGTTAAGCTTTCAATTCCATGTGGTTTAAAATACATTCAGTCATGATACACCTTGAATCACGGTCTGCTTCTATTATCCATTATCAGTAACAAGGTAATACTTCAGTGCTTTTTTGCCATATACAAAATACACATATTTGCAGAGGAGCTGCAAGGATGCTGGAAGCTTTGGGGAAGCAGAAAGAGTTTCCAGAGATGCACTGGTTTTTTCACAAAAATTTCAGTTGAACAGTATTTGGCTCTGGGACAAAGGGGAAAAAAGACAGAAATATGAGATATCTGAAAGAATTGCTTTGATTGCAGGGTTGAGTGGGAGCACGCTACCAAGCCTTGGAAGTTGCTGCACAGTGAACGTATTGCATGCTGGATCATTTTCTCCACTTCACAGACTACGAATGCCAGGTCTCAGCTGAAAAGGAACCTAAGGCTCCCCATTTTGAAGTCAAGGTACATATTCTTTCTTACTTTCTCCTGAGCATTGTTCTGGCTCATCTCTTAATTCACAAGAAGCCATACTATATATTAACAGACAAGTTCACCTGGAAATTTATTTTGCAGGAGATTTTGTTATTGCCTCATAAACACAGAGCTCCCTTAAATTGTCGTCAAAATACATTACCATGAAATTACTGAAGCAGTAAAAGAAAAAACCTAAAACATTGCTGTACCAAATTCTGCTCTAAATATTATGCTGTTCTTCCATGGAATTCACAGCACTTGCAGGGATCTGGAAGTACTTTAGTGTTCTTTAGCTGATATGTGTAGTCCAAAAGAAGCAATCACACTTTCAGTAAAAGATTATTTAATTTGCATGGGGCTGTGGGCTCCAATCTAGTAGGACCACCTTAACTCTTCTTAGATGCTGCCAGCACTTCACCACTTTGCATCTTCAAAAGGCATTTATGTCTATCTAAAGTAGACATCGTTTATCTCTGGGTAAAGTAGGGCTCTTGGTCTGGAATTGCTTTCTACAGGCGTCAATGACAAGCCTAAGCCAACAACAAACTCAGCTCAGAAGATGCAGATCCCCTTTTAGGGAGCAGGGGGACACAAATGAGGCTTCGATGGCTGTGATCCACACACAGTGGATGTGTATAGCTGCATGCTGCTTTGCAGGAGGGGAGAGGTCTTTGCTGAGGAGAGCAGTGCCTGGCTTCCCCCACCTGCCCCACGTGGTGCAAGTGGGAGGGAGCCCACTGCCTCTGTGGGACTTGGGGAACCACACGGATATGAGATACAAACAGTGTTATGACATGAACACTGCACTTCCAGTAAACAAAGAGTTGGAAAATGGCAGTATCGAATTAAATGGCAATAAAGCTTTTGTTGTTACAGTTTTATGTGGATTTGAAGAGAGAATCTGTGATGAACTGCATTGTGCATGTTCACACCCAAATAAGGAGGGAAGCATGGCATAAAAATAAGTATGGCACTAGGCGGGTATCTTTTTTGAATTCTAGCTCACCAGAAGAGTTTTACAGAAATCTGATTACAGTTTTACTGCATGGATGATGCTTTTGCATCTGTTTCACAGATAGCCACCTTTTAAATTTTATTTAATTTGTATTGATTTTTCCTGCACTTTCATAAGCAGACATCACACATCTGAGCACACACAAAAATGATTACTTAAGTGACGATTTAAAAATAATGGATGTACATTAGCACATGAATGATTAATTCCTCTTTGTGAGTACAAGCATCCAGGCTATGGCTGAGTAAAATATTGATGGTACGAAGGAAATGAGCTGTTTCTTAATTTGGTTTTGTTCTGGTAATGTGTAACTAATGTTGTTTCCTTCTAGCAGTATGCATTTAGTGACCCTTTTAAATTTTAATACCTAGTGATAGCTAAACTAATAGCTTCATGGGACGTACAAGAGGGGATTTTGAAAAGATGCAGATATGGTTTACATGCATTAATTTGAGACTCCCTGTGACACATTTAATACAAACAGTTGCTACAGAAGAGCCTAGCCGGTCTCTACCCACAAGTTGGCATTTCACTAGAAATTTCACTTCTTTTTGTACAAGGCACTGAGGATTTCATCGTCATATTATTCTCAGGGGACTACAGCACAGGAATCCCAGTTCATCAGGGCCTGATGCTCTCATGATGCATCTGAGAGTGTGGGAGTTTGTGAGTGTTGTAGGAAATGAGGGAGTGACTGCTCTTACCACCTGATACTTGGGCATGTGTTTTCACTAAAGGTAGCTCGACCTGAGCAGTAAGATTAACTTTGTGCCGGACTCCTACAGCCTAAGTTAGAGGTACCCACGTTGTATTTTCTAGCTGCTCCCACAGCTGTGGAAGTGCTTCTAGAGTTTTTCTGCCAGAAATACGTGTTGAAGTGCTTTCCCATACTTCTTCTGGGCAATGCCACAGTGAGGAGAAAAGCACAACTCAGGCAGTGCTGCGCACTCCTTCACTACAGAGCACGGTGAGCCACACTCATCCCTCCAAAATATGAAGCTAGTGCCCAGCTGAGCAGAGCAGTATGGACTCAGTATCAAATAGAAATGTCTAAAATGCTCTGCAGGTATAGCTGGGCAGCAACACATGTAAGGACACGGGTTGTGGTAGAGTGCAGCTACAGGTTTTGATGTTCTCCAATGGGAATACAGCCTTGTTAGTGACATACAGACTGAGTCAATGGCAGTGCAGAGCCATTGTCCATCTGTTGGGATGGCACCTTGCCCACCAACGTGGGGACATGCCAGGTTTCAGTTGAAGTAGGTGCCTTCTAACAATGGGTTTAGAAAAGCAGCCTGTTGAAGATAGCAACTGACACCTCTTTCTTTAATAGACTATTTTTGGAGTGGGAACACTTGCTGGCAGCAAGTGCAAAGGGCCTAAATCAGCTTCTGTTAGTCAGCTGCAAAAAAAAATAAAAAAATTCACATTTGCTACAGTAAGAGAAGTTTGAGCTAAAAAGTAAAGTGATTGATTCTGTTTGGACTTGCTGGCCTCGCATGGCTCTGCTTATTGTGGCTACTTAATCTCACTTTACTGTAGTGCACAATAGTTTGCAGATAGGAAAGGAAGAGGAGGAAGAGGAACAGTATTTTGCTTTTGAGATGAGAAAAAGTGCTTTTTGTTTAATTTTAAACCATGATTCTTTGATATTTTCTGCTGCTGCAATGGATATTATATGGTAATCCTGACAGGATGTTTTTATATGTGAGGAAGAGTTTGAGTATTGGCTCCCCAGGATGACATTTGAAGAATGTCAGTTGACAACTGAGAGAAAAGAGGGATCTTCAGGCAGTACCAACAAAAATCATCAGGTTCTCCATCATCAGGTATTTTTCAAAGTGTTGCGAAGACCCCAGGGAAAGCATAGACTTGGCAGTCAGAACTCCCAGAAGGGGTGTAGACCAGAAAGCAAGGTAATGTGTGCACTTCTCCCTTGTGACTTTTTGGGTACAGGATGCCTGGCACGTGGGCAGGGTGTAAAACCACACAGCTTTAAGAGCAGTCCAGATGGCCAGCAAACCCAGGAACACACGTACACATAATATCCTGATCCTTCTAGGAAGGATTTTCAATCTAAATTGTCAGCCTGACATCAGCCCCATGACATTAGTGATGTGCAGGAGTGATATATGATCCACCTTGCAGATAGCTACTTGTTTAGGACTGAGGTAAGGAGTAATATGGCTTAACATGCCTCTTTTGACATGTCCTGCGCTTGTCTGAGGTTCATTCCTGGCAGTGATGTGGCCATAGAATTATAGAATGGCTTTGATTGGAAGGGATCTTAAAGATCACCTAGTTCCAACCCTCCTGCTGTGGGCTACTTGCCACCCCCCAGATCAGGCTGCCCAGAGCCCCATCCAACCCAGGTCTGGAACACTTGCAAGTGATGGGTGTCTGAGTTTGACCATGGCCCATCCCTATCACCTGGCTGAGCACCAGGACAGTGCTTTCTCTCCTCACCACCTTTACTGTCTTTCCACAACTCTACTCCCTTCGTTTCTCCACCAGGAGAAAGCTGTCCTCCCTGGTGGTATATTCGATCCTCAGGCAGTGCAAGGGAACTTGCCAGGTGTCAGTGTGCCAACAAAACCTGTGCTCTATGCAGCTGGGTCCCCTGTCTGACATATGGAGGGTGGTTTCAGATGGTGTGGCTACCTGGGGAGGTGGATACTTCTCCATCCTTCTCTGGTTCAGTGCTGGGCTCTTGGTCTGATACATGAATGTGGCCAAAGATGACAGGGAAAGGACTAGCTAGACATTCTCTACCAGCATACAGAGCACATATGAGCAAAATAAACAGTCAGTCATTGAAATTCCTCTGAGCACAGGAAACTATTCAAGCAGCATCTGAAGTACTCAGATAAAATATCCATCTCTAAATCAGCTTTTGATAGGAAAGCTGAGAATAACCTGTAGTTATCTTTGGCTACTGGACGGTAGAGACATTATTAGAAAATGATTTGTTTTCTATAACATGGCTGCTAAAGTCCTGGCACCTCATTATGCAACTAATTAAAAAGACTCAAAGCTATAAAAGGACTTGGAAAACTCTGGCTGGAGCCACAAATGCTATTTCTTCCATTGCTTCCCAGATGGAGAATCACTTTTCATGCCCTCCTCTTATCCACAAAGACACAGAAGAGATGAGTTCTGTAGCTAACAGCCACAGCATCTAGGACTGCCTCACTCCAGGCAACAGAGGCAATAGAGCAGTCTCTGTGCTTTGCTGAGAACAGAGATGTCATAGCTTACTTTTCTCTTTTGAGCCATATTATGTAACAGTGCTGGCATTCCTACCTGAGCCTATTTTTCAAAGTCAAGGACTGTCCAGAGGATTTTGTGATAACCTGATGATCACTGGCTATGTCTTTGTTGTGTATTTTTGCTATGTTAATTCTTCAAATATGAGCTGAAGACAGGAGATTTTGTAATATATACTGGGTGCCACTGTTACATTACATTGCCTTTGCTTTCTGCACTTTTGACCCCACACACACCTCTCTTCTTCTAGACCAAGCCTCCTCCCTGACAGCTCCTTTGCATGACTGTTTGCTGCATGACTTGTCACAGACAATGGTGCTTCCCCAGACTCCGTGGAGCTTTGCATCACTCAAGATTAGCAGGCTGACGTGCACAGTCGTGCAAGCAGCTGGCAGACTGCGGTCACTGAAACAACATGGAGATGGAATGGGCATCTATCTCCTTGTCACATACGGTCACCTCAAAGGTGAAAACTCTCTCGTCTTGCACCTCCCAAAGAAGAGCATTGAGATGTTCAGTAAGAGGAGTGGCTCTAGGACATGATGCACCATCTTAGATGTTGTTGGGGAAAAGGTGCAGCAGCAATTTGAAATGATCAGTGCCACTTGCACTCACCTCTGCCTCTTAGCTTTCATGACGTGTTATATAGAGAATAGCAAGTGCTTTATCTTGTTTGTACTCACTCACTTTCCATAAGTAGATTTTTTTCTTCTGCAGTAACCTACAAAGCACAGAACAGAGAGGAGCAAACCTTCTGCGGATGGTTTCTGTAAGGGTTCTGTAACCCTTCAGCCACTCAGCAGAAAGGGCCTCAGAGCCCACAGCCAGCATATAGGAGGTAACACCAGGGTTCACCAAAGCTAGGAGCCACTCTTCAAACAAATTGTAATGTTAGGTAAGGCTAGAAGTGTTGGAAAACAAATAGTAATGGTACACACCTATATCCCAAGAACAAAAATACTCTAGGTTAGTCAGCTACCGAGATGTCAGGGGGCAGACACTGAACAGAAACTCAAGTTAGCATGCCAAAGGCAGCAGCTTCTGTCATCACTGATGGTGTGTGGGCTGTAGACTTTCTGTGTGTGTTACAGAGGTACAAGTAAATAGTTTGATCATCTTTTTTCAAAACTAGGGTGAGAGTCTATGCTCCTTCTGGATAGGAATGCATCAGAGAAATGTGGCAAGGTTTTATTTCAGAGTTCAAACAGATACAAATTTACAAGCAGTTTGTTTATCTTTCTATCTTTAGTGATTACTGGCGTTAGCTATTTTCTAAGCAACCCCCTACATCAAACATGGAAAATGTCTGTCTGATCCTTTACAACTGTTTTACTGTCACCCAAATGAGGCAGGTTTTTGGCTCCTGAGTCAGGGTTATGCTGGACAGCTGCTTTCTGTGGCAGCCCAAGGAGCCACCTCAGGCTTGCCCAAGGGAGATTCAGGCTGTACTGGATTACATTCTTAGGGTCATATTTAAGGCCTTAATCCGTGGAGTTATATTTGGTGGGACAGCGAAGGAGCAAGGTTTGTGTGCGTCTGCGGACGTGTCTGTGTGAGTCTGTACATGCACGCGTGCCTGATTGCTTGTTTTCTGCAATACTGAAACTTTCATGGCCATCATCAGCTGATACCTGTGGACTCACCTTTGTGTAGGATGTGATTGTTGATGTATGGAGCCAGGCTGGTTCATGTTGGATTTTATGGACTCTGGCATGAGTAATGCGATACTAATCTATAGATAAACGAATCTGCTGGTATTTATAACCAGTAAGCAATTGCCTCACCCACTAACTGCAAGTTTGGGGACGTGACAGTTACAGTAGATAATACTTTACTGTAGCTCTGAGCTGTCTGAGAACCTGCAGGATTGCCTAAATTTCTAAGGGAATATTTGATTTACCTTAAAGAAAACATTAACCTCGCCTCTGGTCATTCTTACTGACAGGGAGCAGCATGTCAACTGAGCCCAGACATAAAACACTTAAAGCCTGAGCCCTGTCAGTTAAATAAAACGATAAAATTGTAATCTGTTCCTATCCTACATTATCTGGTAATTAGCACATAAATAACAGTGAAATCATAGCATGTTTTTGGGCCTGTTTCTGTTCTGAAGGTCACTGGATATCCATAGGACAAGGGGGATTCATCACACAGAATCAATTACAGGATTAGGTAATCCCCTAAAATGGGATTGAAAAGTGATTTTGTGTAGCAGAATTTGCTATATATAATTATATATAGATAACATTAAGTGTCTTGTCATCTTGTGATTATATACTGTGGGCATAGATTTGTTGCTAATGTGTCTTTTCAACCGTCTGTGCCTGGAAAAGGCAGTGCAGAGAAGTGTAGGTAAACACTGCAGATGGTGAATCTGTACTGACTGAGTAGCTGTATGACAAATGAAATTTTGGAAATTAAAATTGCAGGCTGTGAGGAAGATCACCTATTAATCTTGGAAGTATGCCATTAAATCTAATTACTGTATTTTGTTGATATTACCTTAGATGTTTGAAATGAATTCTCCATCAAACGATAGGTGATGAAATATACCTAACTGAAAAGCTAATCACTGGAAGAAAAGGGAAGTTTTCTTGCTCTCAGTGATTGCTGGAGACATTGCAGGGGCTGAGGAGCCAGCAGCACGCGCTGTGTTGCACCTGGTCCCAGCAGGCACCACAGCAATGCCCTCACTTGGGCTCCTCCATTCCCAGCTCCCTGCCTGGTACAGCCCAACCCTCTCTGGGATGTTTTTAACAAGGTTATTCTTTTGCAAAGGCCAGGAATTAGTCACATTTTACCACTGCAGGAAAGTGACATGGCCAGAATTGTTGGCCTGAAAGAGTTTGCTTTTCAAAGTGAAGGCTGATGGAGAGCCTGCAGGCAGGAAAGACCAGTTTTACAGCATGACTCTGCCCAGTTTTGTTCCCTGCTCGAATCCCTTTTATTATCTTTGACATCCAGTCATCCAGATTTCACTATAAGCACATTTCAAGTAGTAAAATATGCAAGATACCGCATTAGAAGCATTGTGCTGTGCCTTGTCCTTGCTGGTGCGGTGTTCCTTCTGGCAGCCCCACAGCCAGAGCAGGGCAGGAGCTCCCAGCCTTCACTGCCCTGCATCTATCAGGGCAGAGCCTGCATGAGCCCTGTGGGCTGACCCATGCAGAGCTGCCAAAGCAGAAAAAAGTTATTCATTTTCCAACTATTTTATCAATTACTGGCATATCTCCTCTGCCTCCCAATGGATATGGTGGAACTGGAGAGCCAGCAGATTGAATTTCAGTCAGACTTTTGCCTAAGTAAGAACTGAGAGCAGCAATTAGATTTATCTTGTAAATACTCAGTACCAACATAGTGCTCTGTATGCTCCATGAGGCAAACTGATGTCTGATGATCATGGGTAGGCACGGAACTGCAGCGCACACCCATTTCTTCCACCTGCCAGAAAGATAAATTACAAGAGCAGAAGCGTATGCAGATGTTGATGCAGTGCAGAGCTGGGATAAAGTTGCCAATTTGGGGTGCACAGCCCATCAGTGCTAGCAGAACATCATTGCTACGCCTCCAAACTGACAGGCGTTCCACCTGAGGCTTCTATACATCCCCCTAAATAAGGAGGCAGGCTAGAAAGATAGAAAACAGAGTGAACAATGATGTAAAAATTGAGGTTTTGACAGTCAGAAATACTTTAAGAACAACTCTCAACACAGTGCGCAAAAAAGATGCTAAAAGAAAGTGGTAAAACTGTTCTGTGTCTACCTATATTTTACCAAATGCTAATCGCTTAAAAGCACCTCCTGTAATTTACTGAGAGCTGACAAGGGTGGAAGAGGAGGTTTCACGTCATTTGGAAAATATGAGAAAATTATTTTCTTTTCTTTAAGCATTGTAAAGAAATATGCTTGTGTGCTACCTGAATTGGATACTATTTGTGGAGATAAAATTATGACATCTTTTCTTACACTTACCACCTTCATACAGCACTTGACTTATTACCAATCATTTGCCTGTATCAACACAGCGCAGGCCCGTGACATTGGCAGTTTGCTATTTTTAGCCAATTGGTGTAAATCATGAGCGACAACGTTCTGAAATGTCTCACTTCTGACTTGTGTTGATACTGCGGCAAGCTCAAGACTCAAGCAAGGAGAACGGCTGGCTCCACTTTCACCTGTATTTCCCATGCAACAAGGGCTAGGGGGACTGAATGAAGTAGGATCTAAATGCTGTCCAGGCAGATAAAAGATCCATCTTCTTGGAATCTAAACCATGGGAGATGGAGGTGAATAAGTGGCCACGAACAGAGCAATAGCTACAATAAGTGTTTGTGGAGATGGCTGCTAAAGCAGTAAGCATCCATCTAACGGAGGCGAGTGTTACTCCCGTGTAATTCTGCATTGTGCAAGTTATTAGTAGAAGACTGTAACAAGCTACCAGCTTCAGCTGGTGTGGCTTCAGCCTCCTTCTGGTGATATGCTGTGAAACATTACAGCTCAAGCTTCATATTTTCCATATTTATGTTCTAAAATATCCAAAGGATTCTTTACCAAGCAGCAGAGACAAAAGCTGGCTTCTTAGGAAATTGTTCCGCATTTATTCACACACAGTACAGGCTTACCCTGCCATGTGCAATGGCTCCCCTGACAGTGAAAAGGCACTAAGGCACCAGAGCTGTATGAGCATAACGTTTTTGGGTAGTTAATAGAAACCAACATTATCAGGCAGACCAATATTTACCCCTGCAATGGGAGCATTACTCATTGAATAGCATCTTAAACTGTCCAACTAACTTTATACACTCACAATAAATAAATTCTGTTCTCTTTTATTATCAAAATTAATTACAGACAAGGTAAGTCGTAACAGCCTCACTTTCAGCTTAGATTTAAGGACAGTGAATATAAAAACTGTGCATATCTGATTCATCAGAAATGAAGTGCCTAACCCACAGTAAATTACTCTGTCCGCTGCTCTGTGGGGGCAGATGTCTACACACAGTATTGCGATGTGGTGCCTTTTGGAGCGACCAAACAGGAGGGAGGAGGAAAACAGTTAGCTAAAATGTAATGACTCTTACGATATGGCATCATTGCATCCTGCTACTACTGTGATGTGGCCATTCTTCTGTAACTGACATTTGCTGTTTTTATTGGAAATGACATAGCTTAAATGAATAGGTCCTCAAAATATAAGTTTCAATTTCATTCAGGAGCCATCGCGCCTGCAGTAGTGTGCTGAGTCACCCACTGAGCTCTGGCACAGGCCCAGGGAACCCGGCCGTGCCATCCTGCGTGGTTCACCCTAGGGATGTGCCATGGGAGCAGACCTTCCCAAGCTGCTGCCCCACACCATGCAGCGTGCCCCTTCCCACCGCACCGCTGCCTGGTGACCGGGGATGCCATCGAATGGCTGTGCTTCCTGAGCCCAGCTCAGCCTTGGCTATGAACCCAATGGAGGAATTCAAGTGGAATGAAATGTCTGCTTTAAGCACACGTTAGTTTTATATTATCTGTGTTTTAATGAAGCAAAGTCTCAATTTGTTGTTCTAACAGATGGTGGTTCTTCTATCTATATGTAAATTTTGAATATTCTGCTTACATTTTCAAATTTGTGAACATGACTGTTGCTTAAGTCTGTAAAACACTTAGAGGGTGAAAAATCCCTTAGACAATAGGAATAATCCATAAGATACACCCCTGAGATGGGCACGGTGAGCGCTGTGCTTGCCGTTCGGTACCCAGGGACAGTCCGGCCGGAGCCGGGCGCTGCTCGGGCGCTGCTGGCCCCGCTCTGCGCTCAGTCCTTCTCGTGGTGACTGTGCTATTAGATTCCGCTGATGTGCTTCTTTTACAAATCAATCATTGTAGGGGTAATTAACATTTAAAAGCCAGGTTTCTTTTAATTCCATTAATATATTTGTGACAAGAAATGTGTTGGCAGAATCCAAAGGTTAAGAGTTACAATGAAGAACAAGTTTTAGAATAAATGAAAGTTAAGGCCTAAAAGGGGCTGACAATGCCCCATTAATCTGCACGCTATTGACACAATAGTGCTCTGTTGTGTCAATGAGGATTTAAGAAGCTTTGCGGCGCATGTAACTGATGGTTTATCATATCAATAGGAGCCTGCATGTATTGGTGCTTAAAAACCTGTGGCTGTATAATTCCCTGCCGGCACCCTCTGTAAGTGCGCATACTTTTAATCCCCACAGAAAGTGGCTCTAGCCATGCTGCAAGTTTTGAAACTGGAATAAACCACCATCTTTAATATTTCAGCATAGATCTGTCTATGCCCGACTATCCCAAAGCTCTGTACTTCAAACCAAAAGCCTTTGCCATACAGCAGTGTGATCCGATGCTCAGCATCGCATTCATCTCACCTCGATGTATGGACGCCCTCCAACAGTCCGTGGCTGGGACGGGCAATGGAAGGGAGATCCCGCAGGGTGGGTCGGCAGCCCCGACCCCAGCCTGGGGTGACTGCCCGTGGACAGGCACAGAGCTGCTCTGGGAGCCAAGTGCTTCTTTTAGGGGTGGTCACATTTGTGCTCTGAGCCTTTTTGTCCTTGCGTTATAGTTTGATTCCCAACGCAGTGAATAGCCTCTATCAGAGCATTTTCACGCGCCGTGCAAATGTCTGTGCTCTTAGACAAGGGCTGTGTCTGAGAAGGAGAAAATCAAGTCTTTGCACCTTTAACAAGGCAGCGGCACTTGGGGTGCAACATAGCAGCGCTGTGTTTGCTGCGAGGAAACCCATAATGATCTCGCCTTTAGCCTGTCACCACTAGGAAACATCAGAGAGAGACAGCCAAGGGACGGACTTGCCAAAAACGTCCTATTCCCATGGCTGAGAGATTTTGTTGGCACCATCTCTAAAGAGAATTTACTATGGGCCGCATCCTGGCGCCCTCGCACAGAGGAGTCGGTTCCCGAGAGGCAGCGCTCCCCCTGCGAGGAGCACAGAGCCCGCAGGCTCCGCTCGCTGCCGCCCGGTGCCACACAACTCATCGCCCACGGGGCACAGGGCAGGGGCCCGGGTTCAGCCTGGGAGTGACTGCCACCCCTCCTCAGTCACGGTTTCTGTTGCTTTTACTCCGAATTCTTCTGTTTCCCCATTTAAAAAAGAAAAAAAAAAGAAAGAAAAAAAAAAAGCGTAGATGATAGAGTTGGGTGAGTAATCCTTTTTCTTTTCATTTTCTTTCGGGGGCATCCGAAGTATTTCGTGGCACTTTAAGTTTTAATTAATTAGAGTTTCACGTGGGGAAAAAAAAAAAAAACAAAACAAAAAAACAATGAATGTGTGACAGCTGTTCCTCGGACTTCACGTCTGGGATCCAGCCCTTTGTTTCTGGAATAGATATAGGCATTTCGGACGGGCACTTAAGGATGTCATTTCAAGGACGTCCCCCACTACCACCCGCGAAGTACTCATCTGCAAAATTGAGTCTCATCAGGCTGCAGAATTGCACTGCGAGCGATGGCTTTGGAAGTAGGAAAGCACCGTCTGCGTCGAGGCGCGGAGCTGGCCACGCTCCGGCCGCCCCTCCGCCGCCTGCAACGGCCGTTCCCCCGGCTGGGGCCGCCCAAGCCGCGAAGCCGGGTCGACGGAGCGCGCTAGTTGCGCGGAGCTCCGCGGGGCCGCCCGGGGGCAGCGGCGTGAGCGGGGCGAGCCCGGCGCTGCCCGAGGCAGGGACGGGCGGAGGCGGAGGCCGGGGCCGGGCGGCGCCGGGGCCGGTACCGGGGTAGGGCCGCCCCCGTACGGCGCTGCTCTGCGCGGGGCCCGGCCGGGGGCCGCCTGGCCGCTCCCCGGGGCGGTGAGGGCTGCACGGGACGGGGCGGCGGGGAGTTGGCGGAGGGGCGCGGGCTTTGCGCGGAGGCGGAGCGAGGCTGGGCGCGGCGAGGGGCGGGTGAAAACAAACACATTAAAGGGAGGGGAAAAGGGAAAAACGAGAGAGAAACGAGGGAAGAAAAAAAAAATAATAGTAAGGCAGGAGGAGGGCGGGAAGGGGTGGGCTCTGCGCGGTGCGCCGCCCCCGCGCTGGCTGGGCAGCGAGCAGAGCGCCGGGATGGGGCGGCCGGCGGGGGGCATCGGGCGCAGGAGGCAGCCCCGCCGGCGGGCGGCGGCCCCGGGCAGCGGCAGCGGCAGGTACGGGCACCGAGACGGGCACGGGGCGAGGGGACGGAGCGGCGGCGCGGGTCCGTCCCCCGCAGGTCGCCGCGGGAGCTTGGGGCAGCTGCAGCGGGCGCTTAGCGGCGGGGTCTCGGCGGGGAGCGGTGATTTACGGGCTCCCGGCGGCTGTCAGGCACTGGGAGGCAGAGGGAGCTGTGCTCCGATCTCCGATCTGTTACGGAGGGAAGCAAACCCGAGAGTCGGCTCTGAATCGTCCCCGCTCGAGGCTGGGGCGACCGCTCTCCGTCCTCGGCTCCTGCGGAAGCGGCGCTCAGGTGCGGAGCGGGGAAACTTTGTGTGGGAGCGGGCAGCGCTCCGCGGGCAGCGGCCGGGCGGCGGCGTGCGGGCTCCGGGGAACGCCTGCTTTGTTGTTTGTAAGCGTCGGATGGATATTAAAGGTCACACCGATATTTCCAGGTGGATATTATCCCTGCGCTTTAAAGATTTTGGGGGTGTTTTCTTTTTGGTTGTTTTCTGTTTCTTTTCGGATGATTTCCATCGCGTTTTGTCTCGTAAGCTGGAAAATGCAATTAAGTGTGCTTTAGGCTGACATGTTGAAAATCCTGTCGTTCCGGAGGGTATCCCACTTGTTAACATGAATACAGCGCCGTGCTGGTCTGCAATTAGTGGCTCTTCCCGTCGTGGAGTTGTTTCTCACTTCAGGTCAGGGTGATGCTTGTGGCACAGCGTTTCCCTGCGAGGAGCTGAGCAGAGCTCGGCCCGCTGTGCAGAGCCATTTGTATTTTGGTGCGTGCGTGGCTTGGAATACATTGGCTGTTGAGCATAGCAGCAGCTCTGATGGTTCATCGTGCTCACATATGTGGTGCTTGCTGTACAGATGGTATTGTGGCTTCTCCGTGTACACACGCACACATTTCACACGTAATGTGCAGGAATTACAGCAAACTTCCTCTGGAACGCTGCTCAGGGCTCTGTAAATGGGTGGCATTCTTCCCGTGCTTATTTCCTTTGAGGAAAACGTGCCTCTTTCTGGGGGTACCTTTGTGCCCCGAGGTGGTTGTGTTTCTCCCAACATTTGTAAATTGACTTAAATAAATTTGAGGGAACAGCTTCCCGCTCTCTCTTAGTGCTGCTGTACTGCTCTTACATACAGATACTTTCACAGAGGACGTTCTGAGGTTCTTTCCTTCCAAGTCCAACAGGAAGTTCATTGTAAATCCCTGCGATCACTTTTGTGGCAGAAGAGAATGGACTTTTTTTTTTTCCTGCTTTATTCACAGTATAAAATTCTGTGCACCTCTAAAGTCTGCTTAAGTCACTATTCAGTAAATTAAGCCGTATGTAATCACATTTAATGTAGTAAGCGATGGGCACGTTGTGTTGTGTTGGCAGATACTGTACAAACATTTACTCTGGCTTAGATAAATACAAATTGCAGTGGAGTGCTCTGACTCTTTCTGTATAACCATGAACTTTAACATTTTTTATATTAAGCAACATAAAACTCAGTTGTTTCGAAAACAGGAAGAGCAAGTTTGCAGTTGGAATTTATTACTATTCTCAATTATGTAGCTCGGTCTCCAAGAGGACAGCCAAAAAGCATAACCCAGGGGTCTAAAATGGTTTGCTTAGCAGGCTGCTCGCTTCCATCTGCATCTTCAGTTACAGCGAGCAGACACCCTCCTCCCCGCATCCTCCACTCTGTTGGTACCTGTTCTCATTTGTGGTTGAGATGGAACAAAGATAACATCATCTAACAGTGCTTTGTGTGATGCAGGAGTGTGTGCCAGGAATACAGCCGTGGCCCTGTCACAACCAGCTGTGTGCCTGCAGCCCCGTCTCGCACCCTTTTGCTGGGCCACCTGAAGGGCTCTGCTGCTGCAGCCGGCTCTCAGCCCCGGGAACTGCTGGGACTTGGATGGAGAATTGTGAGGAGCACACAGTTAGATAGGATGCTTAATTACATACGCAATTAATTCTGACTAAATGGGTCTTCGATCTGATCGGTCCTGTCGTGGGAGATACATGGAGGTAAAGAGAGGAAGTCATAGAAGCTCCCTTCAGAGCATGTGTTAGGTGTTTGTAATAACTCATCTGACAGCCAGTCACACACCAACTGCAGCTCTTGGTTATTATGGTTATCTTTTTATTGTTTTAGAAACATTATTGCACTTAGCATAGGATTCAGCATCCCTTGAAGTGGAATGAAGCCCATTTAGCTGCACAGAGCTTCCGTAGAAATGTTGAAATGCTTTGGTTGTGCTTCCTTCTGAAAAGCAGAAATGTGAAGTCAAGTGGAGAGATCCTGGGTGGATGTGGCCAGTTCTCATCAGGTGTCATATGCATGATGTGACAGGGACCCGTCTGGTTGTGGTCTGCCTTTGTGAGACAAAGGGAGCGGCTGTATGAGCAGCTTCTGTGCTTATACTAGCTTATGTTGGGCTTAATTATGTTGCACTCTGGTGTTTTTCAGAGAATGCTCTGTGTGTATGTGTTGCTTATTGAATAGAGATGGTGGTTGATTACATATTTGTGTGTTAAACCTACCAATAATTCCAGTTAAGAAAAATCCAATGTCTTTCCATTGGAAAAGGTAGTAATCTGCTCCATAAGTAATTAAGAAAAGAAGGTATATTATTTGCATTGGGTAGTGTAAGTTATTTTCAGTCTTAGCAGTGTGTAATTAAAACAGTTCAAATGTTGCTTTCGTCAAAACTGCTGCTAGAACAGATGATGCCTTTTCTTATGCACCAGATAAGCTACTGCAGTTACCGCTAAAATTCGTCTGAGCCATTTTATTAAGTTGTTACTTGTTCTGGGAATAGCTGCCAGCCTTGAGTTCAAAAGAAAGTAGGTTCTGATTTGTTCCCATGTCACATGGAGGAGACGTGCAGCAAAAAATCGTACTACTGCCCATCTGATGCTGTTTCCAGGAGCTCTGCGTGCCACACTCTCTTTTCCTGGCAGTGGTGTGACAGTATTTACAGTGGGCTCAGCTCCTTCAAACAGGAATGCTGTTGGAATGGTCCCACTTCCAAAGCCAAACATTGGTGCAACCACAGAGCTCAGAGCTGCAGCTCGCATATCTAACATACAAGTTGTGTTGATTTCCCAAACTCTTCTGTGCCGTTCGGCCTTTGTTAAGTAACTCAGATTAGCATTTTAACAGCCCTGAAGTGAACTCCTGCCATTCTCCTCGCTTGGACAGTGCGTGCAGGCCATCCATCACCCTGTCCTTGGCCACAACAGCCTACTGCCTCCACAGCCATTTGGAGCTGCACAGAAACCACCCGACTGTGAACGGCACAGCTGGCTGCAGCAATTTTTCCTTCCACGCCACTGGCAGCATTGTCTGGCTATGGTAACTAAAGCTAACACCCAGAACAGGGAGCTGTTTTGTGCCGGCACCCAGACTACATGGGCACAACTGGGCAGGCTGCAAGATGGCTGCTGGGCTGATGAGAGGAGGTGGCCACGGGGCTCCTTCTTCCCTGGGCCCGGCACACAGACTGCAACCTGTTGTGAGAGGGGATGGAGCTCACCCTGAGGGAGCCTTCAGCATGCAGGCCAGGCTGCGCTTCGAGAGCCGCCAGCTGAGGAAACACAACCTGCAGCTTCAACTTAGCCACGCAAACAGGCAGAGAGCGCGGAGGATTTCAGCTGTGTGTTTCACACATTCTTGGAGAAGCCTTTTTAGTTCCACAACGGAAACCATGTGATTTCACAGGATCCGTGCCCAGACTCTAAGACTTGCTACAGATGCGTTCCTTGGGTTGTTTTGCAGATCTACAAATGCAATAGGGAAGAAGTTGTAGGATTTATTGCTTAATGGTGACCTGAGCTCTAAGTGGCAGGTAACTTCTCCTCATGGCCCTGTGCTAATCTCACTTGTGGTGATTTTTTGCATAATTTAAGCAAATTGGCCTTGTGTGACTGCCTGCCATGTCAGCCACAGCTTGCTTGCTAGGAGGGAGCCTTGCTTCAAGAGCAAAGGAGGTCAGGAGGTGTTGCGTGGCAGGAGGGGCCAGTGGACACGGGCTGGAAGAGGAGGAGCTCAAGCAAGCAAGTGACATTTGTTCTGTCCAGAATGGTTACAAACCTTGTAAATGAAATCAGTCCCTGGACAGCTTTGATTTATATTCTCGTGCAGCAGATTGGCCTTGGTCTGCCTGACCTTGGTAACATTACAGAGGTCGCATTTGCACACAGATACTCCTCTTGCAGAAAAGTTTGTTGTTGCTGTTATTTTTGTTAGCCATTGGTGCCCAAGAGCCAAATCCCAGCCTGGGTTTCTAATTGGGTAGGCCTCAAACAAACACAGAATGAGAAGGAGGGATCCTGTTCCCCACCAGGGATGGTTGCAGGGATGAGCAGCAGATGGGTGCTGTCAGGCAGGTCATTGAGGAGCTGTTGGCCTGCATACCCAGGGCCGAGCTGGTCTTGGTGCAGGGCACACATGCTGGCAGGTGTCAGAGGCAAGGAGGGCTTCGATGAGGATTTGTGCTGCAAGTGAGGATTAATTGGGCGGTGCTAGCTGGGGGGCTCCACAAGTGTGTGGGGGCAGCAGGGAAGCAAACAGAGCTGATTGTCTGGGAAGGGAACGAGCAAGCTGTGGGGACCAGCAGCACAGCACTTGCTGTCAGTACTGGGAGCAAGCCCTCAGCAGAGATGAGAGGTGATCAGCTGGTCACTCAGCTCAGCTATTACTGGGATAATAGGCTTTTCTTAACATGAGCTGCATAGTTCATCACTCTCGTGCCAAATGGTCCTGACAGCTGGGCCTCTGCTCTTTGAGCAGCAGCGAGGTGCCAGCCCACACCGCCTGCCGGGAGTGGCAGGTAGGGGTGTAGGGCCTTCCCCCAGCCTTGCTGTGCTGTGGAACAGAAGGCTTTCCCCTGCAGTCCCACTGCTGTGCTTCCCAGGCACTGGTGGGGAACGAGGAGAGTGGCGGCTCCTCGTGGCACCGACAGAAGGTGTTGCTGCTATTTCTGTGTACGTCTGTCATGACAGATGTGCTTTGGGGTCAGAAGAACATTGTCCTGCTGGTATTTCCAGCCCCAGTTTATATATACCTCTCCTTGGGCACCCCTCCCAATGCTGTGTGTGAACAGTTGTGCATCTATTGGACCATGCAACAACCCTGGTTTGGAAGGCTGCAGAGAAAATTACATGTGTAATTTAGCTTGCAGGAGCCTCAGTGTGTACTTAAGGCTCCAGGATTAAAATTTTAAATGGTGTTTGAACGTAGTCTACTGTCAGTAAGGAGGCTGTGACTCTGCCTGGTAGTGAAATAGTAGCTAAAAACAAGAGTCATGAATGCTCAGCAGTAAAGCACCCAGGTGTTAAGTACCAGGGTACCCAGTGCATGGTGGCTCGGGGCTGTATCCTGCAGAAACAACAGAAGCAGGAGAGGGCCATTTACTTTCAAACAGTTGGCCAAGAGCCAGCGCTGGCACCCCTTGCAAATATAGCTATATTTGGTGTATTGCCGCCCAGAGACAAGTGGTGAAGGGAAGGGTAAGGATAAGAGAAAAAGCAGTGGTGTGAAAGCTGTCAACAGCATGCGAACAATGTCCCCAGGTGTCTCATGAAAGGAGTAATAAGGGGTAAAAAATCATCTTGCGGAGTTGAATGGGTTCTTTCAATTTACAAAGTTCTGCTCTCCACGGCGGTTTCTTAAACCCAGCACGTGTTTATCAAAGATTAACGCTGAGAAGCCGGTAATTTGTTTTTGCTCAGCAAATCGTATTTCTTCATGAAGTGAGTGCTACGTGGATATTTTTAGCAATGTATAGATTTTTTTTTTTCTTAATGATAACCTCAAACTAAAGTAATCAAATCCCATGTTTGGGGATTAATCTGATTCCCTGCAAGGGTATAGATAGAATTTTTTTTGTCCTTTGTACCGTGGTTCAGGTTTTACTCAGAGTGGATTATGGCTTTTCCTCCCACTAAAGCATCAGGTTTTCATCCTTGCCAGAGACATAACAAGCACCGCTCATGTGCTCTTACATGGCAAGCTGTGCCAGTGCAAACCTCAGTGTGCTTGGTGCAGCTGGAGAGAAAAACAGACCTGCAGATGTGTATTGTGTGTGGTTCAGATACGATCACTTAGTCACATTCTTGCACTGGCCCAGTGCTACCAGTGATAACAAGGGTTTTGAGAAAAGTTGCAACTGTCTTGGGGATCCTGGGAGGCCAGCATGGAAGGGAGAAAGGGGCACGCTGTAGTCCAGAGCTCTAAAGCCTCTGGTCCTTCCTCCCTGATCTGCCACAGATTTCCTTATGACCTTGATTCAAGCTCCATGAACAGTATACTAGTAATTTAATTTTTTTTAACTTCCAAAGCTCTGATTTGTGGCTTACAGACCCAAGCATTGGAAGTAGTGTGACAGAAATACAGCAGTGCATGTTGCTATGGGGTGATACAGCTCAGGCAGAAGATGGGGACTGAGGGCTGGTGCCAGCACCATGTCCTGTGCCAGGGCTGGAGTGGGCTGGCAGCTTCCCATGGGAAGCAGGCAGTTCTGTGGGGCCAGGATTTACCTGGAGTAGTGTAATATGGTGCAGGAACGTGTCACAGTGTGGGGGCCCAAAGCAGGACAGCTGTTGCTGCATACTGCATACTGCAGCCTCCAACCTCAAACCTCTAACTGTCAGAGAGGAGCCAGGGAGCAGCAATGGGGCAATAAGTTACCTGACTGCTTTTATATCCATTTAATAACTTCTGCTGAAGGTAAGGTGAGGAGTCAAGCTGGCTCAAACCCTGCAGTAATACTTCTGACTTTAAAGTAAATAAAAGCAAACCAAACCCTCCCCAGTGCCCTGCTGCGATGCCCCCGGTGCTCTCAAGCATCAGTGCACAGACATCTCTCCAGGAGCCCCCCGTGCTGCCCCAGGCTCACAGCAGCACCCCTGTTGCCCCTCTCCCCCACCAGTGCCCATGTCTGTGCATATGCTCACAGATGCTCGCTCACAGACTACAAAAGCAGCAAATATAATAATGTGATCCAACTGTTCAGTGCTAGGCTAGAAAGAAGTGTTTTTCTGCCATTATGTGAAAATTTAGCGTGACTGGAACAGAGTCTGCATTTGATTAGGCAATTTAAGAAATGTAAGAGACTTCATACTGTAGGGCAGTGCTGCAAAACAATTGCTCGGAACATGTTCTAAAATTGGTTTGCCTTCACCAGATTTCCATGTGTTTCTGCACAGCATCTCAAATGAAAATATGAAGAGTCACGTGGCAAGGGGCTGCATTTTGATATTGTAGTAAATAAAAGTAGCAGTTTGAACAATTATTCTAACTACTGAATTGCTTTTGAGAAGAGAAAACACAAAACTCTCCCTTTATTTGCTTTTCAGCCTGGGAAAGACGTTTCATAACACATCCTTTGACTGTTGTTAGTTAATCTTTAATGCTTAACAAGATAATAGTATTCGTAACTTTGAGCTCAGGCTTCCTCTGGTTTTCCGTGCCTGCATTTGTACACGTAATTGATTGTGGCCAGGAAAGTGGCAAAGCACATGCTCTGCATGTACAAAGAGGGAACCGGGTGGCCAGCTATCATACTTGTCCATGCAGAAAAACCAAGGCTGGCTAAAACCCTTCACTGGTCTCTAGAGTCAGTATTCTTGTAGGCAGGGCTGGCTGGCTGCTCTGGCATACTGATAATACCAGCGTGGTGCTTAGGATGCTCTGGTGGTGATTCTTGCCAGCTGATAGTCTCCCTCTCCCCTCCCATTTTCCAGCAGCCATTTACCTTCTCTTTGATGTGAGCAGTGCCACTTTGCCCAGCAGCTTGAGCCAGCAGACCCATGCCCAGCGAGGTGCAACACGGCAACACTCCACATGGGGAGCACTGATGGGAAGAGGAGATGCTTTCTGGAGTGCAGTTGATGCCAGCATTGTTTGGGGCAGGACCTGTTAGCTGGATACCTTAGAGGACCCAACACTGGAGTTGCTCTGGGTGAAGGAGCTCTGGCATCATGTGCTCATGCACATCAGGGCTGAGACCTTCACTGCCCACACCTGCGCATACTGGCTCCTACCTGTCCCAGCGCTTCCTTATCAGGCACTGCCTAATGGTGCTGAAAGGAGTGGCAGCCTTGCTGTGTCAGTCACATTGGCCTGTGTGCATAGAGGGTTCTTGCTTCCCTTCAGCTCTCACCCACGTTTGTAGCAGACTCCTAGAGAATGGAATAGGTGATACTTTGGTCTAGGCTTAGGGTTTTGTTTGAGGTTCTGCGGGGCACTTTGATTGTTTCTAACCTCTGTCCAAGCCTGTATGTACTATAAGTAATGAGATCTTTGCCATTTCAGTTTGAGATGTCTCCAGTTTTCAGGATAAAAACTCACAATTTGAGATTTCAGACTCAAAAGCACACAGAAAATGCCTGACACTCCATGCCCAGCTGTGGGCTGGCAGCACACCCAGCCTGATGGGCTGCAGCCGCCTGCCCCAGTGGGATGGCATTGCATTCTGTGCTTTGGGGTTGGAGCTTGCATTGCCAGTTCTGCCCACAGACTGGAATTAATGGGGTCAGTGCAGAGGGTGCAACACAAACCCCAACATCCCTCTCCTCTGCACCCTTCCTTGAACGCTTCTGTGAATAAATGCAGCCTTTGCTCAGGCAGTCTCAGCTGGGTATAAGCAGTTTGAATTGATAGAACACAAGGCCTGCTGAAGTGGTGAATCCAGAGTAGGGTGTGAGCTGAAGTGCCTGTGCTATATCGCCTGCAGCTCAACCCCAGCACACTTTCTAGGGAGCATGTGCTTGCAGGAGTTCTGCATAACAGACAGCAGATCTGATCGTAGATATCAGCTGAAATCAAAGGTTGTTTGCAGCTGGAGGACTTTTGTATCACCCCGGTAAAGAAAGGTAGTTAACATTCACTCTCAAAAATTAACTTAAAATAAACATAATTGAAGCAATCACTTATGGTTTGCTCAGCATTTTATTTCCTTTCCAGCTGAAACTATCTTGCATTCAAGTAAATTTTTAATCGCAAGACAATTTAGCCCTCAACGTGCACCTAATCAGCCACTAAGCATTTGCATCATTAAAAGTCACCCTATCCATTTTGCAAGTGTTGTCAGCTTGTTCAGAGGAGAGGGGTGTGCTTTCTGTAATGTTAAAAGCCTGCAAACAACTGGAGTGTAACCAGCAGTGCCATAAGCCAATTAAGATGAAAGCTGTGATGCTCAGTAGTTGGGGTTTCATCGCTAAATATGAAACCTTTTTTTTTTTTTGTACTTAGACATAGATCAAGAGGTGCTAATGCAGAAATCCTTAAAAGAAGTTGTGTTATCTTAAAATAACAGACTTGCTATTTGCACTTTTGTGCTCAATTAATGTCATAGCTCCAAACATCCTGGATTTTTCTTCAGAGAATCAGATGTTAAGACTGTTGTAAGGAGTACGGGTGGCATAGAGCACAGGTTACAAGCTGAGTGTGCTTCTGTAGGACAGAAACATTTTTTCTTATCTATTTATACATAGCAATGCTGTAAGTTTTTAAAGGGGCATCAGTACTAATTTAATCACGCTTCTGTTGTTACAACCACAAATATTTTCCTGTGTTATTTGATAATTAGCTGAAGCAATTTGTCACCAAGCTCCACAATATGGATTTACCACATCATAGCAAATCTCTAGATTTAAATGTACATTAAATCTCTGCGTCAAGCAGTGCCTGCAGGATGTTACTGAAGTCAGCCTTCATTAACAGAAACATGTTTACAAAAGAACACATCTGAAAAAACAACTTGCAATTGCATCATTAGAAAATCTGTGTGTATATATGACCTGAAATGAGAGAATGATCCCCTACTGCTCACATACCTGCATCTATATACCCACACGGATGCATAAGGCTGTTGCATTTTATGTGGAGAGCTGTCTGGTATGTAAACAAAAGAGAATTTGACACAGTGAGACAGAGGGAGTAAAAATAGAGAGATGACAAAGAATTTTTTTCTGCCTTTGTGAAGAGTTCAAGCCTTGCAACCCTAGGCCGTGTTGGTCATCTACTTTGGCTCAGATCGTACAAAATTGCTGTGTTTTCCTGTTCTAATGACCAGCACACTTTGCCCTGCGAGGCCCTCGAGTGGCAGCACTGCAGATGCTTTGGGCCCTGCCTGGCTGAGGGATGTGGCACATCCGTGGTGCCTGCGTGTGCATTTTTACAGTGTGCTCAGGGCTCTACAGAAGGCCTGCACAGTGGTTGTGTTTTGTGCTAAACGTTTCATCTCCCAAAAAGATGGACTCGTTTGACAAGTTCAGCAGGAGCCTGCCTGCCTTTCCTCACTGCTGCTGGTGAAGGCAGAGCACCTTACCAGCGAGCGTCTGCGCCTCCTCCCACGTGGCAGCAGGTCCCACCAGCAGTGAGCCACCTGCACAGCTTTGCTCCCATGCGCACAAATCCCTGCCAGCACTTCTGCTAGTCTGGTGAGGGCCAGAATCTGAACCAGGCCCTTTGCAGCTTGTGATTCTCAGCACATGAGTGATCTGAACATCAAAAGATAAGCCCTGAGGCTTATTATTTTAACCTAACTAGTCATTGGGATGCACAAATTTTGGGAGGGAGGTGATGAAGACTGGTAGGTTCCCATTTAGAGACTGGCATAACTTGGTTACGTGAGGAACTGTCTGTGACTTGTACTCACCCAGCCAACAGAGCTCTTGTTTGTGATCAGAAAGCTTCAAGGCGCTGATATGAGAAACTTCCTGAGCACCTGTGAGCAGGCATTAGTGAAGGACTTCTCTTTAACTTCTGCCTTATTGGCAGAGTGGTCTCATTCTCAAACTTGCAGAAGGTTCCATGTCATTAAGGCTGGTTCATGCCTTCAGAGGTGCCGGTAGGGAGCTTCTCATGCAGGGTAAGGATCACAGAACAGTGGGGATTTCCTGCTTAGTCAGCACCCACAGCCCTGTGGGACTGAGGGAAGCTATGTCTCCAAACGTGACTGAGCTCACGGAGCCATTCTGTGTGGTGCTCAGCATCACTGTTAGCACATGGCTGCAGGTGCCAAGGAGGTGCTGCATCTCACCTGGGAGCCTGGTTGCAGCCTGTGGGAAGGGAGGCAGTGCAATCTTTGAAGCCTCTTTGTGTTATGTGTCTGTTTTTCAGCTTGTTTTTTATTGCAGCCTGTTCTCTTTTGCCTCATCAACCTCTCCCAAAGTAACTTTCAAGATATATTTTCCATTCTGACCTATCTCAAACTTCTGCCTGGATTTGCCATACCACGCTCCCATCTGTGCTTAGCATTTTGCGAAACGTTTATTGTGTTAAGGAGACTTATAATTTTGTTTTGAGCAAATAGAAGATATTGCATCAGTCTGGGTTGAAGCTATTTTGTGCAGCTTCTCTCCAGCTGGCTGAGTGCCCTTTCCCTTCCCCCTCCTCCTACGTGGCAGCGCACGCAGAGCTGACTGATGGAGTGTCACCCGCGCCTTGTCAGAGGCTGCAGAGATTAATGGGCAGGGAACAGCGGCCTCTTCCCCTTCATGTGTGATTGTTTGAAGGAACGGCTCATATTTTAACAGAAGCGATACCCTCCTCCTTTGGGTTCCCCCAGTCAGAGTTGAAGGATAGGACTCGTATCTGAGATTGAAGGGTGCCAGGCGTAGGAACTGTAGGCATCTGGGCCCACTTCTGGCCTTCCTCTTGCCTAGCAGCGCTCAGCCTGAAGCTCGTTTCACTCAGGCTGCTCCCTCTGCACCGGTGTGGGCTTCTCCCAGCAGCAGACATCGCTACCTCTGTTCTTTTGTATTTGCAGACATGATAAGCAGTAGCACAGAGCAGATGCCGGAAGGTCTCTGATCTGTTCCTTGCCTTCCTCTCTCAGTGCTCGTGGCCAAGTCTCCCATGCTGCAGAAAGAGCAATGCTTGCAACCCAGAGCAACTCAGGTGCTTTGAACGCTTTGCTCACTTGATCTTGTTGTTGGCCTTGGTCACAAATGTCAGCGCTGGTCTGTGACTCGATTGCCCAACTGCAGAACAGGGATAGCAGTGTGGTAATTTCCAAAACATTGCATTTGCCATGAATTATTTCCTAGCATTTCTAAAATTTATAAGAGAAATTAATTAGAGACTGGTCTGGATCCTGGCTGCGGAAAAACAGTCAGACCCAGAGTATGATTGTTTGCTACATTTTCTTGAGGGTCAGCTTTGCCAGCGTTTCATAATCAACTGTTCTGGTCCAAAGAGATACTTACTTGTTATTTGTAGTCCACAGTAGTGACTTCCATAATAGGTTTGACTGAAACAGGAATTATGTCTTTCACACCAGCATATCTGAGCGTACCAGAAGCACACACCTGGCTGTCATAAAGTCCTGTTCCAAGGGATTCTCTGATTATCTGCAGAACAGCTGCTCTTCAAGTTCATTATCTTTGCAGTGGTTCTGATCTCAAGTTTGTGTCCAGCCAGCTAAAAGATGCATTTAAATGCCTCTTAAAGCAGGTGCCTTTGTGTCAGTGTGTTAGAAATCAGGGTACTGTTCATTTTCTGGAGATAATTTAATGAGCAAAACATTAAGGAAACCTGAGCTGACCTGGCTGGGTATGGGCTGCTGACCCCATCCAGTTCTGTACGTAAGTGTTACCACCTCTTCTGTGTTTTTACAGTTCATATCTGGTGTGTGTTCAGAGTTTTCAGGGTTTTTTCTCGAGGAATCTATAAATGTGGGTTTGTTTCAGTTCCTGATGCAGTCTCTGGGGAAACACGTCCCATGGTTTTACATTTACGGAGGTTTGCCTTGTTTTCTGAGGACTACAAGTTGGGATTACAGCGTGCTGAATTGTGACCCGATCTGAGAGAACAGTCTCGCTCTTGGTGTACCTGATGCTTTGGTTGTTTCCTTTCTGGTTTTGTGACAGTGGTATTTTTAGGCTATGGCTGTAGTGACTCGTATTCAGCTAACTGCCCTTTTGTTCTCAGCCGCCTTCTGAGACCAGCACACAGTATTTGCTTTTGTAAAGGAAATTTCATGCAAGTTTCAAATTTGTTGCCCCCACTGAATGCTTCCTCGATGAGATGCTGGGAGGAAAGAGGAAATAAAGAACCTCTTCCTAATATATGCCCATACTAGCAGAAGTTGTACAACTTCCAGGCTGTATACATTTTGCAGCCGGGATAAGGTGTCTGAGTCACAGTGTGCAGCCATGAACCACCTCATCTTCTATGCTAAGTTTCCATGGCTGGGAGACCGTCTTGCTCTGTGCCTGCTTGTGTTCATTCTCTAAGAAAGCAAGGCTTCAGGGAGGGCTTTTACTCAGCACTGGATAGATGTTCCTGCCCAGCATGTGCCAGTTAGGTGCCTTCCTGCCTCTCCTCTCCCTGGGACAGCAGTGGGGCAGATTTTTGGAGTCTGCTCCAAAAAAGGGACCATGTAACCACTAATGATTTGTTATTGTGTCTGGGAGTCTCTGTGCTGCAGGACTTTGCTGAAATGTGCTTTTGCAAGAAAGAACTAATTTGAGTAACTTTATTAATTCCAGTTTGTTTTAAGTTTGCTCATTAGTAATGTAATGCAAGATGCTTCAGCTGGAGAGGCCATGTCAGGACAAGGAGGAGCAGAGGGAAAGTGCCAGGAATCATTAGTGTTTATTAACCACTGCACTCATCAATCTTGAGTGAGAGCACAGCCCATCCGTTCTAGACGGGTGGACTGGGATACAGGAATATCATTAACAGGGGAAAATGCTCCTTTTCAGGTCAGTCTGTGATGGCCAGGCGTTCAGACAACCCCACAGTCACACTGCCCTCACCAAACAGCGCCTGCACTGCCACTGGTCTCCTCGCAGCCTGACCTGAACTCAGAGAGCTCAGCAGCTCTGGATGGAAGGAGTCTTGCCCCTAGCCAGCTGTAGGATTAATTAACAAATACAGTTTTCTCAACCCAAGTAAACATTACTAAAAGGTTAAGTGTTGTTATGAAGGGTTTTTTTTAATTGCTTTTCAAATTATTAAATGATTAATACTTAAGTGCTTTGCTGGATCAGGCCTGGCACTTTGTGCTGGCAATGGATACATCTCACAGCAATTTTAATGCTAAAATTGAAAGGCTTTTTTTAAATTTTTTTTTAATTTTTTTCTGTTCAGAGAATGCATTTAATAACTGATTCCAGCAACTGCATGGCATTGGAGTGGTGACTCAAAGCTCTGACCTGTGAATCGGGGCTGAATGGATGCTTCCAAAAGGTTGGAGGAGGGACTAGTATCCATTTGCCAGGTTTCTAATGAGAAATATAACCCCTGCCCAGACCACTTGTGGTTGTTACAGATCGTATTTCACTTTGAGATGTTTTCTTGCATCCTACCCAAATTGCAGCTTGAGTTCTGCTCACTAAAATATCTCTGCAGTTTAATTGGAGAAGCAATGTTTCCATTTCCCTCTTAAAAACTTTGCTGTATAATGCTGTGCTGCTATCACACTATGTGCTGTGTAATATATAGAGCATATACCAAACAAGCAAAAGCAAACAAAGCAAACCCTGAAAGCTGCTGGTGAGTTGCAAGATTTTGTCGGTAGTGGTTGGAAGTGGGGGAAAGCAGGATCTTAGGCAGCCCATACAGCACCATGATTGGAGTTTCTTTGCCACACTTGCATATCATGCATCAAATCCTGTTGCACTACCAAGGCAGTGTTTGTGCATTTACTATGCACGTGTGTGGACCACAACACCAGGCATCTGGTCCCGGATAGAAAGGCTTTTGCAATGAGCATGTTAGGCTTAGCTTTGTGATGGCACAGCCTAGAAACAAGCAATAATTTTAAAACATGGAATGGCTGTTCAGACAGATTGCGTGTGTCATGACTTTTTGTGGATAAGATTTAGGCATTTTATGGGGAAAGGATGTTATTGGATGACGTTCGGTGATAGAGGGGATGGAAAGAGATTGCAGTTTAATTAAAATTCTAATCCGAAGTTTGACAGTTTTTCTTGCCAGGTCAGCAGCCTGCATGTTCTGTTTATTATTCCCGTGAATTAAATGGGCTGGCAATCATCAGCTTCTTCAGAAATGCCTGTAAATCCACCTAAAAATTAGCAAACACCCAGATGTTTCAGAGCAGCTTTGAGCAGGGATATGACATGCAGGGTTTTCCACCAGTGTGCGCACAGGAGCCTCTCATAAGCACACTGCTGGTGCCAGTGCTCAAATGCAAATGAGACGCACCATTTGCAGTAGGAAGTCACAATGCTTGTCCTGCACTGCTGCAATCTCACGACCCTGTTCCTGTTTTCAGGTAGTTTAACGGTGTCTCCAGGAAGGCAGCACCCATCCTTCACCAGCCATGAGGCTTCCTCTGCTCTGCGCCTCTGTGATGCTAATGAGTCTGTCCCAGTGCCGAGCTGTCAGCTTTCCTGAAGACGAGGACCCTATTAACATTGTTGACTACCACTGTAAGTAATCTGCAAATGGTGCCAGCCACTGGGGAAGGGCTTGCTTTTTTTTTTTTTCTTTTTTTTTAAATCCTTGGGAAGTTAAGGAAAAGATCTGTTTCCTTTCAAACTGAAATGTGTTTACTGGCTTTGTATCTTTAATAGAACACTTAATCATTTTCTTAAAAAAGCAATCAGAAATACAGCAATAACTTCAGGAAAAAGAATGTTTGCTGACATTAGCCATCTTTTTTTCATTTATATTCAAGACATTACTCAAGGAATTTAGTTTAAACCCTTCTACACCTAGTATATACAGCTAATCAATGCCATATATTGATTCTTTAGCTCTATAATCCTGAGTGATGGTGTAGCCCACTTTTACTTGCAGATTCAAGGCAATATCCAGTATTTAGAGGACGCCCTTCAGGCAATGAATCTCAGCACAGACTGGACTTCCAACTGATGCTGAAAATTCGAGACACACTTTATATCGCTGGCAGGTAATTTTCCTTCAGTCAGTTCATTAGATTAAAATTCTTTTCTCTTCTGGTTTTGCATTAATGTGTAAAATTCATTTAGAAAAACTGCAGAATATGATAAAAATTAGAACTGGGGGAGGACTTCCCAGAGAAATACGCCATATCTTTGACCAGCGCATGGAAATTGGATTTGAAGGCTGCAGTTACTGTAGTCACGCTAAACCCAGTGATCAAATACTCTTTTCCCTCTTTTATATTCCTGCCCTGATAAAAACCTCTCCTGATTATGTTAAACTTGGACTGACACATCAGGGACGCAGGAAATGAGTATGAAACACTTCAATGTTTAGAGTCTGGATTAGTCTTCAGCATAATGGAAAGGCAGAGTAAGAACTGGACAGTGTCAGTGCTATCTAAGGACCACACCAACAAGAGTCACCAGCGCCCTGTGCCCATGTCCAAACCTCTCACATTTGTTGCACACAGAAAATCCATAAGCATTTCATAAAAACTTCTCGTCTAACAAAATAGATTTATCAAAACTAAGTCTAACTAATTAATGAATTGATTTGTGTCTTTTTACTGCTTGCAAACAGGGATCAAGTTTACACTGTAAACTTAAATGAAGTTCCAAAATCAGAAGTTACTCCAAGCAGGGTGAGTAGATAAAAGAACGGCAAAGGAGGCCTGTTTTTTCCTTCCCCTTTTCCTTCCCCTTTTCCTTCCCCTTTTCCTTCCCCTTTTTCCTTCCCCTTTTTCCTTCCCCTTTTTCCTTCCCCTTTTTCCTTCCCCTTTTTCCTTCCCCTTTTTCCTTCCCCTTTTTCCTTCCCCTTTTTCCTTCCCCTTTTCCTTCCCCTTTTCCTTCCCCTTTTCCTTCCCCTTTTCCTTCCCTTTTTCCTTCCCTTTTTCCTTCCCTTTTTCCTTCCCTTTTTCCTTCCCTTTTTCCTTCCCTTTTTCCTTCCCTTTTTCCCTTTTGCAGGGCTTTTTTTGAAATGAAAATGAAATTTTCTTTTCTGATTTGAACAGAAATTGACATGGAGGTCAAGGCAGCAGGACAGAGAGAACTGTGCTATGAAAGGAAAACATAAAGTAAGTTTATCCATGCATTGTCATACAGAAATGTGAATTATATATTCAGAAATGCGACTAATACATTTTAAATCTCTTTTCAGGATGAATGCCATAACTTCATTAAAGTCTTTGTTCCAAGAAATGACGAGATGGTGTTTGTCTGTGGAACAAATGCATTTAATCCTATGTGCAGATACTATCGGGTAAGAATATTGAATATGTCATTAAGGTGTTGCTGGTTTTGCTTGCCCCAATTATGCTGTTGCAAATAGCCAGCCAGTGTGACTGGAGAGTGTTTCAAGGTGAAATAAAACCAGACAGAAGCCAATTTGCCAAATTAAGTTTAGTGAAAAGACAATGTTATGTTTTTTGCCAGTATACGAAACAGAAATGACAGTGTCACCCATTTATTTTTCTTCTCTAGCTGAGTACCTTAGACTATGATGGGGAGGAAATTAGTGGTTTGGCAAGATGCCCATTTGATGCCAGACAAACCAATGTCGCCCTCTTTGCTGGTAAGAACTTTTGCTTGTAATGAGTCTAAATGATTAATGACACTAAAGGAGCCAGGGAGCTTTTAAAGCTAGCACAGGAAAGCTAAAGGTGTCAAGGTGCCTCTGCTCTTAAATTTTTTAAAGGGCCTCCAAAGGATTAGAAGCTGACCTGTTAATAAATAGGTTAGATCAATTTGGGGAAGAATGGCAGTAAAATAAAAAGGGCGGGGGGAATACAGACTAGTCAGAATTCTGTAGATTACTAAAGACCTCTTAATACTACATTTTCAACTTCTGTTTTAGATGGAAAATTGTATTCAGCAACAGTAGCAGATTTCCTGGCAAGTGATGCTGTTATTTATCGCAGCATGGGAGATGGATCTGCCCTAAGAACAATAAAGTATGATTCCAAATGGATAAAAGGTAATCTGGGGGAGTATCTTCCCATATACATGGTGAATGTAATTTCAGCAGCACACAGGTCAGATAATTCACAGCCAGCGTGCTTTGCACACGTGCCACAGCATAGCAAACATGCAGCTTTCAGTGCAGCATGATCACAGTAAGAAAGGGCCTCATAACCAATAAAGCAGTTTTTTGTTGTTAAGCGCATCAATGAGTGATACCTGAGCTGAAATGCAGTTCCTTTGAAGCTTCTTCTTATAGTCTATTAGCCAACACTAAAAGCCTTATGGTTCATATGAGTGCACTCATATTTGGACGTCCTGATGTGTCTGGAGGGATGGAGGCAGTGTTAGCTGGTATGGACCTTTGGGAGAAGCCACTGAGTTGCACAGTGCAGCCAGTGTTGTATGCTGACTGAACAGTTCTCTGAAGTAACTTTTTCCTTGCTCTTCATTACAGAGCCACACTTTCTCCATGCCATAGAATATGGGAACTACGTGTATTTCTTCTTTCGAGAAATTGCTGTAGAGCACAATAATTTAGGCAAGGTGGGTATCCTTCCAGCAAGCTCTCATGAGCTTTGGCAGAATTAGATCATCAAAAAAGTATCAGTAACAAGTACAGCTTACAATGTGAAATAAGGCTGTAGTACCAAATTTATGCAGTTATTCCAAAATTACAGTTTACAGGCAGAGAAAAAAAAGCACAACAGTGCATTCTTCTACCAAAAAGTTATTGGTATTCTTCATGCCTTGCAGTTAGGAGAGCTCTATGCAGGTATCTTTTGGTGTAGCTGTTGCCTTAACACATGTGACAGTTAGTGGAATATCTGGGTGGTTTTTTTTTCCATGCTTATAAAAGAAACAAAAGAACACAAAAGAAGAGTTTCAAAGAAGTTTCTCTAATGTCCGTAGATATTGAATAATTCAGTCATACCACTGCAGAGTATAATGCTAATGCCTCACCGTGGAAGGATATTCTATAATGAATTATTAACTTCTTCACACGTGATTAATTAAAGTCTTTAAATCTCACTAACAATATGATTTTGAATGGAAAAAAGGTGGGGACAAGCTGGCGGAGTTGCATTTGCTTGGCGGTGCATTAAGATGCCTATGCACTAGCAGCTAAACATTGTTTGCTTTCTTCCTTTCTGCACAGATAAGTGGCAACTGTATCCTGTTAAAATTATCTGCAGTGTTTTATTAACGGCTCAGAAACAAGCACTTTTGCCCTTGAATCTCTCAGCCCTTCCTTCCGTTTCCATTTTTCCACCCTTCGCAGGCCGTGTATTCCCGTGTGGCACGCATATGCAAAAATGACATGGGGGGTTCCCAGAGAGTCCTGGAAAAACATTGGACTTCCTTTCTGAAAGCTCGGCTCAACTGCTCCGTTCCTGGGGATTCGTTCTTCTACTTTGATGTTCTGCAGTCTATCACAGACATAATAGAAATCAATGGAATCCCCACAGTCGTCGGTGTATTCACTACACAGCTCAACAGGTGAGAGATGAGCAACTTTACATCAAAGGTAGTTCTCTGGTTCTCTCTTGCACTGAGATTGGTGCTATTGTAGGCTGAGTTCTTGCGACTCTTTTTCTTATTTTACAGCATCCCTGGTTCAGCAGTGTGTGCTTTCAGCATGGATGACATTGAGAAGGTCTTCAAAGGTAGATTTAAAGAACAAAAAACTCCTGACTCTGTTTGGACAGCTGTACCTGAAGACAAGGTACCAAAGCCAAGGTAAGAAGTTTTTCCTCATGGTACTATAAAGTTGTCCTTATAAAGAGATACTTTAAATCAGCTGCACTCTTGAGTGTTGTATTGGTTAAAAAAAAAAAATAAAGCAAGCAGAGCTTTACTCTTCAACCATAAGGATGCTCATTAGCAGGCTGCCTTCTCTCATTAACTGAAATACCAAGAGGAGAAAAAACAGTGTTGTTCTCCTTTCAGACCTGGCTGCTGTGCAAAACATGGCCTAGCAGAAGCTTACAAAACCTCCATTGATTTCCCAGACGAAACATTGTCCTTCATCAAATCTCATCCTTTGATGGATTCAGCTGTTCCCTCAATCATTGAGGAGCCTTGGTTTACCAAAACACGCGTCAGGTATGACATCATTCAAAAAATGAAGCATGTGGAAAGAAGAAAGCATGCTGTTTGTTAATGATTTGTCTTTTGGCCTTGATAGATACAGATTGACAGCAATTGCTGTAGACCACGCTGCTGGACCACATCAGAACTACACAGTCATATTTGTTGGCTCTGAAGCAGGAGTAGTACTTAAAATCTTGGCAAAGACCAGACCTTTCTCTTTGAATGACAGTGTGTTACTGGAAGAGATTGAAGCATATAACCACGCAAAGTAAGTATTATGAGAACACCTGAAATATGTAGCTTTTTATCTAGTTTAGTACCAAGGTAAACAAAAATGATAGTGAACCAAAACTAATTCATTAATGCCAACTTCACTGCTTGTTTGTCATTTCACAATGTCTCTCATGTTGAATAACCTGAAAATATTTGGTTATTTGCCATTTTGCTTGAGTGAACATCACAATTCCACTGTAGTGACGTCAGTGATACAGTCTAACTCTTCTACAAATACACTTCTTCCTGAATGTCAAACATCAGAACAATCTGCTGCTGTTCAAAAGAAATGATGAGAGCTTATCTTGAGTATTTCTCAACAGTAACCAATAATATATAAACTGTATCTAATCATTGTAAACTTGTTTATTCAGGAGTGAAGAATTTGGGAGTGGAAGCATTCCAGTTAGACTGGCACCCAGTTGGAACTCTTGTTCTGTGCTGTTGAAATATTTATGCCAACTGTGAGAACCAAAAAAAAAAAAAAAGTGTTTTCCCCACATGTTCAAAACAGTTTACCTAGCTGTAAATGAGAGACAGAAGCCAGCATCTGATAACCATAGGTCTGTTTGCAAATCACTCAGCAGAGAGTAGTAAGTTACATTCATATATGTAAGAAGTCTGATTTCAGTATCTACATGGACTGTAATAAATAGTTTTCAATGTAAACTCTGACCAAAGTACTGCAGTTGTAAAACAACAGCTTCCCATTATTTTTGCTGACCAGGTGTAATGCTGAGAACGAGGATGACAGAAGAGTCATTTCCCTTCAGTTGGATAGAGACCACCATGCTCTGTTTGTGGCCTTCTCCAGCTGTGTCATTAGAATTCCTCTGAGCCGGTGTGAGCGTCACGGGTCATGTAAAAAGTACGGCCCTGTTCCTGAACTCCCCTTAAAGGAGGGGTGCCAACACCTCTAAAGAAGGAAGTAAAAAAAATGCATGATTTTTTGTTTTTTTTTCTCTTGCAAGGGCATGTATTGCTTCTCGGGATCCATACTGTGGCTGGTTAGACCACGAGGTGTGTGGGAGAGTGACACCAGGCATGCTGTAAGTACTACTTTTCAAATTAGGCCAACATCTCTACTATGTATTTATAGACTACACAGGGCTGTATCCTGTGCCTGTTCTTGGCACTTCATTAATAAATCTCCATTTTTCCTAGAGCTGTTTTTCCTAGATACTATACATGTAAAGAGAACATGACCTAATCATGCAATCTCTAGGTGAAGACTTCAGTGGGAGTTTCACATGTGTGTGTGCGTGTGAGAGGACAAGCAGACTTGTAGGATGAGATGTTGGAAGCAGGCAGTCAACAAATTGCTGCCTGTAAACCTGTGCAGTTCAGACAGGGCAGTACACACCATCTCCTCCCAGGCATGCTCACAGTCAATTGCAAATAGGAAAACACAGGTTTCAGACTTGGAAAAAAAGTAAGATTTTGCCTCCACGCTGAGGTTAAGGTGATATATATATACATGTCAAAGGCTTTTTGCACAAATCAAGTCAGTAATATAGAGTGCATTAGCAGCTGTATCTTAAAATGAAGCCTTTGTAGCAGGGCCAGTATAATTGCATAGTTGTACCCAAACCCAAGAGGATGCCCAATGTAGAAGATCCAGTGAGTTTGCTATGAAGAAAATATGATCTTTTTGGTTTCCTAGCATGAGCACGTACATTCAGTGTTAAAGCCCAGATGTAATTAACTTGTATATTTTGTAAAACATGTTTTTTGGTCTTACGCTATTGGTCTTGCCTCTCCAAGGTGACAGAACAAGTATGATTCAATTTCTTGCTTCCAGAAAAAAAAAATCACCATTTGTTTCCCTATTAATACTGTTAATTGCAGGTTCTCTTTGTTTGTTTCATACAACCACAGCACTGGAGGATATGTGCAAGATGTGGAATATGGCAACACAGCACAGCTTGGGGACTGCCATGGTAAGACATAGCCATTGCTTTTCATTTGTAATGTCTCAGCAATAGTCTGTGGCCACACTTCACTGTAGCTGGTAAATTTATTATGAGCTTTTCAGTAACATGAATGCATCACCTGGCGTGACTGTGAATGTTCACAAAGCTGAGCTTTTTTGGTCCTGTGTGGCAGAGTTTTCTTTCTTCTCCTTCACCGATTTGCAACTATTTGGGGTCTACAGGAAAGTATTGAAGAATTTATTTTTTAAAAGTAGTAATATTTTAGTTTTTATTTCCCGTCACTCAGGTCTGAGATCTTTTGCTTTCTTTTTGTTACTTTTTACTGATTACTTGTTCCTTTAATTCTTTTAGAAATTTTGCCTACTACAGCTACACCAGATTACAAAATATTTGGGGACCCAACATCTGGTTAGTTTTTTTTAATTTTTTGAATTAATGACCTTTACTTTCCTTCAGTTCAGCATTTTCAGCCCTTTTTTCCTTCCTTTTGCACAGTTGGCAATCCTTCATTTTTGTGCTTTTACTCATGTTCCCACTGATGGTAAAGATAGTGAGACTCTTCTCACTCAGCACTTCACCCTGTGTAGTCGCATGTTAACAGCTCATTATTTATTGAGACATCTTTTATTAAAGAGCCTGATTAACATAGATGACATCTTCACTGCACGAAAGTCCACTAAGCTTTACTCTGTATCCCCAGCCATGCATTTGTGAATGCCCCTGTTGGTCATCTCTAGTAGATGAATGGCAGAATTTCATCATCTTCCTCCTTACCTCTCCTTTTCTCCTTCCTCCTTTCCCAGCAAGCTTTTGGCACAAATACACATTTTCTATAATGTGTATTTTCTATATTTTTAAAATGTTTTAAGTAGTTTGTGCTAATGGAAAAAAATATAACATCACAAACTGTCTAGCTTAATGAGAAGTTGTGTAGAAAAAGGTGGCTTAGAAAATTTTAGGCATTGTTGTCAAATGGACCTTCATATCCTTTCTACTTTCAGTGATTTTTTTCTAACAGTGTTTTTGCTGTCAGCCCTTGGTGTGTTCCAGGAGTCAGGACCCAGTGCTCCTCTGTTGAACTCAAAAGCAGAACCTTGTTGTTGACTTCAACAGGAACAAGACTGAGCCCTGATTTTTCTAGTGTTTGTTTACGCCTGGAACTTGGTCTGTGTTTTGAGACTAAGGGCACATTCCAGACTGGCAAATCTGAAAAGCATCTCTTCATATGCTCAGTTTGTAGAAGTGTTGCAAATTATTTTTGTTTTAGTTTCTGATTATATTTCTGTAATCTGAAGCAATGTCTGAGACACGTATCTTCCATAGGTATATATATATATATATACACACACCCATAATGTAATTTAGAGATTCAATTAGGAAAGCAAAACAAAACAGTGTCATTTGGAAATGCTTATCAAGCAAATTTTCAACCTGGTCTTTTACAACAGCTACAATTTAACCTGTTTTTCAAGTCCTGATTGAGCGTGCTTTTGGAGTACTGTCAGAATTCTAAGCTGCAGCCATTCATGCCTCGACCTCCTGGGACAGTAAACACAAAATACTTGAGTGTGCAAAGTGGTCTTTGGATTGTAAACCCAATTTGTTTCCTCCTCGTGCATTTTCACATAGGCAATAGTGATTCTGTTCAGTAAGTGTACTACAAAGAAGCCAAGATCTATACAGTACTGTTCCTTAGGAGCCATTACAAAATAGAGGTTAAAAACATTCCTTTCATCGTCCCTCAAGAAATGGCTTATTCAGCAGTTCCTGGTGTACTGTAGCAGCACTAATGGAGCCGATCTGGTTTCTGAGGAGTAACCTGTAGTAAGCATGTATATTTCTAAGTAATTTTTTTTTAAGATGTGTAGAAGGTAATGGAATATGTTGTCTCCAGTGAACAGTATAGCAATTAAGTAGAGTCAGTTCTGCTTTTCATCTCCACCAGTTGCTTACGTTAACTTTCGCATTGCTTTCATGTTTGACTTCTCTGGCTTTTTGGCTAGCAGCTGTTGATGTTTTAATGTATTTTTGTCATACTTAAAAGTTTTGAACCAATTGATTTTAATCAGCCCTCTGTACTTCCGTGGGCTGCATTTTGCTCTGTCAAGTAACCTCCCTTTAAAAGCTGTCTGCAGCTATAGCTTAGAAATACCGTGAAACAGTGAGGAAAGCCTGACTGTAATACACATTAATAAAATCTGTTTGCCACCACAGACATGAAGTTCTCCTCAGCTTCCATTACCACAATGGCAAGTATCCCAGTTATATCACCTAGAGTGATTGGTTCCTGGAAACCTAAAGTGACTGGCTCTCGGAAATTTGTAGTTCAAGATGACCCAAACACTTCTGATTATTCTGATCCATTATCAGGTGTCCCAAAGGGTAAGGCCTTACCAGGGAATACATTGCAGCTGAATGGAAACCTGATAGTCTCAGCATTTCTAAGGTTTAAACGTGACAGCCATGATTGTTGGGCTATACTTCATACCCATTTCCTGTGAATATGCAGACAGTGCAATCATGATTCTCATACCTCTTTAACCAGCATACAGAGTGCTGCTTAGAGCTTATAATGGGGACATGCAGATGCTCAGCATCTCAGTGTTGGGGTGCTCCAAAACTCCCATAAAATCAGTGGATGCACTAAAAAAAAAAAAACCTATCTGCACCTCTGGTGGTGGTTTTCAAAGGAGTCCAGTTTGGAAAAGAATATTAGTCCTTGTGAGCAGTTGCTTACAAGAGCTGAATTTTCTTGTTGTTTTGCTTTTGTTTTTGATTTTTGGGGGGGGCTGATGAGTAGGGGAGGAACCGAGGCAAAACTCAGCTCCATGACAGATTCATGTTTTAAGTGGAGCACATCCCAAACTACTTCTGCCTGCAGCACTTTTGTGAAAACGTGGTCAGATCTGAGTAAGGATGTACTGAATTTCCCATTCTCTGGATATGAGGATCCAATTACAAATGATCTCCTCAGTACATGGAGACACAGACACAGTTTTTAATCTGAACACAGAAAGAAACATGTACCGCATGTAATTCATCTTTCTGTAGCTGTTCTTTCAGCTAAGTGAAGCTTTGATTAGGCTCTTATGGCAACAAAGATTTCAATTCAGCAGGACTATTGCAGTCAATCAAAGACTCAAGAAGCTTCCAACCCCATAAAGAAAACTTAAGTCTTCATCAGTGCACAGAATAGCAGGGTGACAGGCATGTTTGCACAATTCTGTATTCTGAAAAATCTCTCTAGCCAAAAAACATTTCTATTTTTATTACCATTCACCAAAACATATCAGGTTTCCTATCAGCCATTATAGCAGTGCATTTGTCATTTTAATTTGTTGCAGTTATTTTCCATTTTGCTTTAAGTTTTTTTGTTATCATTTGCTCTTGGTTCTGAATCACATTTTGTGTCATAGCTATTAATGAACTTTACTCATGTTCTTCTTCTGCACTGTACCATTAAAATCTATAGCCCTGAAAGTTAACAATGTTCAAAGGCCTTGCCTCTAACAAAAATGAATCTGTAGCTTCAGTCTTGCTCTTTTGTGTGAACGTCCTTTGGGACAGTTAACAGAATTACTTCCATTAAGAACTAACATTATCTTAGCTGCAAGATGTCTGTGGTTGCTATAAAAAATCTCAAGAAACAAAGGGAGCTGGTTAATACGTGAATCACAAACTAATCCAGTACTCAACTTTTGTCTAAACAAAAAGTTTTCTAGATTTTAACACTGTATAGTAACTTAACCTTGCAAGGTGTGGTTTTTTCCTATATTATGCAAGTATTCTTTTTTGTTATTGACTATAAGTAGAAAGGAAAACTTGTGCTTTAATAGAATGCTGTAATCTTTAACTTAAAAAATTGTATGCTTACCTTATCAAACTGTGCCATTCCAAGGCTAGTGAGCTGCAGATGGATTAGTTTACAAGTTTTGCACCATATTATATTGATGTGGTTTTAACAATGCACTATGTAAGTTATACAGTTCTATGTAACATTTGCATAATCCTGTCTCTCTTTTGATACTGATTTATGAGTTGGGCAGAAAATTGAGAGAGAAATCCATCTATGAGTTATTAATTGCTGTCTGGCCCAGTAGCACCTTCTAACCTCAATTTTCCAGCACAAATCGTTAATGTTAATAGCATTCAGGCCCCTTATTTGTAAGCCTTAAAGGAAATTTAAGGACAGGCTAAAGAGATAGCATAGAATGTACAACTGAACATAGTATAAGGAGTGAAGCTCTGACAAACATCAGAACTTGTCCAAAGAAAGTAGACAGTCTAAATAGAGCTGATCAATGCCAACTCGGTCCTTTTTATTTATAAAATTATTAGCATGCAGCAGTGCTCTGGATTGCAGAGATTGCAGAGAACAGGGGGCACAGAGCGCTCAAAAACTTAAGGCCACTGCTGTCCTTGTGCAAGGCAGGCTAACTACTTCTGAAATAGATCAGTTTTAAGTATGTATGTGTAAATTTATGATACGCTGCATGTCTCTTGCAGGTGTAAGGTGGGAAGTGCAATCGGGAGAGTCCAACCAAATGGTACACATGAATGTCCTAATCACTTGTGTCTTTGCTGCTTTTGTCCTGGGAGCCTTTATTGCGGGAGTGGCCGTGTACTGTTATCGGGATGTGTTTGTACGGAAATCCAGGAAAATACACAAAGATGCAGAATCTGCTCAGTCCTGTACGGACTCCAGCGGGAGCTTTGCTAAACTGAACGGGCTTTTTGATAGTCCTGTCAAGGAGTACCAACAAAACATTGATTCGCCCAAACTCTACACCAACCTGCTGACCAGCAGAAAGGAATTGCCACCAAATGGTGATATGAAGTCCATGATGATGGACCACAGGGGCCAGCCTCCGGAATTAGCTGCGCTTCCCACTCCTGAATCCACACCAGTTCTTCAGCAAAAGACTCTGCAAGCCATGAAAAGTCAGTCGGACAAAGCACACAGTAATCTCAATGCTTCACGAAAGGAAACCCCACTAAAAAGCCCTCAGTTTTTTCCTTCCAGTCCTCCACCTCACTCTCCTCTGAGTCATGGACATATCCCTAGTGCTATCGTTCTTCCCAATGCTACTCATGATTACAACACGTCTTTCTCAAATTCTAATGCGCACAAGGCAGACAAGAAGATGCAACATATTGATCATCCACTTACAAAACCATCCAGCAAAAGAGACCACAGGAGGTCTGTTGATTCCAGGAACACCCTGAATGATTTTCTGAAGCACTTAAATGAAACTACTAGTAATCCAAAAGCAATTATGGGAGATATTCAAGTGGCCCACCAGACTTTAATGCTGGATCCAATGGGAAATATGTCTGAGATCCCACCTAAAGTTCCCAACAGGGAGGCATCTTTATACTCTCCACCATCAACTCTTCCGAGAAACAGCCCCACAAAACGAGTGGACGTTCCCACCACACCTGCAGTACCGATGACCTCTTTGGAAAGGCAGAGAGGTTATCACAAAAATTCTTCACAAAGGCATTCAATATCTGCCCTTCCTAAAAACTTAAACTCACCAAATGGTGTTTTGTTATCCAGACAGCCCAGTATTAATCGGGGGGGTTATGTGACTCCCACAGCAGGCACAAAGATGGACTACATGCAAGGAACGCCTGTCAGCGTTCACCTCCAGCCTTCCTTGTCCAGGCAAAGCAGTTACACAAGCAATGGCACTCTTCCTCGTACAGGAATAAAGAGGACACCCTCGTTAAAACCTGATGTGCCACCAAAACCCTCATTTGTTCCTCAAACAACATCAGTCAGACCACTGAACAAATACAGTTACTAGGACGCATCTGTCCTAAAAATGAGCGTGGCATTGACCTGTACAGGTTGTGAGATGATGTTGTGGTAGACACATAAGACAGAGACTTGCTTGTAATTATAGAGAACAAAGTGGCCAAAGAAACTGTCTTTACTTCAGCAACATCTGTGTCTTGCCACAGGTAGCTACAGCAAGACTTTGTGTACTTGCTGAGAGCAAATGAAAAAAGAAAAACAAAACAAAGGAAAGTGCTGGTCATTACATTTCTTTTGTTTGGAGCTAAGGAGACATGTAGCACAATGGGGTGGGGGCTACTTTACTGTTCTGAATAGCTAAAAAAGCAAACAAACAACAAAAAAAAAGTTCTTGGGAAAAGAAATCTGTAAGCAAATACTTGAAAAATGGGTTCCATTTTAGACTGCCATTAAGCGTGGTCCTTCCCATTAAATGTGAACATTTTAATATGTATGCATTCACCTTGCCTCTTGCACAAATGTCAGAAAATGGTAATGTCTCAATGACTATCTGGGTTAATAATCAATTTGCTGGAATTCAGTCTCTGGCCCAACTGTAGCATTTATTTTTATTTCTTTTTTCTCCTTGTGTGTGGCATTTTGTTTGTGCCACAGATAAAGCTGTGCGTGTGTGTGGGTGTATGTGTGTACTGTACACACTAGGATGTGCTTAGATTCCCATTGCATCTTTTATGCTATGGAATTGTTTACATTGAGCATGACTGAACAAACAGATGACTCTGCCTTCTGCAGCCCATTGGGTTCAGTTTGGCAACAGCCAAGGAAGAACAGTGCATTGCCGCCAGCCTTCTGCATGACAGCCTTGATGAAGTGTTCACCCAGCAAAAAGAGTGCAGATACCTTTAATTCTCCATAACTCTGTTATGCTGCTATCGATTCAGAGCTGTACATTTCAAACCTAGTCGTTTGGGCTGGGATGGGGGAGTTCAGCTGTGTTTCCACATTGCCTCCATCCAATACCTGGCCACTGTGAACCTGAGCCCCTGTACTTCTCATTGAGGGCAGCTAGTAACAATTCATTTGGCAAAAGCCTGCTTAACTGGAGAAGGTTACACGTTTGTTGCATTTAAAGATGCCCTGTAGTCTGATAGACTCTTGTCAGTGAAGAAAAAAAAAAGACAGACACATTAATTGGCCTGGCAGAAGCAGTCTGTGAAAAATCAACAGTAGTGCAATCAATTTGTTTTTGTTGTTTAATGTAAGGTTGTTGTTTTTTTTTTTTCCAAAGTCATGCAGGTAATGACAATATTCTGTAAATATTATGTGTGAGTTTACCTGAATCTGTGCATTTTGTGCCTTATTCATGCAAATGATAAAAGTACTAAAAAAAAAACAAAAAAAAACAAAAAAAAAAAACTGTCAAGTGTTCTCACTATAGCACATATCTCCTGAGTGCCAGTTGTAAAACCTCTCAACAGCACCCCCCCCCAAAAAAAAAAAAAATAAATAAAGATAATAAGCAAGGATAATTAACAATAACTAAAGGCAGCCTACAATCCAAGAAGACAGCAGCATTAAATCACCTTGCCATGATAAACATTCCACTCCAGCTCTCCGAAGGATCAAACAGTTATAATGTGAAATCAAATGAGGTTTCTAGGGTAATGGAACACCTGCTAAAGTTGTGTAAGCTATTTAGTAGGTTTTACAGTATCCACTTGCAGCTGATGTTCAACACAGATGGCTATTTTAGCTTGCAAACTACACACTACCACATTGTTTATTGAACATAAGTATAGAAATAACCATGGCAGAGGAATGAATTAGCAGGACAAATAACTGCAACGGGTTTCAGAGATGGTGGAGATTTATGTTATGTGTTCGAAGGGGAGAAAAGGTTAGTCACTGAAAACTGGATCTCTTTTACAGAACAAAGAATAAAGGACAGCAGTAGTCATTTTTTCTTGCAAGGCTGTAAGGGACATTTATTTCCTGAGACCTCTGGATCCAAAAAATCAATGATCTCTCTTCCTAAACACTTATGTCTTGCAACTAAAACACTACAGATTAATAACATAAAAATATACTTGGTTGTCAAGAGACAAAAACTGATCTGAATTCACTCTACAAATATTAATTAATAAAGACTTGTGTGAAATCGAAAGATAAATGTATGTGAACCCTGATAACCTCCTGTAACATTGTGCTGCCTTGTAGATGGTAATGTGAGTTCTCTCAGTATTTATGTTGAAATTTCTAACATTCAACCTAGTCTTCATTCTGTTAATTTAATAATAAAAGATGCTTTATCCATTTGTGCAAAGGTAAATGCAGATTGTATCTTTTTTAATGGTACGGCATAAAAAAGTAACCCTTAAATGAAGCTGCTCTATACTATAGAGTACTTTAACATGTATAGATATCTTGTAAACTTGTATTGTGGATGTGTAAATAATACGTTCTTTGGGTTTTTAACACCGCATGTAAAGTGAAAATAAAATATTCCAATGTACCAAATGTGTAAATTCATTGCTGTTAAGGTGGGTTTTAGGTACACTTGTTGGAATTTTAATAGAAATATGCTTGCCTTTGGTGAGGAAGGCAGAAAGACATCCCCTCATCAGCATTACAGGGCATCAGACAGCTTGCAGCAGGTGGTGATGACAAACACAGGTGTACTGCCATTTTCAGTGCAGCTGCATGTCCACACACAGGTTCTTGAAGTTATGCAGACAACTGTCAGCATCCTGAGTGAAATACAAAACATCACAGTAACTAGCATGTATTGAGAGAGTGTAGTGCAGTCAGCATAGCCACACCAACCAGATGCATTCAGTCTGAAAACTACATAACATACCTCCACACGAAGCTCCTCCATTGGAGCTTAATCCAAGTTGAGCTCTGTTACCTATCAGCTCCAACTGCAGTGGAGCTCTTGGGGCAGCTCCAGAGGAGGGCCACCAAGATGATCAGAGGACTGGAGCACCTCTCATGCAAGGAAAGGTTGATGGATTGTTTAGCATGGGGGAAGAGAAGGTTCCAGGGAGACCTCATTGCAGCCTTGCAAAACTTGAAGGGAGCCTATAAACAGGAAGGGGAATGACTGTTTACAAGGGTGGACAGTGATAGGAAAGGGGGAATGGTTTTAAATTGAGACAGGGGAGGTTTAGATTAAATATTAGGAGGAATTTTTTCACACAGAGGGTGGTGATGCACTGGAACAGGTTGCCCAAGGAGGCTGTGGATGCCCCATCCCTGGAGGCATTCAAGCCAGGCTGGATGTGGCTCTGGGCAGCCTGGGCTGCTGGTTGGCAACCCTGCCACAGCAGGGGGTTGGAACTGGATGAGCTCTGAGGTCCTTTTCAACCCAGGCCATTCTATGATTCAATTATGGAAAAGTTTTGAAACAGGATGTTTTTTTCCTCCTGAAATATAGGCTACAAGAAGATAGAGATCATTCTTGGCAAATTAATTACAAACCTACACATAGAAGGACATTCCTACTTACTTAGTAATGCTTGGTACTTGAAATTCACCTTTCAGGCAGACAATAAAGCCCAACAGAAAGATGCATGCTCTACACTTAGGATGTGCCAACAGCACAGATAATTTTAAAATAATCAGGGTCATTTAGTATCACAGTATAAATATGAAATATTCTTTTAATTAAAAGCTGATTTTAGATAATGGATAAAAATTATTTCTTATGAGATTATGGTGTCACAGTATTAATCATCCGAAGTTACTGTGCATGTTAGAACAATACAATGACACCTGGTTCCATCTTACTGGGAAGAAAAAATTAAAGGGAAAGGAAACAGTGCTAAAATAAAAATAAAAATCCCAAAATATGAAGCATAATGTGTATTTTTCCAGTACAGGAACAAATATTTCTTTTTATTAACTTGTGCCCTGTGCAGCTTTTCTACTACAGCTGTGGTAAGAAGGTGTCAGCCAGAACAGCCAGAGGTGTTCTCTATGGAGGGGCACTGCCTTTTGAAGTCCATCCACCTGAGTGATTATCAGCCTTTGAGAGTTGGGGTATGAGACATTACAGATAGTGCACATGAAGAGTCCATCTAGCACAGAGAGAATGAAATACAACCATTCATTTTGATGCCCACTGAAGCAGCCTTCATAACCCACATGACACGGTGCCAGGCACCCAGCAACCCAGTACACCCTCCTGGGTGCATTCACACATATGGAAAAGCATTGCTGAGAGAGGGAGGAAACATACGAGAAGGCTGACGGTGCAGCAGCACAGTCTGATGCAGGAGCACCAGGACAGGGTGAGGCCCCTCTCCTCTCAGACTTCCTTCATCGTTTTGCAGCCAATCACAACATAATTGTCAGCAGCAGTGAAAAAGACAAAACATAACAAAAACACACTGCCAGCACACAGTAGCAAGATGATGATTGCAGGAAAACCAATTTGTAAGGCTGTAAGTAGCTATCTGTATGACTGTGCTGCCAGCTCAGACCTATGGCCCTTCAAATTGGGGTCTTAAAGTAATCAGTGCAGTTACAAAATTCAGGATGCCTCTGTCTTAGTGCTGTCTTGCTAATGGCTCACTCTGCGACCCCTGGAAGATTATGCAGGGCTTAGTCAGTGTAATGGAGCCTGGAAAGGCAGAGCCTAGCTGCAGTAGGCACAGTTGTTCTGTTGGTAACACTTTCCACGTACTGAGGTTTTATTATTTTTCCTCTCCTTTTGTGATTCTGAGCACTAGTGAGGATATCTTGCAGGTAAATAAAGGGAAAGAGAAGTCTCTTCCTGTCTGGGGAAGGTTAGTATTGGCAGGAATGGGGAGGAGCTGCTATTTCTCCAGGCACCCATTAATTTCATAGATAGGAAAATGTTTTTTAAAAATTGATCAGGACAAAATACCGTCATAAATGCAGCAGCTGGACTTCAGCTGGGAAGTGCAAGCTTCTCATATAAAAAGCAGTACCAGGAGACCCACCTACCAAGGCTGCATTTGTTGTTCAAATGTCATCGCAGCGCAGTACGAAAGAGCAAGAAACCAAAGGATTTGGGAGGAAAAAAACATTAAATATTTAATTAGGTTCAGCTCAGAGAGCTATAGATACTCATATTTTTATTCAGTCATACTAAAATGCAGCTGCTGTGAGGGCCTGACTCCATACCAGCCGCTGCTGTTTGCCTGCAAACACTTTGTAGACATACTGCACTGGCCAGACACACATCTGAAATTATCATCTATCCTGAACTCTCAACCAAGAAAATGTTTCTGCTCTGCCCGAAATGAAATTTATTGGAAGCTCTGATTTTATTAGTGCATTCTGAATTCATCCGATGACCTGATTTATGGTCTGCTTTCTTGGGATTTTTTTCCTACAGTCACAAACAACTTTTCCAAGCTCTGCTTTTTAAAACCATAACTAAATCCAAGCAGTGAAAGCCACTGACCACAGCAGGGATGCCATGGGGTGCCCACATTTAGGTAACATCTGCAAATTCCTTGGACCCCAGCAGGGATGGCGAGACCTCTCTGCCAGACTGGTGCCTCTGTCCTCGACATCAGCCAGAGAGTGATAGCTCCTGTGAGGCTCCAGCTGCTGAAATACTGCAGGGGAATGAAAGCAGAAGAAAATCTACCACATGGATAGCCTGTCCTGACCATTGGTATGAATGGTCCCATCTGTCAACAGAAAAAGAAGCTTACATCAGGGAAACCTGAATGGTAAATAAGTAAATAAATACTCTAACCCCCACAGATCTCGCTGTCCTTGTTTTGTGAGTCACAGGCTGTTTTTCCAAGGAAGAGTCCCTCCAACTTGAAAGAAAATGAGCAAAGAATGCCAGTTCTTTATGAAAGCTCTTCTGTAGGATCATACCTGGCTGTAAAAGCTGTTCTGTAACTTTTTCCAGTAGCTGACCTTGCCATTGGCAAAGGCAGACCATGAGCTAACTGGTTTGCTTCTGTAGCTGTCTGACAGCCATCAGCATGTGTCTATTCCTGCACAAAAATGGACGGCTGCCTAGTAAGAGAAAAAGTGGCAATTGGCTTTTAATGTGGGTCACTTTAAGCACAGCCTTATTTCTCAACTCTTTGATTTACAATGCTGGTCCCACATGAGGAAAAAAAAAATAATAATCAGAAGTAGACCAGAGCAGATGAATCATAAAAGCAATGCACATGCTAGCTGTGCTTCCCTTTCTGTGCAATGAATATCCATGTGATTACTCCCATTTCCTCTGGAATACATATTGGTCAATTAACAGCTTGAGATTTTTTTGTTACGGACTAATGACAAATTTTTATAATCAGCCCATGCTGTATAACCATGAACGGCTATTAGTCACAGGTTATTGTGCCTGGCCAACGATTAGGTGAGTGAGAAGCACTGCCAATATTAATGCTGTGTGTGAGAATTGATTTCTGTGAAGGCTGGTGCGTGCAGCTCTCACATTCAGTCTCTGCCACTGCTAGCACAGGTGAAATACTGTCTCCATCAAATGCAATGGCAGAGCTGCATGGGGCCAGGCCCTCACCTTTAATCACTTAGATGTTCCCAGGAAGCAAATGTGAGCAAGGCCACAGCAGGATGGGTGCACACCTGCAGGAAGTCATTTCCTGTAAAAGGACAGGACTTTCCTTAGCAGGGAACCTCCAGAGGTCCCTTCTGACAACTACAATGCTGTGATTCTTTGGCAGAATCCCATCACCAGCTCTATTCATGAGTGATGGATAAGGAGACAAGGGCTTCAGAGTAAGAAAAATGCCCATGTGTGAGTGGCCTGTTTTTCCTGCTTTTCATAGGGAACTCCAGCAAGTTCTGCAATAGCAGCTGGGCAAACTTGCTTAGGCCAGCCAACTTTTTGCACGTACAGGGATGGCAACATCTCTGAACCACAGGTGTGGTTGTATGTTTTCCTGGTGCTAAATTTGCTGGGAAAGTTCACCATGTATTACACTGAACCATGGCATTAGGCTCCAGACACTGAGCTCTCAGGCATTGTGCTCCCTGAGCATATTGTTACCAGCCTGTGGGCAGCAGATCACAGTAATGGAGGCAGAAGCAGACATTTTACAGAGTTTTTCACTTCCATTTATAACAGCCCAGGTAAAGAGCATCAAGATATCAAAATCTACTGAAGGAAATCTTTTCAGTGATTCAGGAAATCACTGAGCAGAACTGAGAACCGGAGCTGAAAGACAGTAAAAATGATTACTCATCCTTAAAATCCTTCCTAAAAGAGCTTCCAGATTAAGCAGATCTCACATAAAGGTGAAGGCTTCCTTCTCCCCAGACTAAGATGAGTTTGCATAGCCAACTACCATTTTTATTGCAGCACTTCTCTCTGACATGCGTGGAGTGCATATCTCAAACAGCCCTTTGCCGTTCAGATCCTGGAGGACATGGGCAGATCCTAACACACAACACACCCCTCTCCATACAAGTCTTTCATCTGAAGTGACAGGGAGATGAAAGGTGAGGTTACACAGCGTGCAGCATGGTGAGAGAAAGTCACGTGGTATTTCAGAGCAGCTTCACTGCTGGATGGGCAGCTCAGAAAGCACTTGCAAATGAAATTTTACTACATTGATCTGTTCCATATTACAAGTGTTCCTTGCTGATTCCTGCTACTTCAGTTTAACTGCAGTGCTTGGGAAGAGGCTGCATTTCCACTTCCATGAGGACTACACCTCCAGCCAGAATTTATCCCCGTTATCTGAGGGAGGGGATGGCCCACAGCAAGCTCTAAATGCATCAGGTATTCCAAACCAGGAGACAGAGTATCATGCAGGACACAAACTAAGATCAGTTGCCAAAAATACACTTTTTGCCACATTTCAGACTACAACCACTTAGAAACCTGTCATCTCAGTTTGACGAGGGAGGAGTAAATATCTGCCCTGAAACTGGTTGACAGAACGGACAGTTTTATGATGTTGGCTTCTAACATTAACTTGCACAAGTGCCACACAGTTAACAGTGTCAGCAGTTTCTAAATCCAATACTGCATTTTTTTTTTAATAGTCCTCCCTGTGCTCTCTAAAACAGTTTCACTTGTCCTGCCCAGGATCATAACTAACCTGCCTTGAAGCCTCATTTTGATATTTTACTGCTCATTTGTTTTTCATAAACTCCTGCCAATGAAGCCTTCTCCCCTCTCTGCTGCTTCCTTGGATGTTTTAACCCCACTCCTTTCTGCTTCACATCCAAGGTCAAACCAGGGGCAGAGGAGCCCCACTCCAAACAGTTTGGACCAACGAAACTGGCGAAGGCTCTGGAGCACAAATCCTATGAGGAGCAGCTGAGGGAGCTGGATTGTTCAGTCTGGAGAAGAGGAGGCTCAGGGGAGACCTCATTGCACTGTACAACTTCCTGAAGGGAGGTTGTGGTGCAAAAGGGTCTGGCCTCTTCTCCCAGGCTAATAGTAGGACCCAAGGAAATGGTCAGAAGTTGTACCAGAGGAGGTTTAGGTTGGACATTAGGAGAAACTTTTTCTCTCGGAGGGTGGTCAGGCACTGGAATGGCTGCCCAGGGAGGTGGTGGAGTCGCCGTCCCTGACAGTGTTCAAGAGGCATCTGGATGAGGAGCTACGAGATATGGTTTAGAGTGGTACTAATAGGAATGGGAGGGTGGTTGGACTAGATGATCTTGCAGGTCGTTTCCAACCTTGTGATTCAGTTTGCCTTCCTTGTGTCACCTGATCTCACCTCCAAGCCCATCAGCAGGAATCACAAGACAGACTTCCCTGGGGATGGTTTGATTAGCTCTTTCCAATCTAGCACAGGCTCCTCCATCCTATGGATGTCACTTGGATGTTCACATTTGCAACTCTGAACGTTTCTCCCAGACACCCATCAAATACCCATAAATAGCTTGGCCACTGTAGGGCCAGGCAGAGCAGTGGGAAGAAAGTCCCACACTGAACCAGGAACATGGAAGCAAGTCTGGAGAACCAGTAGCAACTGACATGAGATATATGTCTGAATGCCACTCATGCCTCTGAAAATCCTCTCAGCTGTTAGGTGCCTTTAATCCTCACTCTGTTCAGATATTAACAAAGACACCAGCTGTGATGTGTAGGCACAGGGAAGAACCATGGCACCTCTGGACGGCATGCCCCTAATTCCAACCTGAAGACGCCACAAATGCCAGCCAGCTAAAACCTTGGGATGAAAACAGGGTTCCAACCAATTACCTCAGACCTTTAAATCCACAATACCTGACACAAGTATTTCTGAACCGCCGAAGTTGCAGAATGTGTTTTCATTTGGGGGTTTTATTTTCCTAGTTGGATTGCTTTGCTGTTTTAGCTAGTGTACTTCAATAAAGCAATTCTGGAATACTCATCACAGAACCGCAGGGGTTGGAAGGGACCTCTGGAGATCACCAAGTCCAAACTCCTGTTAAGCAGGTTCCCTACAATAGGTCAGGTCACACAGAAACATGTCCAGATAGGTACTGAATAACTCCAGAGAAGGAGGCTCCACCACCTCTCTGAGCAACCAGTGCTCTCTTATTGTAATGCTATAATGTGATAGAAAGTACAGTGACAGTAGCAGAGCAGCACAATCCTAGACTGTAGCAAATGAGAACAAGCCCAAATGCAGCAGCTATGGACAAGAAACAAAGGAAGAAAAACAGCTTACCTTCAGAAGGCCTCAGGTACACAGGGACCTCCATGAGATACCCCTTGCCTCCACTGCCAACCCTTAAATGAGGTCTGGGAGGGGGTGGATCTGCATCCCTTCCAGTCACTCAGATGCATTGCATTGCATTGCATTGCATGCACCTGAGCTCCCCTGAGTTGGCCCTGCCTTCCCACCAGGTGCTCAATCACTGGTTCAAGCTGTAACTTACAATTTCTGCTGCACTCACTCTCACAGCAAAGTTCTTACCTGTGTTTGTATGGAACTTAATAAGTCAATGTGGATTTTTTCCCCAAGAATATTACAAAAGTTGATATGAAATGCACCAGTCTGCACTCTGTTTCTGCCGAATTTAATAAATTTATGTGAGCCAATTGGCAATATATATATATATTTAATTAACTTTAGAGTTTAAATGGAAGTTTACTAAAATCAGAACATGTTAAATGAATAATTTCTCTTGGCCTCTTTCAGGAAGTCTCTATCTTAACCCAATAATCAGCTCAGCTGCTAAGAGATCAATAAGGTCTTTCAATTCTATGAGTAGAAGGCATACATTAAAAAGTTGGTAACAAACGTGATAGACTGCAGAAGCTATTACATGGGTTTTTTTGACACTAAATCTATCTGCTAAAAATTCCTGAGAAAAGGTTACTGCCCATACACTAATGTTGCCAAATGGTATAATTAGTGTTGCTTGAGAAGATTTCCTGGCACTTGGCCCTAAATACAAGTCCTGTGTGTTAAATTCTCATTACAGAAAAAGCCATAGTTTTAATCACAAAACCAAAAATAGCCTCAGACACCAAACACTGCTGGGTCTTCCCATCCCATAAACAGACAAAGCACATTATCGTTCCCTAGTCTGTAAAACCCCCAGTCTAGCAGCCCACCAGCTACAGCACATGCAGCCCACAGCCTTGGGCCACTCTCACCAGAAACATCTCCACAGAGCCACCATCACATTTCCCCCAATCTCTTAAGCCAAACGTGCACAGTCCTAGCAAAGAGGAGTGAGTTTTTAATGACAAAGCACCTGCAGCAGCACACCAGAGCTGAGCTGCACCGCTCCCAGTGGAGCAGCAAGCAGCTGTACAGCCATCGCAGAAGGCACAGCTAATGTGCAAGAAGAGCTTCACATCACAGAATCCTCCCCATGGATTTAAATCCTCAGAGAGAAGAGTTTCAGCTGATTCCCATGACATTTCTGCAGAACAGAAATCACCTGGTAAATGACATCTGGTCATGTAAGGGATTTACCAGCACTTGGGTTCTCATCACCGTCTCAGAGCTTCTTGGTGGCCCCATTTTGTTCCTGTTAGGTAAACAAGACTGGCATGCAGAAAAGCTCTCCGACTGAAGCATTTTATATTAGGTGCCCAACTGAAATAAGCATTTCAATTACATTCATTAAGGAAGTTATTACTTGTTAATTGAATAGCAACAGACTGCTAAGGATCACTTATTGAGGTCTAATAAGTATGTAAGAGCAAATTCTACTCTTCATGTAATTCCATCAGCAATAAACTAGAGTAATTAGCTTCTTACTAACAAACTTCAATTGTGGGGAATGTTGAGGCAGATAATTGGCACTTAGGAAGATACCTATAGTAAGTTAGTGCCGTATCAATTAGCATACTTACTAAATGTCAGTTTAAACTCTGAACAAATAATTGATACCAATGTGTGGAGGGTTACTATTTAAATGCTTAACCTGTCATATTCAGAGAAAATAAAACAAGTCCTCTGACAGTGCTATTCCAAAATTCCTATAGGTGCTTCATTACCAGGTGTAAAACCTGCGGGCTACAGACAACCACCAGTAAGGACCCTGGGGTGCTGGCTGCACACAGACATGTGAGTGACTGAAGGTGTTCTATCGCCTGCTCAGGAGCCTGCCCCAACACTCCACTGCCTCACACTGTGTGCAGGTGGCTCAGCGTTCAATTTCAAGGAAGGCTGTGAGCCATCCCAGGACCACCAAGTCCCCACTCCTTGCCGTTCAATAGAACCGCCCAAAGACCTCAGTCCTGTTTCAGTTCAATCAAATTGAAGTTCATGCCTCGTGACGGGGAAGTTTCATTTTATAGATAAAGACTCTGAGGCACAAAAGCAGTCCCTGCCTTAACCCAAAGGTGACTCAGAAAGCTCACAGCAGCTCTAGGATTAACACCTTCTGCGGGAAGCAGCACATATGAGATATCTTCCTATGGTGCTTGGGCTCCATAACCGGTCTGAGCTGATGGAAGGAGGTGAACATCAGTGACTGGTGAAAACAAGTAGCAGCAGAATCGACCCTTCATGTCTGTAATTTTATCACAGCTCTGTGTCCTTTGCCAAATATTTTCCAGATGCTCTGGAAAGGCTCTGCCTCCCCATTTGAAATGGAAATGCCTCTGCTTTCTGACTTGATGTGCAGTTTCACTGCCAGAAATAAAGTATTTTGCAATGGCACAGAGCATATGGAGGACTTCTGTTTGTAGGCAGACCTCGAGCCCTTGCTCCCAGCAGTGACCATGGAAGCAGCAGTTGAAGGGGAAGGAAAGAAACCCACACTTCAGGGAGAACATTGGCCCTTGGTGGCAGAGGGAACGGATGGGAGCTGCAGTGCAGGTGTCTGGACAAGGAAAGAAGCACATATGAGGTGGGATGCTGCCAGGGGAGAACCGAGGCAGGAGAAGGGAAGGCAAGTGAAAATTCTGGGCAGGACGTGCTGGCATGTGGGGCAGATGGGAGGGAAGCAAGGAGCACACAGAGCTGGGGTCTGGGAGCCTACAAGAGGAGAGCAGGGAGGCAGGAAGCTGCTGGCAGGGCAATGCTTGTCATTTTAAGGGGATCTCTGCAAATCAATTTTAGAAACTTCTATTTTAAAACAGATTCTCCCCTCCCCCGTCTCCACACAAACAAATACACACGGCTCCGTCATGTGGAAATACTTCAGACTCATCTATTTAAAAAAATTGACAGCATATTCCTGTCAGCTAGGAGTGTGATTTTTTTTCAGCTATGCCAGCAAAAGCCCTAATGTAGATACAGCTGTAATATGAGCAAAAGGGGGGAAAAGAAGTTTATTTTTGCCAATACAGCTTCTTTCGCTCAGGCAAGTGATACAAGCTATATTTTTTGCAAGCTTTTTCCTTGTGTAAGCTTCTGCAGAGTGACTGCACTGTCATAGCAGCCTTGCCTGAATAACTAGGGTGGAAAAAAGTGTCCACAAGGCCTTAAATTGTGCTAGAGAAAGGACAGCGCCTAGCACTGTGAAATCCTGTTAGTGCCTGCAGTAGCAGGTATGGGGGCAATACAGCTACATAATAATAATGAATACTCAACTTTTTCCCAGCCCAGGAAGAATGACAGCCAAATCCTTCTCACCCCCAGCCTTTCAAACAAGCAGCTCCAACCCACTGCAGCGTTACAGGTAATCAATGTCTGCTTAGAGTAAATCATATCTCAAAATTTAGAGCTGGCTCCTCATCCACAGAAGCCTCAGGAAGTTGAGAAGTGTGGGAAGGACTTTTCAGTTCTGAATGAATGGAAAAAAAATCAAATATTTGGAGGAAAGGCAGTCTCAAATAATAAATAATGCAGAAACTCCAATATACCTTTTAAAGCTTCAGTGCCCTTATAATTTAATGTTTAAATGCTATGCTGTTCCTTTGGAAGCCTTTTCTATCTCACTGCTGATGATGGTCTGTCTTCTCAGACACTTGAATAATGTCTCTCTTCCTCTTCTAACATCTTCCTTGACTACCCCTCATGCATAGTAATGCTAATAATCGTGCCGCTTTCGGTGACATTTTTCTTCCTCTAAATGAATGCCTGGTTTTATGCAGGGCTGCTCTGCTCAGCGCCTCGCCTCCTGCACACCTCCTTCCCTGCACAGCATACCTGTGTACATACAAATGTCTATTTACTGCTGCCCATTATGAGCTGTTCATGTTCCATTTAGCAGTATGCAGAAGAATCGAGCTAATTGATTACTTATATTGAATAAATTGTGGCGAAACACTAATGATGCAGTCGCTGTTATGATGAATACTGTACAAATATATATGTAAGCATAATCACTCCGGAAAGAACTTAATCATTTTCATCATTAAATAGGGACCTTTTGATTCTGAAATGGACTCAATACTCAGCAATGGCACAGCAGATAACGCTATGTGTAGTCATGCAGAAGGACACATTTCGTACGACCCAATCAGCATCAAGTTTCACAGTTCTTTTCTCATAGATGAATTCAGATTCATTCAATCACCTCCTAAATGTAATAATGTAAATATGGACAATAGATAAGTACTAAGCTCATTTGTCAAGGAGAACTAGGAAATTGATCTCAGGTCCTGAATGAAGGAAGGACCAAACATGCAAATAGAATCCAAGAATGCAACTGTTAGTCCGGTCCTTTCACCAGCAGTGATCACACAAATGTGCTTTGTGCTTCTAAGTTATTTTTAAGCACCTTCACGGCCATCATTAAATGTTAAAAGGATCTTGTATCTTTGGGAGAGGGCGCAGTTGAAGATCCTGGCTGTTTCCAGAGCTTCCTGAAATAGACATCCTCACGTGTAAATGGCCAATATAGAATTTCAAATGCGTTTTATATAAATAATTCTGGTAGGAACCCTGGACTAAAATCATTCTGATGGCTCTGATACAAATGCACGGTTGGTCTATGAACATGCAGCCATTGCAAAGAGCAATCACACACATCTGAGCACTATTCCAGCAGTAGTTGACAAAGAAACCATCATCATCACACCAGCCTGCTCTATCCCTGCCCTCCTATCCACCTGTCTATCCACCCAGTGCTGCTGCTGCACTCTGTATTGTCACTGTAAAATCCAGAGAGAATTTTTCTGCTTAAACACAGTCTCAAAATAAAGTCATATCCTACACTCTCAGGAACAGTCACACGCTATTAAGCATAAGCAGCAAATTATAAGCGAGCACTTAAAATAAAGGTGAAACACGCAGACATCTTCAGAACTTTGAACATGATTATAGCAAGTGCCATCGTTTGCTCTTCCTCTGAATTGATGTTAACAAGTAAAGCATTTTACTTGTCTTTGTTTTCTGGGGAAACATAAATACTGCATAAAATACATCTCCTTGCCAGCTAAGCTTTGTCTACAGGATGGCAGCTTATTCTAACTATGTGTATACTTTCCAAGAGTTGAAAGCTCGATGGCTGAGCAGGAACAGTTTGGGATGCTATATACATGTGAAATGTGTTTTTCATTAAGTACTTGATAAAACATTAAACGCCTCAGGTTGCTTGAAGATCTGCAGCACAGCTCAGCAGAATGCAGCTCCAACAAGGATTGCACAAAACACCTTTGGAGCTAACATGCCAGTAGAAGTGGCAGCTTCTGATGGGACTTAGAGACACCTTTTCCTTGGTAAGGAATGGCTGTGGCAGACACCTCTCAAGAGGTTCTTAAAAGCACCATGTCTATCCAAGGTGCTGATGCACCACTAAGGCGATCCAGCAACGTCCTACTTAGGGCTTCCAGTTGTTTCAGCTCCCCTAATTGTGCCCACAGAAGCACCTGTTGCTCAGGGGCCAAGCAGCTGCTCACAGCCCTGCAGACCCCTTCAACAAGGTGCCCCAGACCTTGGTGCTGCAACACCATTCTTCCCAGTGCTGGGCTCTCAGTGGCACCTTCCTGGTGCAGGTTCGCTGTACACTGGAAAATACAGCACAGACTGATATTGCTGTGGCCTCACAAATAGTCTGGGGAAGATTTTATGCAAAATTTCAAGATGTGCCTGTGTGCCAGCACAGCTGTGGTGCTGGGTGTGCTTCGTGCGGGGCAAACGCTGCGTGACGTTGCAGGAGAACACAGTCTCCTAGCATTGTGTGCAGGTTAGTGAGGATAGAAAAAAGCCTTGTCCTTACTCTCCCACCAGGAAAACTTAGGGACTTCTGCCAATTCAACATGAGTTGAAGTTAACTGTTTCAATCTGTCTGCGATGGGCTTGCTCTACCTCCAAAGCTGCAAGCTGGCTGGAGACACATTGCGAGGACGTACGGATTGAACGGAAACTGGAATGGTTTCCACTGTTTTTGTGTAAGCCTGCCTTATGAAAGCAATGAGGGCACAAGATCAGAACAAATCTCACAGTCAGCACAAGGAAGAAATGCCCTGGGTGCTTCTGTTTCGCTTGAATGTCCCAACTCTGATTTCTCATTTCTTATAGATGCAAAACAAGAAGATGATATGTCTAAGAGTGCTTGTACAGTCTGGCTGGTACAAACTGGGCTGTGCGTTATAGATTAGCAAATGAAATATTAGCATCAAGTAACTCCGCACGGTGTGCGACATCTGGGAAAAAGTCATAGAGCAATTTTCATTATTTTTATAGGAGAAAACTGCAAATGGTAGAAGGTAGAAGGGGGAATTCTAACAGATTGTACATTGTCAGGGACTCTCTTCCCAGCTGTAGCAAACCTGATAATAAAACCCACAATCACCTCAGAGCTCAAACATCAGCAGAAACAAGGCAGCCCCCGTGGAGAGCTTCCATGCATAATAGGCTTTAAAAACTGCAGCTCCCTACAGGTAAGGAGTAGTCTGGGTGCTTTGGAGAAAGCCTGGAAACATCTGAAGGATCAAGGCGTAGCCTTAAGTGAGAGGTTTCTTTTTTGGTTTCCTTGGGGGAGGTTTTCCCGGTATGGCACATTATCTAAAATAGAGAGCAAACACTTTACTTATGAGAAAAGAAAGAGGATAGCCTCAATAAGCATATATTCTGAGGATAATAAAGTAGAGATGATTAGAAAGCAAAAACAAAGGAGACAGGAGGAATTCTAGGGACAAAACGTTCTTGACTGGCTATGGAGAAAAAAAAAAGGAGAGCTGCAAAACAGCAGCCCCTGTTATTTGCAAACACGTACCAAGGAGGCTGAGAATAGATCCAATGACAGCTGCAGCCTAATTGATAGGAGACTCGCCTAACAGGTTGTCAGACTGCTGCGTGGCTTCAGTCCAGGCCACGTTGCTGGAGGCACAATGTTAGAAACACTGACAAACATTTACTAAAAATAAATAAAAAATATTTCAGGGCGGAGGGAAATATGGCTCCAAGTGACTACTTGCAAAATTGCGTTAGATCTCTAGGAAAGAGGAAAGTAAGCGGCAGAACGTGTAAGAGTCCCCCCGGGGCCCACAGGACAGACGCAGGCAGGCTGCCAAGGCACTCCAGGATTGTGCTGCCTGTCAGGAGCATTGGCTCTGGGTGTGCTGAGAGCAGACCTCCGCAGAAGCAACAAAAATAACCACCAGATCAGCAAAGAGCACAACCAAGAGAGCCGGCTAGCTGCGGAAGATTAGATTTGATCTATAGAGATGAATTTGTTTAATGGTAGGAAGGAAACCACAGAGGCGAGTCTCTGAACTCTTCCGTTCCCCACCAGGAAAAGGATGTCGGGCTTCCTTGGCCAGTAGGGACAGGAAGCACTGCATGACACTTGAAAGTGTCTTAGGTACAGCCCTCCGCCCATCCCATGCAACGCACACAGCTAGAGTGTCACATTCAGCATGACAGACAGAAGGCTTGAAAGAATCTTTGTTCTTGAGCTCTCCAGTCAGCAATGCATCCAAGCAAGCTGCAGAGCCAACGGGAGAACAAGAGAATGTGAAAGCAGAGGGTGGGGGGTGGAAAAAAAGAGAAACCATATGGATGAAAGTCTGTTAGGAATATGATGGCTGCTCTCTTTGAAGGAGATCCAACCATGGTAAAGCTGGGACTTTATGTGGGAGGGAAACAATCTTCTGAGGGAAACACCTGACATTTTAAGCAGCACCCAGGGCAAGCTGTGCATGTGTGCACAGTCAGACCTTGAGCCGCTGGTACACAGTTCCTCTGGACTTACCAGCATTGTTACAGACAAGCCAGGAGAGCGGAGCAGAAGAAAACAGTGCTGGCTAACCAGTGTGGTTTCAGCTGCTCCAGAGCTGGCCTAATTGACTTGGGATTACTGTGCTTGCTATCTCTTGGTCAATCCCTGGTTACCAGTGAAAATGATCAGCAAATTAACACTTTTGGAGTTAATTCCCAAGAATACTTCATTAATTCCTATGGCAGGGAACTTCAGAACAAACACATTCTTTACTTGGTTACATCAGCATATTCATTTCTGTCTCGGAGAATGCCTGAAGAAATTGTGAAATGCCTACAAGCAATGTTTTGCAGCAATAAGCAAGTGACTCAACATTACATCCCGTAAACCTCACTGTCTTTGCACACTGTAAAATAAACTCAAAATGAACCAAAGAATCATTTATTCCTCTCTCCTTTACGAAGAAGTGACACCAGGTCTTTATGACCCCTGATTTAAAACTCGGAGGGAGCTTTTTTTTCCACATCACCATATAAAGGTACGCTGGGCTACCATGAAAATTAATGGAGCAGCCACATGACTAACAACCCTCCAGAGTACTTTCAATATATGCTTCTCAGCACTTAGCAAACCCATGGGCAGACACGGCTGCAGGAGAAGAGACAGTTATTCACCAGCCAGGAGCGTCCAGATGAGAGGAGCTCACTGCAGCTGATGGTGCTGCTCCATGAGAGCAAGATGCTGTGAGAAATGGGCTTCAGAAGCAGCGCTCCCTGAAATCCCAGCCTGCTCATCACAATCCACCACTGAAGAGCAACTATTTGCAGTCACTTCTCCTTCATTAGGTTGGTTCTGCAACACAATTTTCAGCATGGGTAATAGGGAATACAAATAAGAAATTCAGAGCAAGGATCATGAAACACAAAGTTTCCAGTAATGTGAGCCAAAATTCTCAAGAGGCTTCTGCTGAGTGGATGCATGTGTACTCTTACAGACATCCAGCTTCTGCATGCATGCGTATTGTAAGTCTTTCAGATAATTACAGTAGGAGGTGAGTCTATTTCCAAGCTTTACCACCAAGCATCTCTGGATTATGCACATTCTGAGAGCACCAGATCAGGAAAATTAAATCACTCAGAACTCTGTTACACATTCACAGCTCACAATCTGGCTTAAAATATTAGTTACATTGCCTCCTGTAATGTAAACTCAAGTCCTGGACTATGAGAAGTGTAAAGTCCTGCTCAAGGTTTGCCTTCTGCTTCATAAGGCCTGGAACTCAATGTTAGCTCAAGGTGCTCTTTGAGAGAATGGGCTATAGACAGAAACACTGCTTTTGTATCACATGCAAAAATAAACATTCTGAAGGGCATACAGCAGCAGTCTGTGTTCACATGGGAAACCAAGGGTCTCAATTTTTCATATAAAAAATTTTAACCCCTATAAAAGACCCCACGCTACATTGGGTGAAATTTAGAAGCACCATTCCCTATTGTCCTTAATAGAAAAAGAATTGAGCCCTATAACCAGTTTTCATATAAGGCAGACATGCTCATTTGTAATGTGTTTTTGTAACTTCACTAGACCTTAAAAAGCATTAATCTGTTTTGAATTCACAACACTGCTTCTTAAACAGTGGACTCTCACCCCAGAACCTAAGGACTCTGGAACGCTGACCTCCTGCATCCAGCAATTTTGATCACGAGTTTGCATCCCAGAAGTGCAGGTCAGGTTTAGATCTAAGCTCAGTATATGTGCACATAGTGGGAGTGAGGAGTTATTTTCTAGGGCACATGAGTCAAATGTTCCATGCTGATAGAGAAAATTGTATGGTTACAGAATGTAAAGGAGTAGCTGCTTCTTTACAGCCAGCCCACTTCAGCAGAAACCTCTGCAGGAAATAATGTAGAATCGCTTTCTTACTGAGCAAACCACTGAATGATCTTGCTTAGTGACAGGGAGAAGGAGATGGGAGGTAGCAGAGCACAAGAATATTCAACTGTGGTTGGGGGCTTTGCAGTAAAAACAACTTTCTACTTTTAAATGGAACAAACTATGGTTAGCTTGTTTCTCCAAACAAGAAAATAGGAATTTTTGAAGCATCATAAATTATTTATAAATTGCATGTCTCACCCCATGAAGCCCCATGAAATTCAGAGAAGGGCTGAGAATATTGGAATGAGACCCAAAGATCCCCACACCAAACTACCATAGCGAACATCAGCAAAAAGTCCATCTGAAACTTCATCCCCTGTTGGTGCGTGAATCCTGGGTAAAGACTGCAGGCACCTTCAGCGGGGCTTCTGCATCCAAATTGCACAGTCATGTTCACTATGGGTACCTGAACTTCTAAGCACTCATCTGGGGTCCAGTTGTGCAGCAGTCAAACAGCATTCGGTTTGCTTTTCAAGTAAAAATAAATTGTTCCTACTTTGGTTGCAGCATTACAGTTTATAATTCATTTCTAACTCAAATTCTAGTATTTTGAGTGTCAGTTATTATTATTCAAGGTTGATATACAGCAGGCATTGGGACTACAGGTCAAGGCCATTTGTTGACCATTCCTGATGCTATTCAACATAGCAACAGAATTACTCAAGAACATCTTTGCAATGTGAGAACTGCAATCACCAGTTATGTTCCTTTTGCAGAGTCACTCTTTCCTTCTGCCACAACGCTAAAATTCATCTTTGCAGGATACTATCCAGGGCAAAACTGAAAAGGCCTCCCCAGAACCAGTCTGTCATCTTCACCAAGCATATTTCCAACACTGAAAACAAATCTCAGCACAGATGACAACAGCAACAGCAACAACCTTGCTATGAAAACCCTACACAACCTTTAAGTCAAGTGATTGCTGTGGGGAGGTAATACTTAATTGCACCAACTGTTGGTGACCAGTAACAGTTTCAAGCATGGAGCTTAATGGCAGAAAGTGGCAGAGCAGAGCACCGCTACCACATCACCAGCACGATGCTCTACCTCTGTCCTTTAACATCAATCTCTCTTGGTTCTTACTAAAGCAAATTAGCTGCAAAAACAAGTTCCCACTCACCAGTGTAACATTTCCAAGTACACACATTTTGTTCCACCAAAGAGGAGGAAGCTCTGTACAACCAAGGACACCAAAGTGAGAGCCCCAGGATGCATTCCCTACTACCAGACAGCCCAACCAGCAAGTCATAAAGGCAGCTCTGCTCACACTGCTCTCTACACTATGGTGATGGCCTCACAGGAGATACTGGGCAGTTCTGCACATCTACAGTCCTGTATGAAATGAATAGAAGCTGTAGATTATCTGTCAATATTTTGGCACCAATTGAAGGGTTGGAGTCAAAGAGCTTTTGTTTGGCTGTCATTCACCAGTCCCCAATTGGTGTTTTTGCTAATCATGTGAATAACAGTTGTTTTGTCAAGAAGCCTTTTTAACTCCCTGTCAATTTAAATAAATACCTTGTTAATTCTCAAAGCCATGGGAAATAGGCAGGTCGCACGTTCAAGGGGAACTTTTATACTTTAATGCTAGTAGGAAGTGATGTTTTACCTGAATTAGCCAATACTGGGACTCCCACTGTTCAAAATGGTCAGCTAGGAACTGTCCCACTCACAGCTGCTGCAAGAACATGGATTATGGCTGCAAAATTTCAAGCACCCTAGAGAAAAGATGTGTATTGAGCCTATGTGCTAAATACCATTTTGTACAGGTTATATCTTGAAAGACACAACTAACTGTCTGTTAATGAACAAGTTGTTACTGAAAACAAACACTGTAGTACAAAACAGAGAGAGAAAAAAAGATGTATGCCTTTCCCCAGTGAGAACCTGAGCAAAGATTTAATCATTTGGCCTTGCTGAAGAACTTGAAGGGACTAACGAAAAGGCAACTGAATTTTGTGGGGATCATGCAAGGAAAAATTCAGTGGCAAAATGTGCCTTTAGAGGTTGAAAGACAGATCTAGAAATGATATCTCTTCTGTAACCTTCAATACATAGCAATCATAGCCAGTTGCATCTAACCTGATAAGAAATATCAGGTATTCCTAAAACAACAGACCTAAAACGTTATGAGTAGACAGGTGAGCTCCTTCTGACCACCTTGGTACAGCTTACACCCACACTTGTAAGCCCTTGTGAAGTTCCAGGCTGGCTGATTTGAAGAAGAGCACTCAAGACAAAGCTTTAAGAGAAGAGCAGCAACATCCTCAAAACCCACTTCCCAACAGGGTAATCACAAAGAGGAATAGCCAAAGAATCAGGAAAAAAAAAAGGCAAGCAAGAAACCGATGTTCCTTCTTCATGGCTTTAGCAAAGTGCTTTGCCTTTGTGTTGGCCATTGGTAAACAAGGGCCAACAAAGAGAAAACACTGTGTGATAACCCAGTGAGCAAACAAGTCATTTTACAGGTGTCCTACAGACAGAAGCATACTGCAACACACCCACTTCAACACATACATTTTAATTTTGTTTCCTTTTTTTTCTTTTTTTGCTGTCTACAATACAATTATGGATCAACACTCTGACACATGAACACATTCCATCATTCTAGATTACAGTGGTACCTTGCTATGCGTGGAATGACAGCTCAGTCATTTCTCTCCGAGAATAATGACTATATTTGCAAAAAAGACTCCCCAAAAATAAAATGAAAAATTATTATTGAAGTGATTTTCTCTGCATGTGTCAATTCACTTAATCCTGTGTAAAATTCTGCAAGCCTTAATCCTTCTGCTTATTTCCAATTCAGCAATATCACCCTTTTAGTTATTGCATTTGCTCTTAATAGAAATTTTCCCTTGTGGATCATTTATATTCAAGAGACTATTCAGGTCAACCAGTGCAAATATTTTTGGATCACTGGCGATGTCATCGTCCAGAATCACATTTAGTCTATTTCCCCCATTCGCAGTGTGAATTTACTGGGTATGGGGCGCTGAAAAAAAGCTCTTGTTCTCATTCATCTCATATTTAACTGAAGAAGCAAAGCAGAACATAAATTAAGTCTGATTTGCATGAAATTGTGCATTCTGTATCCCAGCATTGAACAAAAGCACAGACATTCTTTGAGTTCTGACGTGTCTTGCTTCTGTATTTAATTTTTCTCCTTGATTCCTTCTGTTGAATTAAAGTAATAAGTTTTCCATCACTTCATATCTGGCACTCTACCTGGCCACTCACCCTATCCTAACAATAGCACTTGCCTTCTATCCGCAGGTGTTGCATTTTGTCTATCTGTACTTACAACCCTTAACAACCGAATCCAATTTAACCTGTTGAAAAACCCCCAGGAAGAGGGAAAGCAGGGAAATACAGCCTCATTGCTGCTTCCCAGCTGAGAGCAGCACTGCGTTTATATTTTGCAGCTCCTGCTTAAGCAGAGGACGCTGTGCCGCTTTGCTCACAGCCACTCTTTGATCCCCCAGGCCGAGCAGCGCTTTGCTCAGCTGCTTCCAAACTCTGCTGCAGAGATAGCCCCAGACAAGCCTCTCTCCAGGAATCAGCCAAGTGAAAGATCAAAGCCAGAAAATTGCCCTTGTTTCCAACGCTCCTCCCGTGTTTAACACTTTGCGTGCTTCCCTGCAGGCACCGCAAGGCCTCCCTGGCTGCTCCGGCACAACGCGGAGCCCCAAGTGCTGCTGCTGGGAGAGGCAGCACCGAGCAGGCCCCAGGACACGGCCGTGTGCCAAGTTATAGGAAATTAGGCCCCTTGTTTCTCTTACAAGAGACAAAGGAAATGAAAGACGAGCTCGAAGCAAGGCCTGCGTACCCCCTATTCTTTATCCATCCCCTTCCAGCCGTTATTTACAGCCGCGCTGGAAGTGCTGGAGCCTGCCTTTAGTGCTCACTGAAGAAGGCAGTGGGAACCCTTCCAACGACTCTGTGGCCTTGCTGAAAACTGCTGAGGTTTGGTTTGTGCTCCTTTAAGGTTGCAGTGAGAGTATGAGTGGTGGGACACCAGCTAAACTGAAACTGCTGTTAGAAGCAGCAGGGGGAAGCTAACCATTCTCAAAGCTGAGAAAATAATAATAATAATAAACCTTTCCAACGAGGTCTTTTTTCTTTTTTTTTTTTCTCAACTTTAAAGAGCAGCTGCAGCTGGAGTGGTGCCAACAATGCAGACTCACTCCGCAGACACAAGCTGAACATCACAATAGCTTCTCGTATTGAGGGGTTTAAGGCCTGAGGAGTTGGAGGGCAGTCAATGCTCCAGTTCTTTAACCCTCAAGATTCTGTTTCGTTTCCAGAATCCTGGTTTAGGGATTCATGGTTCCAAGCGTGGGCCAAGAATCTCAGGTTTAATCCCAGCACAGCAAGCTCAGCTCTTCGTCTCATACGGACAGATAACTTGAGCACCATGCAAATTCATTGAGCACGGGTTGTTCAGACAGAGCATAAAAAATGGAGTAAATGGCTTTACAGCATTTCTCTAAGTATAGCAATTTACTGTTGCAGTCCTGGGTTAGAAACTCCCTTTCTCCCTGTCCGGTTGTAACATGCCGGACGAGACGGCTGCTGTTACTGCCAAGTGAAAAATCTCACTGACCTATCAGGATGGGAGCAGCTGTATAAAGGTAAAATGACAGATAATCACAAATGTCTGCACAAAAATCTTCAGATAAAGGCAACACACAGAAGAATATAACTTGCTTAAATAACATGACTGTGATTAAAAACACACCTTCTTTTTACCTGACACTGATATTCAGATGGACAAACAGTATTCAAAGGCAACCTGAACTCTATGCGTGTCCACACTTTTATTTAAAGAAAACCTTCCCAGGCTTAAGTGTCCTGATTCCAGAGCTCTTGGTTGTTGGTTTCACTGCCACCTTGGTGTGAGCAAGAATTGTCAAAAATAGCCCTACAGGAAGAGCAGCATCATGAGCCCTGCGCCAGGCAAGGGATGTAGCAGTAGAGAGGGTTCAGGGGCACATTGATTTTGTCATTCCAAACAAGGGTAGAGAGACAAGGTGCTATGCTATCACCCAAAGCCTCCTGTGTCCAAGCAGACCAGGTATGGCTAGCACAAGTGCTGCTGGTCTAATGTGGGCTTCACTAAAGGGCTTGATACATGCTTTCCTGCTGCAGCCAGACAAGCAGGAACAGTATTTCCTTTATAATTTCCTCTGCTTGGACGATGGTACAGACATTTCAGATGCTCTTTCCTGTTATGTGGGGAGAAAAGAGACAAGGCAAAGGGTATCTAGTGAACTGATAGATGTACCGTAAGAGCAAACATAAGCAAGAATAGAGAACAAAAGCAGATATCCAGTCGACAGAAGATTAAGTGGCACAAACCTGAAAAAACAATGGTTTTTCAGTTCAGTAAACTGAATCAGTTACTGTAAGAGTCACTGAAAGGGGAGTAGAAATGTGATTTAAAACTGTTATGTGGTTAACACACGCAATGTAAGGTCCTAAAGGAAGAGTATCTTCTATAGGAGATATCCAAGGAACTGGCAGAGCACTCCTGGGTAGGGTGGCACAGAAGCAAAGAGATTAGGAAAGACTGCATGAAGCAAAAAGGTGGGAGGGAGGAGTGGAAGAGAAGGAGATGGATGAGGAAGAGAATATTGTTCTGTAGCACAACACAGCCAGCCTCTGAATGCATCTTAAACTCTTATTTCCCATTTGCTCCCAGCTGGATGGGTAATTGCCTGACTATAGAATTATATTCATCACTTTCATGCCTACAGTCTCCAATACCAGCACAAGGAGTGCTTTTAGACAAAGCTATGTCTCACCATAGGCTACAAGAACAGAACAGGACCCCCTTCCCCTCATGAATATGAGATCAGTCTCTAAGAAAAGCACAGGAAACATCAGAAATTCCCAGGGATCGATGGGGTAAGCTATTCCTATGGTTTCAGGCATATATATTGTATTCTTTCCCCAAGCCTTCCTTATGCATCCTGATTTATTAGCCTTAGTCAGCACTCTGTCTTAGAGAGCTGCCAGAAAAGTGCAGTGGGATGAAACATCTGGTAAATTTGCTCAAATTCTATTATGAAATAACTTCAAGATTCAAGGAAAAGCAAACAAGTCATTGTCTTTAAAAAGTGATTCACTTTGCTGTCAGAAAACACTGGCAATCAGCACTACGCATTAGTTCTCTTTTCAGGTCTGTCAAGGGAGAATAGCTCCAATTGTGAAGCATTCTGGACCAGGTGGAAGACCATATGAATCACCACTAGTTTAGTGAAGTTCTACTTGTTCACTGATGTTCATAGTCCACCTGCCATGCAACAACATTTGTTTCTATTTTATACCACCCAGGGGAAGCACAAAGAGTGTGGGACACAGCAGGCTCGCATCTCTCCCACAAGACAGGGTGCTGAGCACTCTGAGCACTCTGAGCTCATTGAGCAAACTGTCCCCAGTTCTGCATGAGGTTCAGCACTGTATAGGTGCAAGCCTCCTCAAAGTCAGCCTGAGGTGTGGTGGTAAACAGATCCAGCCCATCCAGCTACAGTCAAGAAGAGGAGGAACTACAGCATCATATTTCTCTGTGTTGTCTCCACACTTACACAAAACCACTGGCCTCAAACTCCCACGTCACCCATCCCTGTAGGGTAGGGGACAGAGGCCATTATTTCTGTCTCTAAATTGGAACAACACCTACAGAGAAATTGCTCTTCATTTCTGCATGTGAATTCCAGCCCTCCCCAATCACTTGGGCTGTTTGGGGTGAGCAGTGAACGCTCCGCACAAAAGGACTCTTCAGCAGCAGTTTAATTTCTACAGAAAGCCATTCCTCTCTTACCATCAGAAGCTTTAATAAGTGAATGTGCTGTAGGAAAAGAATCTATTGGTAGATCAAACTACAGCTCTTGACTGTATTCATCCACAGGGGATATTTTTTAATTGGTGAGGAGCCCTTACAGAGCCACCTGACTTTCATATATACCTGTGGTGTGTGGCATATTTGAGACAGATCAAAAGACAGTGAACACATTATAGATCATTACAGGAAACAACTGCACTAAGAACTAGACCATCTATCTGTAAAGGAGTAGATACATGCATTTAGGGCAGGTAATGCACTGAATGATGGTATAGGAAGGAATATGCTTATCTGTGCAATCCACACAACACTCTGTCTGCAGTCAGCACATTCCTATGTTTACTGGCACGAGCCATTTGAAACTGATTTTCCATTTGTGCCAGTTCTCATGTTACACCATGCCAGGCTGCTGGAGCTTGGACACTAAATGAGGCAAATCCCTGCCACCCTGTTTGGCTCAGGGTGATTTCAGGACAAGATAAAGCACTGGGAGTAAAACCAGATAAGACATAAAGTGAAAAAACACAGCAATTAGAAATGCCGTCAGAGCTGGAATTCTCTGGGAATGCATGATAGAACAGAGGAAGGTTTAAAAGCACTGCAGACAGTAACATGTCTGCCAAAAGGAGAACAATTGTCAGAGCAGGGAATAGTTCAGGCCAGGGCTAGTCCTGAAGAAGTTGACGCTTTTTGCAGTTCTCAGTTAATCTGTGCAAAGAAGTCTGTGCAGAAAGAAATACAGAGACAGGAGCAGAGCCACAACCACAAAAGATTTAAACACCTCAGAGATTTTTTGAAGCAGAATCTGCAGACGAGACTTCTGGCAACAGAGAGAGCTTTTGGACCATCTCATAGTAAGGCACTAGTCTCAGTGCAGCGGGTGCTTCTGAGAACGCCATCTGAACCTGCCAAGAAGGGGAAGTCAGTCAGTCCAGAACCGATGGAGAATTGTAGGCAGGTGAGAGAGTATATAAACAATGTGAAAAACAGAGAAAGGTGAAAAAAGCTGCTAGAAACTCATCGTTGGATCTGACTGAAAAACAACACATCAAGCTATGAACAATGTCTATCACATGGAGAAGAGGCACAAGAATGTCAAGGAGCTTTTTTGAATGAGACCACAGCATGGAAGTCGCAGCAGTGCCAGAAATAGTGACTTCACCAATGAAAGAACCACCACAGATAAAAAGTGGGTAAAAAAGCCTTCCCATTTACCAAGCTAGACCCTCTACTAATTCCCACTGTGGGAGGATGTGAACTGCATGCCTGAATAAATAATGAACTGGAAAAGAAAGAAAATGCAATAAATAGTACCATGGGGAAAAGACTACATCCTGGGGTAGGACCCACACCAAGACCTCAACCTCAGTGGGGTGAGCTGGGCACGGGGGTAGCAAGGCAGAGCAGTGGGGAAGCTGGGCAGCAGGCTGATCACTGGCTATCAGAGTGTCCAGGGCCTGCAAAAAACAGAGACAAAAGTGGGGATCCAGGGGTGAGACAGATAACAAAGCTATTACAGACTGTGTCTGTAGGGAAGGGTCAGAAAGGAGCACGCTGGTCTGTCAGACTGGATGGAAAACCTCAATGAAGCATGGACCTAAAATTCCCACAGAGTTAACAGAAAATGGGACTAAACTATTACCCATTATGCAGAAGTACTGAATTCTGTTTCAAATGACCTTAAAACATATTTTCTCATTTTCTATCAGAAAACATGCAGCAGCTGCTACATTTGCCATCACACTGCACTCAAAAAATGTGTCCTGACCATCACATTTGGAGAGACAGAGCTCTGCAAGAGCAGACACTAGCTCTCTGCATACACGTCACATAGATAAAGTCCACTTTTGAAATGTTAAAATTAAACAAATAGTTATTCCCTGGTTCAAGCTAACATAATTCCCCTCTGCCAAGCAGCACTAACAGAGCACATTGGGCCTGTCACTTACTTGCCCATTCCAACACAGCAAAGGACAGCTGCACCTCACTGCCCTGAGCAGTCTGCAGGAGCCTCTCTCTCTCTCCCTGTTCTTCACCTTTCTGCCCTGTTAGGAAGAAAAGGCCATGAGGAAGAACAACAGCTGTCAGAGACATTTCTTAGGACTCCTGCAGTTCACCCAGATCCAGCAGACCAGCAGCAATCCAACCTCAACTCCAGCCTCAGAGACTCCTAAATGCAGCAGGGAGAAAGGGATAGACAGGGTGGGGAATGAGTAACTGTGAAAAAGTGGGAGTAGTGTAGAACAGCTTTTTCAGCAGCTCTTGTCAATGTGGTGCTACCTCCTCGCTCCAGTTGACAGACTGACTTTTTAGTTCTGAGGGCTCTTGCAAGCTTCATTTTTTTTAAACATTTATTTCTCTAGTTGTCATCTCAACAGAACATTGTTTTCATGATTTTCACTATAATGGCTCTTTATTCTAGCCATTAAATCTAACAATGAATGATCCTGAAAATACAGTGAAGAAAAGAAAGCGCTTCCCTACACTTCTGTAGGTTTTGGTGAGACAAGGAGTAGAAGAGGAGCTCTGCAACCAGCAAACTGGTTGCTCCAGATGCTCAGACTCTCTCCATTCAGTTTCTGCAACTTGATTCTAACCCCAATAGGCCAGACCCACCTTCTGCTCACATGACTTCTCCTGAGAATACAGTGCTGCTGACAGAGCTGATAACTGTACTTCATGGTCACTCAGTTCCAGTGTATCCAGCTGCTACTGCAAATAGGTGGCAGGGAGAAAACTTGGAAGATACAAAATGCACACCTTTCTGGAGGCTGCTTGGTGAGGGGGCTGCCAAAAACCTTGTAGGAATTTCAATGCTGGGACCCCGTGCTACAGTGCCCTTGCCAGCCCTATCCAACCACAGGCATTAGCTCAGTAGTTGCTGCAACTGCCTTTTGGCGTTGCTTGAGGCACGTAGAGGTCTCAAGAATCAGGTGGGAATAAGGGCCATCGCTGCCCCACTGTTTCTGAGCCCAGCCCCAGCCATGAGAAAGCAGCCCCTCAGCTGCCCACACATTTTCTTCCCCTCTCCCAATTCCCTTTTGGTGCTCAGCTCACACGAGCTTTGGGTATCGGAGTGCCACGAGCAGTGACAAGATAAGTGTGAGGAGGATGGAGAACAGAAGGGGCTGCAAGCTGTATTTTCTCTCCTCTGTTCCTTGTAAAGCTACCATTGCCTTGCTCTTTGTTGCCTTCCCCGCTTTTTGCTATGACTCAGAAGCAGCAAGATTTGAACAAGAGAGAACAAAAATCTTTTAAAACACTTTAGGGATATAATCAATATAAATTAATGGATTTTTTTTTTTCTCCAGGGAAGCACAGGCTCCACACTTCCTTCTGTCTTTTTTTGCTACCCCAGGCCTTTTGTTCTCTGGCAAAAGCTCCCCATTGAAGTGCATGGCATTTTCTGGGCACTATATCTTCAGTATATTCTTTGCAGCAGTGTAATTTTTTTGATAGTCACTTGAATAATCAGCAGTCAGTGTTAAAATACAGCATTGTACATTGACACCCTTAACCCTCAGGAAGCAGCAGAAGATGAAGAGGGAAGCCTGCAGTTCTTACTGGCCTCATTTTCTTTCCTTGAAAACTAACTCTTTCTTTCCTACAGACAAGTATCCCACACAGTTAAAGCCAGCCCTAGTTATCTATAGTCAGCTCTTGTTCCTATTCCTAATGGCACACAATTGCAGTACCGGAGCTGCTTAAGCCAGTAAGAGACTAACAAGGCTTCTAAGGTTGTTGCAAAATGAGTTGTTTGCAAAACAGCTCTGTGCTCTTAACCTGAACACATCCTCAGATGTGGTGATACTTAAAAAGAGCTCTAAAACTTGCTCATTTACAGATCTAAGTTAATTTGTTAAACATTGAGCACAAGGCTAGTCTAGAAGCCGGCTGCTACGGGTCCTGCTCTTTCAATACCAGGATGTACTTTATAAATATATTAACAAGACAGAAGAAATTAAGGAAGGAGACACAGGGCTAAGTCTGAAGGAAGGAAAGCCTGTTCTATTATCACATCTGAAACCATTTACTTTTGTTACATGTAGTTATATTATGTTTTAAGTACTCAGCTTTTTTAATGCTAATTCAAGCTGACTGTTTCTTGCTGACAGCTAGCCATATGTGACCCCTGTTCTTTACAAACATTACACACCGTGCAAGATTACGTAGTTGCAGACAATGGGACTTTTCCTTCCTGTAAAAGAAAAATTCTGTCGGTTTGTACCAATAGCTTACTGTCACTTTACTCTTGCTTTGAACTTACAGTGTGAGAGATTTAGATATAAAGGATTTTACAGTCAGGAGTGTGTCCTGCTGGAGGCTCCTCCTGCTTCCCTGTGATTTCAGACTGCTGCTTCAACCTATATTGCTCGTCCTCTTCCAAGAGTACTGCCATTGCCACCAAAAGTTAAACTGAAAACCAGAAGTGGTAGTCATCTCCCCTGAGACCATGTAATTGCTTTCAAAGGGCTTGTAGAACTGTCAGCCTCCTTCATTCTTGCCCACCTCATGAGCACAAGCACTTCTGAAGTTCTTGAATCATCCTTAATCAGTTGCATTGATGGAAATGGTGTTTGCAGCCTACTGTGACAACTGTCAAGACAGTAAAATCACAAGAAGCAGCCATAGAGGCATTTTAACTCAGGAATTTTGAGCCTCCTCGTTGGTCAAGGTGGTGCAGGAAAATGATGCACATACGCATGGAGAGTCTTTGTCCAGAGAGAAGCAAAGTATCTACCAGCACAGTGGAATGGGATGTTCAGCACTTCAGGCAAGACACTGCACAACAAGCAGAACCAGACTGAGAAATCACAGAGATAAGGCTTAGGCTGAAACTAGGTAAAGAAATGAGGCCAAATGGGAGCCCTGGCTTACCACAGTCAAGAGTCTGTTGCTTGCTGAAATGCTGCCCCATCCTTCTGAAGGTGCTCTCTTTAGATACACAGCAAACACTAATACAGTATTTTGTGATTCAGCACATAGAGAATCATAAAATACTTTAGGTTGGAAGGGACTTTTAACAATAATCCGGTTCTAAACCCCTGTTGTGGGCAGGGTTGCCACCCCCACATCTGTCTGTCCAGGGCCGCATGCATCCTGACTTTGAACACCTCCAGGGACGGGGCACCCACAGCTCTGGGCAGCCTGTTCCAGTGCCTCACTACCTTCTGAATAAAACATTTCTTCCTAACATCTAACCTAAATCTCCTCTCTTTTAGTTTAAAGCCATTCTCCGTTGTCCAGTCACTATCTGCCCATGTAAAAAGTCAATCCTCTCCTGCTTATAAGCTTCCTTCAGGTACTAAAAGACTGCAATGAGGTTTCCCAAGAGTTCTCCAAGCTAAACAAGCCCCAACTCCCTCAACTTTTCTTCCTACGAGAGGTGCTCCAGCTCTTTGATCATCTTCATGGCCCTCCTCTGGACCAGCTCCAAAAACTCCACACCTTTCTCATGTTAGGTGCCCCAGGCCTGCATGCAAGATGGGGCCTCACAAGGGCACAGCAGAGATTAATAATCCCCTCTTTCTCCCTACTGGCCACACCTCTGTTGATGCAGCCCAAGACAACATTGGCCTTCCAGGCTGCAAGTTCGTACTGCTGGATCACATCCAGCTTTTCATCCACCAGGATCCCCAAGTCCTTCTCCACATGGGTGCTCTCTCTGAATTCTTCTTCCAGCATGTACACATATCTGGGATTGCCTCTACAAGCAGAATACCTTACTGTTGGCCTTTTTGAACCATGTTCAGTTCACGTGGGCCTACTTTTCAAGCCTGTCCAGATCCCAGTGGAGGGCATTCCTTCCTTTTATGGTGTTAACTGCAGCACTCAGCATAGTCTCATCAGCAAACTTGCTGAGGGTGCACTTGAGCCCAACATCAATGCCACTGGTAACAATTTTATAGATTACTGGTCCCAAGACAGACTTCTGGGGGACATCGATCATCACAGGCCTCCATCTGGACACAGAGCCACTGAGTGCAACTCACTGGTTGCAACCATTCAACCAGTTCTTTACCCACCAAATAGCTCAGCTTTCAAATCCGTCTCTCTCCAATTTAGAGATAAGAATGCCATGCGGGACCATGTCAAAGGCCTTACACAAGTCCAGGTAAATTATATCAGTTGCCTTTCTTATGTCCACCTATGCCATCACTCCATCACAGAAGGCGGCCAGATTGGTCAGTCACAATCTGCCCTTTGAGAAGCAATGCTAGTAGTCTCAGATCACCTCCTTATCTCACATGTGCCTTAACATGTCTTCCAGTAGGATCTATTCCAAGATCTTTCCAGACACAGTGATGAGGCTCATCACTCTGTAGATCACCAGGTCTTTCATTTTTCTAGTCAGCAGGGACTTCTCCTGACAGCTATGACTTTTCAAATATGATGGAGAGTGGCTCAGCAACTGCCATCAGCCAATTCCTTCAAACCCTGGAAAGCATGTTATCTGATCCCATAAACTTGAACATATTCAGCCTCATGAGACAGTCTTGAACTTGCTCTGCTCCTACAGTTGGAGAGGATTTCTCTCCCTTGACCCCCATCTAAAGGTTCAGGGATACAATAGGTGTGGGAAACCTAAGTGGTAATGGAGACTGAGGCAAATAACTCATTGACTACATCAGCCTTCTCCATGCCTGTTGAAGCCATTCTCCCTTCTCATTTATCAGATGAGGTACATCCTCCTTTGCCTACCTCTTCTGCCCACTGTATCTGAAGAATCTCTTCTTTATATTTTTCACATTCCTTGCCAAGTTCAACTCCATCTGCACCTTGGCTTTCCTGATCCCATTTCTGCATGTCTGGATGGCATCCCTATATTCTTCCCAGGACACCCATCTCTGCTTCCACTGCCTATACTTTTGCTTTTTATCTCAGTTTGAACAGCAGGTCCTCACTCAGTCATGTCAGTTTCCTACCTCCTCTGTTTGATTTCTTGTATAGAGGGATGGAGCGCTCTTGTGCTCTCAGAAAGTTGTCCTTAAAGAACTGCCAGGTTTGTTCCATTCCTGTGTCCTTAAGGACAGTTTCCCAGGGGATGTCATGCAATAATTCCTTAAATAGCCTACAGTTAGAAGAATGAGGGCAATCTAGTGGGGTAAATCACTGGGAGAAAGGACACAAAAAGAGAAATGAATGACTATGTAACTGAAAGATATGAAAGAGGTATTTGAGACATGAAGTGGGCAAGGAAGTATAGCAACAAAGCTGAAAGAATAAAACTTGGCTAGGAAAGGCTGGAAGGATGAGTGGGAAAAGGTTTTTAAGGAATAAAGACAAATAAGAATTTTTCAAGTGTATAAGACGCAAAATGTCAGCAGGGTATCTAAGAGAGTGCCAGGGTTACTTCATAACAGAGGAAAAAGATTGCAGAAAACTGAAATGAAATCTTTACCAAGTGTTTATAAGAAAGGATGTAGAACTAAGGTTGGAGAAAAAATTACTTTTTTTCCACAAGAGGGGAAAAGTACTCAAAGAACTCCAGGTCAGAAATAGAAAGGATAAAGAAATTACAGCTCTACATAGTACAATCTCCCACACAGAGTCATATATGAGGTGGTGAGGTCTCCTAACAGAGAATTTTAAACATATTCTATGAGAACCAAAACGTAGAAAAAAAACTGGGACTCATTTGTTCTACACAAGGCAGAAACATGCATAACCTCCCAACCTTAGATACTGTGAGAGCATAGATCATCCTCAAGAAATCATTCCTAAACTATTTTAATCTCTCTGCTGTTGCAGGGGTCTTACAGGGAAAGACAGATTGTGTGAGCATGCACACTACAGCTCTCAGCACCGGGCACTGGCCGCACTTCATAACTCAGTCCTGCTACAGGAATAACAACCAACAGCAGGATCTCTTCTCAGCATCCATAATTCAGGCAGGGATTTCTGGAAATTACAAGATGGACCAAGCTCACCTATGGAGACAGTCAGTGATTTGCACTGCAAGCATTCACCAGAGGAATAACGAGCAAAGTTGCAAACACAGAACTATGAGGACAGAGTTAGAAAGGGAGTGGCCTCATTGAGATGGGAAAGACTTCGGGCAAAAACCATTGAAACTTCGCAATCAAACTCCACCCACTGTTCTCATTCCTCTAAAAAAAAAATAAAATTATTCCTATTTTATTATTCCTATTCATATATATATATTTTACTTTTTTTTTCAGTGAAGGACAGATATAAATACATGACCAGAAAAGGAACTCTTGACATGTCCCTTTAAGTGGGAAGTTATGGAGTGTCATGGCTGATGTGTTTTGAATAAACCTCATCTGGATGCTTGTCCCAAAGGACAGTCAGTGCCAAACAGCTGGCAACAGCGTGCACTCTGAGCTGCCTAGCCCTCACCTTGTATTCAGTCTCATACTTTATTCAGTCTTTAAAAACAAAATAGATGAGCATAGTGTTGGAATCAATATATTGTAGCAGCTAGGGGAACACTGAAGAAGTAATAAATACTGTCAAATGCTGATGCTTTCTACTTAGCTTGTTTTTGCTCAACTTAGCTTTCCTCTCTGCCATCTCTTCATGCTTGCTATTAGAACACAAGGTGACCTTTCCATGCTTAATTACCCGAACAAAATACACAGAACGTTAATGCTTAAAATGCCCCTTGTGCATTCTACTGCACTTGCAGATGTTTGAAATAATCTAACCTAATCTCTTCCTTTTCAAGTTAGAATGAATGTGGTGTGAACTAACTGAAGAAAATAAACAAGAGAAAGAAGGAAGAATAATCATATGTTGACATATAGAAGCTAAGCGATAGAGTCAGTGTTTCTGTGTCTGTACATACAGGATAGCATTCTCCAGTACTTTGGCTTTTCTAAAACAGCTGTCTGACAACAGTGCTCTGCCTTTATGTAGCCACATTCATGCAAGAATCAGAAGGCATCCCTCAAAGAGTCACACAGAGCTCAGTGTAGCAACCAGAAACTGGCAGTATCATCATTTTACACAAGAGTATATTGGGTCATATGACCTGGATAACTTATCCCTGTTCATCACAAAAAAATCAGTGAAAGAGCTTGGAGTACAACACAACACTACTCATCAGGCTGTAATCATCATCTGCTCTGCAGTCCTCACCCCTGCCAACTGTTAACACTGTGCAGTGGGAAGTCCCCCTCAACCACGAGCATGCGGGGAAGCAGCAGTCCCTCAGGCAGGAGTGGCGCTCCACCATGTTCACTGATGCTCCTCTGCCAGTAGGACTGAAACGCTGCTGCTGACTTCGCTGCCTGTCCCTTGCAGCACATTCATTCAAGCTGTGCATCTAAGCATTTCACCTGCAGCTCGTGTGATGGGGTTATGTCACCATGTTGGTGCAGGGGCTGTGTTGGTGCAGGGGCAAATGAGGTTCTAAATCAATTTTTCAAGGAAGAGATTGTAGGTACACCCTGAAATCCAGGTGGATCCAACCTGCCTTCACCACTGGGAAGCCAACACCACATCCCTTCTGTGAACGACTTCCAGAGCCCTCAGCTGGGTGAAGAGTCAGTTCACAGCTCAATGTGTCACATAGATCCTCAGGCAGAGGCCTAAGAAAACCTTGTAATAGGCCAGAAGTATGGAAATGTTAGGCACACTTCAAAGAAGCTAAGCTGTGGTGAATAAAATGTTAAAACCTGCTTCTATATGATGAGCACTGAAGTAGTTCAGCCAATTAGACTACTTGATTGGTTGACATTCCTAACACTATCATTTTGCGTGCAGGGTGCCTCATGCATGAATGAAGACGGTGTCTGAAGGTTTTGCTTTTTGTCAGTGCTTTTATGTTTCTTTCTGGAATATAAACAAGTTAAAATTAATTTCACTAGTATTTCAACTATAAATGCTCTGTGTACCTAATGAATTATTATTTATTTAGTCACTGTTTGGTTATTTAAAAACTTAATAGCAAATAGATGTAGTGACCTGAACCACTTTCCCTTTGAATTACTGAATTCCTCGTTTGCAGTTTAGATAGCAAGATAGAATAGCTCGGCTTCACTTCACAGCCCTCTGGCCTGGCACCCAAATGGACACAGGGACAATTGAGATCATTCAAATGGAGATACCCCCAGGGTGCAGTGTGCATTTAAAGAGAACAATTGAGAAATGAGAGGAACATTTAATATAGGCGAAAAATGTCCCTTAGGCAAAGATTTCAGTAGTCACTAGAGAGACTTGTGGGATCATCCTTTTCCCACACAGACAGGCTGCACAAATGACATGATTCTGTTCTCTACTCCCCGCTGTGCAAGCAGTCCTAGAAGCATTACTAAACCTGCCCTCTGTCCCACATGCAAGAATCAAGGTGCTGTAATTATACAAATAATTCCTCTGGTCTTTCACTAAAATACTACTAAGCATTTGCACTCTATCCTTCACTGAAGACATCCATGACACTTCTAGAAGAAGACAATCATCATCTCTCTTTCACAGATGACAGGAGGTATGGAATGGAAAGAGCTAAAATCAGGAGTTACCTTTAGTATTTTTACACTGAATTCAAAATAATTGTCTTTCCTTTCCTGACGCAAAGTCTGCCTTTATTTAAATCTCAGTGATTCCACAAAAGAATGTAATTTGGTGCAAGTGATGTACGTAGTTTCTCAGAAGAGTTCTTGGGTATACTTGTACAGACACAGGAGCACATGGACCTCCGCTATTTCTGCTCTCAGTGGCTGGTGAGAGGCAAACACAGTTCAGAAACCAGTCCACAGCAGTTTGAGCCAGCCAGTGTGAGCTGCCCTGCAGCAGCACTCACTCTGTGAACCTGTGAAAGTGGGATGTGCCATATACTACCTCATGACTTAGCAACCCACATGAGCTACAGCTTTCACCACTGAATAGAATAAAGAGTCTTAAAAAAACCTGGTTGTTTCACAAGGATGTAATCACAGGCCTTGACATATTCTGTAGAGTGACACAGGTCCTGAGGGTGATGATAAACCTATCCTGACCAACCAACATCAGATTATCCACACAGGTTTAAGCATTATTAGCCTGACTCACCTTTGTGTTAGTCCATCTCTATGCTGGTAGAAAGGAAGGGGCTTCAGTGCCACCATCAGCTAAGAGCTGCAGGGAGGCAGACCCCAGATCTCCTATCTGAAATGCAGCTGGAACAACAAGGCATTTGGGAAGGAACAGTAAGGAAATTCATTCATTCAGTGGGGCCAGAATTTCAGTTGTCCTTGCTTGGGTACCATGCTGTTTGAAGGTCAGGACCGCATAGAATTGCAGAGGCAGAGAGGACCTCCAGAAATCACCGACTGCCCTCTCTCTCCCTCCAGGACCAGTGCACTTCTGACACCAATGACAGATGTTTGTCCAAGCTGTTCAGCAGCGCTATAAGCCAAGCAGAGCTCTTGGTCCTTGACTTTATCTCAGTGCCCAAGATAAGTGAGAAAACAGGCGTGTTTTCTGTATACACTGACATGTCAAAGAAATTAAAAATGTGATGGATTTTCATATCAGAATGTTGAAGACTAATTACAACAGTGCTTTCCAGCAAACCAGTGATTGCAGGCTAATTTTCTGTTATGAAACAGAAACCAGGGTTAATGAGGCTAATTGTGTTTACCAGTGTTTCGAACAAAGAGGAAGCCAACTCAATTTTGAAGCGAGTTCTTTGTCAGGAACAAATTGAGGAAAATTGCTACAGTTGTATCAGCATTTCCTAAAATTGCTTAGTATCATGCTTGGGAAACTAACACTACAGAACACAAGCTACTGGTACAGAAACTCAACTATGTTGAGTTTCGGATGCACAACTGTGTGATGAGCGTGATGGGCTCCATCAGAAGAGGGGTGGCCAGCAGGGACAGGGAGATGATTGTCCCCCTCTACTCTGCTCTTGTGAGGCCCCATCTGCAGCACTGTGTCCAAGTGCGGATCCCCCAGTACAAAGAAGGCAGGCAGCTGTTGGAGAGGGTCCAGAGGAGAGCCACAAAGATGATCAGGGGACTGGAGCACCTCCCCTATGAAGACAGGTTGAGGAGCTGGGCTTGTTCAGCCTGGAGAAAAGAAGGCTGCAGGGTGACCTCATTGCAGCCTTTCAATACCTAAAGGAAGCCTACAAAGAAGAGGGGAATCAACTCTTTGAAAGGGTTGATAACTGCAGGACAAGGGGAAATGGTTTTAAGTTGAGGGAGGGGAGATTTAGGTTGGATGTCAGGGGGAAATTCTTTACAGAGAGAGTGGTGAGGTGCTGGAACAGGCTGCCCAGAGAGGTTGTGGATGCCCCATCCATGGAAATGTTCAAGGCCAGACTGGATGGGGCTCTGGGGAGCCTGGTCTAGTATTAAATGGGGAGGTTGGTGGCACTGCATGTGGCAGGGGGGTTGGAGATTCATGATCCTTGAGGTCCCTTCCAATTCTGGCCATTCTGTGATTCTGTGACGACTGAGTTGTGGAAAGCAATGCAACAGAGAGTCATTAATAAAGTGAGTGACCCTCACTCCAGCTCTACTGAGCTATTACAAAGAGAAAAAATTAAGAAATCAAGGTATGCAGCAATATCTATCCAGAAAAAAAAAAAATCTTCAAGTTCTATGTCTCATCCATGACTGATTAATTAATTATACAAGCTGGACTAATAAAAATGAGCTCATTACTGCAAAGCCAAATTCATAAGCAGCTATAAGTCCTTTAGGAAAAAAATAAAAAGAAGAAACCTCAGTTTAGGCTCTCTTCCTACAAGCTGATAATTCTAATTACTCAGAAGAGTTGAGTGACTTCAGCTAACAAAAGACGTATCTGCAGCACAGCACAGGCAGCTGCTGCTGGGGAAGCCGCATCCCTGTCAAACGCACCTCAGCATTAGCACTCCTGCTACCCCACTGAATCTCCACTGAACTCCCAGGCCGAGCAGCAATGCACTGGGTTTTGCGATGTAACCAACTGGAACTAAAATGCAGCCACATTCATTTGCACTTCAGATTGGTGCACAAATCAAGCTGGCATCTGCTAGAAAAAATACCAAGGCTTTCAGCTGCAAAATACACTACACAACACCTGTGGTTTGAGCCTACTGCAGCATCCAGGCTGTCCTGTCCCTCTAGGCAACTGTGGCAGAAGTGTCCTGGGGTTTCAGGAGTGCACTGGGAGAGATCTGAAGAAAACCCTCATTCATATGGTGGTCTGTCCAAAGACAGCTCCTCAGGAGGACAGTGAGTATGAGAAAGGAAACAATAGTATGCCAGACAGCAGAGATAGCAAGGAAGAAAACAGGCAAGTGTGGGAGAGGTTCTGTGGGAAAATCTGTGGAGCTAAGGAAGGAAAGGAATTAATGTAATCATACATCAACACAAGAGAGGGTATAAAATAGATGGAAGACAGGGAGAATCTAAAGACTAGGCTCAAGCAGGATGACATACTGGTCAAAAAAGACAATAAAAATGTGCATTAGTGTTAAGGTCAGTAAAGATCACCAAGCCCTTGTCCTACATTTCCTATCAGAAAATCAGTTCTGGGAGAAAGTGGGTGAGAGGAAGAAAAGGGAGTCTCAAGACAGGAATGGAGAGCACATCAGCACCTGGCTGGGATCTCAATTTTAACAGCAAAAAACCCATTTGATGTCTTTCAGTTTAAAGTTACAGCCAGCGGCTATCCAGCTCTGCCACTCTGCTGATCTGGGGCCTTTTGCAGACTGTAATGTGCTCACTGGAACTGAAGCTTCCCTTTAGAAAAAATGATGTCTGCAGCCCTTCTGGTTTGCCAAGATATAGCCTTCACTATGTAAATCAATGCTCTGCTGTCTTGTTGAATCTACAGCCTGAGGTATGAACATCTCCCATTCATCTTAATGGGATGTTAACCTCAAAGCCTCATTGTGACTATCTGAATGCTAATACTATATTAAACAAGTTGTTTAACATACAAATGGTGGGCTTAAGTCACTCACATTTGTATAGGAGAACTGGACTGACTTTGATTTTGCAGCAGCTGAGGATCTACAGAAAAATAGTCTGAAGAAAATGACCCCCTGACTTTCCATTCGCCGTAGTCATTTTTTAAAAATTATTTTTATTTTGGTTTAGAGTTGCAGGGAGGAATTTCTAGCTTTTCCTATTGATCTTCTTGAGGTAGGCAAGTGATTGCTGTTTTTGCTTTCAGAGTTTCTCTCCCCTCTCCCAGTGCTGGTGTCAATACCACCTGGGTTTACAAAGCTTTCGATTCACGTTTATGGGCCGGCCTCTGCCTTCTCTGCTCACATTCTCTGCTCTGTAAGAAGACCTCAGTAAGGACATGGTAGAAAAAGTTCAATAATGAGGCCCAGCAGGACCATCAGAAGGTACGCAGTGCCCTTGGCTCTCGCATGCAGACTAACCCTGCCGCAGCGCAGGCAGAGATGCGATGCCGTGAGGTGTATGCTGGAGCAAGGCAGCACTCACCTGAAGGGTGGAAGCTCTGGGTTTTCAGAAATAGCTGGCAGCTAGCTACCTAAGCTACCACTGTTCAGCTCTCCACAGGAACCAACCGAAAGTTTAGAAACTACTAATATCCTTCTCGCAAAAGTTTTGCAAGCCTCACAGTAAGGCAACCAACATCTCTGGTCCCCAGGCTCCCCAGTAGCTCTAGCAAATCTTAGGTATGGGTCTTACCTAGAAGTCACAGCCGGGTCCCCACACTTCAGCTTTGAATGTGGATTTCAGTATGGGGCTGACTACCAGAAGTGAATACATATCCATCAAAAAATAGATCAAAAGACAAATGAAACTGCCTGCTCAGATAAAGATCTTTTCAAAAAGGTACAAGGGGGAGGGGAAGAACAGGCGAGAGGATTTGAAGAAATATCCGTTGAAAGATAAAATAGGCAAGATACTGTGATGAAGAAAGTGAACAATGAAACAGAATCTACTTCAGACAGATCAAGTGAAAGGAAATCACATTACTATTTACAGTAAAGATCACTCGTCTAACATGTATAATTAGAAATTCGCACACACAAAGATAAAAGTGATCAGTGAATGCTGCTGTAATCAAAAATAATACAGCATTGTATATACTTGAAAAAAAAATCTAGCACTCTCCAAAAATAGGAATAATAGGGCTCATTAATAGAGACTCCATCTGAACTAAACAAGTTCCCTTTATTCACATCATCATTTTTCTGAGACTGCCAAAAGAAACCCTCCATATAAGTCATCACAGAGCAGCCCCCCTGCCCCACACATCTGTGCCTCGCTGAAGTTTAGTGGCAGAAAGGACAATGATACTCAAAGAAACCCATTCACATTTCAAAGACTTTCATTTTCTCCTTTGCTTTTGTTATTACATCTGCAAATACAGCACAGCACCTGGGTTTGTGCAAAACCATAGCTGACGACACTTCTACACTCAGTGCACACATATCTTTGGCTACAACAAAAACGTTTGGTGATGATGTGGGCCAATGCACTGTGCAATACAGTGGAGCAGTGAGAAGATGTATTAACACTGCAGTAAAAATTTTAAGGCCAAAATTACATGCTTAGCAAATTCTCTTTCTCAACAAAAGACACGCAAGCACAAACAAAAACAGTTTTCAGCAGCAGAACTAAATGTTTTTCTCTTGATTTCACAGCAGTTTAGTTATAATCTATTATTATCATTTGCAGCTAATATCCTAAGCAGAGACACTGTCAGGAATAGTTGCTATTTTGAAATTGTATTTTGTTAAAGAATCAGATTTTTACATGGACAGTAGGTTCCTACCTACCCAAAGCCCCAGAAGAGTCACTAAAATTTTATACATGAACGTAAGCAAATCTACACTAGGGGATACAATCAGGGTGCACAAGAAAATTCCAAGTTAGTATGTTATTTACTACTATTTCCAATTCAGACTATATTGTACCCTTTCCCTTCTAAGGCACTGTCAAGGATATTCATGACTGCTAATATTTCCCCATACAATCTCTATAGGATAAAATTATTCTGGAAAGCCCATAACCTACTGAGCTGGACCGTTTGTGGTCTCTCTGGACTGTAAGCCTATCAAAAATAGCATGATCTGGAAACCTGCCTCTGAGCAGTTGCAGACTTCCTGTTGTGTTATAAAGGACAATAAATATTGCTACATCACACTAGATTTATCCTTATTTTGTCTCTTAGGTGCTTTTTTATGCCACATGAAAACACATCAAGAGAAAGCAGGAAAAGAAAAGATGAGTTCAACGCCGAGTCCATAGTTCTCAGCTTGACTTTACTCCCTGTGCTGCTTTGTTTAGATTGGGTTTTAAACAAGCAGACAAGTGTTTTGCAGATTCAGATATGGGGCAAGGAGACAGATCCCAGCACCTCTAACAAGTCAAGTTAAGAACTTAATTCAAGTCCTACCGGTTTGACTTGTTGGACTCATTACAAAAATAAAGTGCCATTAAGTTTCTTCTTCAAAAGGCAGTACTTCCTAAACATAAACTTTTTTCTATCCCCCAAAGTGGTTATTACTAATTGTAAAACAGAGACTAACGTAAGACGGGAACTGAAGTCCAAAACCCTCCAAATATTTTATTTATACATTATTTATTACTTATATATTATTTATCACTTATTAAATATACATTTCAGGTACTTTATCTCATTATTATTAATCACAGCAGCCAGACTAACAAATAATCACCAAATTCACACCTTAAAAAACAGAAAGAAAAAAAGAGAAGAGAGACAGACATCTGAGGGAGGTACAGAACTAGCTGCCTTCTTTAACCAGGGTAGGGAAAGCACCCACAATTTCCTGATGTTCACAGCATACCATTAATTGTCGGCAATCTTCCTCCACAATAAGATTTCATATGTATTTTCTTTACCTCTGAAATTTATGCTCAAGAAGCAATAAGGACAGAGAAAAATAGGCAGTATATGAAGACAAGCATGGCAGTTTTATGTAAGCTTTACAAAACTGAGTAAAAAATACTTGAAAATACTCTCCAAGAAATACCATAAAATCTAAATAGCAACACATGAAGATAATGGGACTTCCCATTCTCTTCCTGAAGTCAACAATAGTTTTACCACTGACATTAATATGAGCAGGACTGGGGCCAACAATTTACAATAGACATCCCTGAGAGAAGCATTCCCAGCCATTACCTGTAGTGAATGGGCAAAATAGCTCTAAATAGAGATCTTAATCTTCCAAGTTACTTGCCCTAAAAAATCAAGAAGAGCATTTTGCTGGGACAGGAAAAAAGTTCTAAGTCATTAAAATACCCACCTCCAAACAACAGTTAGACTTTCTTTACATTTTTCAGGTTAGAAAAGAAAAAAGTATATTTAACAGAAACAAATTCAATTGTTATTTCTTTTTCACCATCATACTGAAACATCTCCCCATGTTGGTCTGAATTTATGCATACAATATGGGTTTTAAATTAGCATATGATCAGTCACCAAAGATGTCAAGTGCATTATTAAGATTAGTCAAGTATGAAATACTATGGAGGGGAAAGATATTTCAAAGAAGATGTAAACTGACCTAGTTTCACAGCCCACTGTTCTGAATTTTGAGGATTTCACTAACGACTGTATTTGTTTCATCTTGTCAGAATGACTTGCAGCTTATGAAGTGCATTGATCTACTGGTGAGAATTAATTGTAGAACCCGGTGACTCCTGTCAAAGTAATACACTTACTTAAAACCTTTCTGTTGTATATCTTTGTTGGTGTCTCGAAAATTAAAATTCAAAACTTAACAAAAGTAGATTTCCCTAGGAATCTCAAAGTGTCAGCTGGAACTTTTCTTTCTTCTGGAACAATTCTATCTCATTTTGTATTCTACACTAAACTCAAGGTCAGTTAACAAAATATATTCTGTGAATAAAAGTATAATTATCGGTGTAATTTGCAGTGCAAATGAAAGAAAATCATTACTGCCCAATTAACAGTACATATGTCAAGAATCCTGTAAGAAAAATAGAAATAAAATAATCATAACTTTAAGATCTGGAAGCTTTTTTATCTCCTGCTCTGAACAGAAACCATGCACGCTGTATGTTGCCTAATTTCTTCCATAAATAATTCACTTCTAATTTTTAACGATGATTTCTTGCTGAGGAGAACATATTTTTTACTTTAAAGTTTTGTATGATAATTTTTTTTTAATAACATCTTCTCTGGAATGTCTGAAACTTTTTTTTTTAATCCATAATTTTTACCAGAATAATTCCAAAAAATCTTTAAAATATAATGGAATGCAATTCTTGTAAGGTCAGAGTGTTCCCGTGGAAGCCTCAACACAGAGGGTTCACTTCTTGAGTCACTGCTCTACCAGGACTCCCAGATACATCAGTAGGATTGCAGGAACAAGTTTCTGGTTCAGTTCAGGATAACCAAAAGAAAACATCCATTTACTAATTGGTGTTTTGGAGTTGAATAGAATACTGAACAGTTTATTTTGCAGATGCAGGATCAGACACCCAAGCTCACCTGTCTGCTCTTCTGCAAAGTGATGTATCCTCAGCATTGAGGCTCTACTCACCGACATCTTGATGCCTCACACAGAGCTTCAGACCACAGTAGCGTTGCACCCAGCTATCAGGAGACCACACATGCATCAAGGGAGCATCTTTCCAACCAAGTTAAGGCAGCCAAAATCAGTGGCTGTTTCAAAACAAAAGCAACAAAAAATATCACAGCTGTAAAATAGCGACACAAAGGGCTAGTATAAGCTCTGGTAAAGAAATACGTTCTGGCAATAATACCAAGGAGAGTGTATTCGGGGTAAAACATACAAGTCTCATCAGTTCACAGGTTCTGTCCCCAAACTGACATACTTAAAAAAGAAAGAAACAAAAATTTTAAAAAATGTATTGTTGTCAAGTACAGAAAAATAATTATACAGCTGGTATGACAAATTCACACAGAGGGTGGTGATGCACTGGAACAGGTTGCCCAAGGAGGCTGTGGATGCCCCATCCCTGCAGGCATTCAAGGCCAGGCTGGATGTGGCTCTGGGCAGCCTGGTCTGGTGGTTGGCAACCCTGCACATAGCAGGGGGTTGGAACTAGATGGTCTTTGAGGTCCTTTTCAACCCAGGCCATTCTATGATTCTATGAAATTATCAGAAATAGAATTTATTAAAAATATATATTTTTTTTATTTCAACTATCAAGAGATGTTTATATGTATACACATATCACCCTAACAAACAACACAGAGTCACAGACTAAGTTAGTCTAGTAAAACTCAATTCAGTGAAAGATATCACTGAGACCTTATTGCTCTCTTCAACTTCCTGATAGGAGGCTGTAGAAAGGTAGAGATCATCCTCTTTTCCCAGGTAACAGTAGTAAGACAAAAGGTAATGGCCTTAAGTTGCAACAGGGGAGGTTCAGGTTGGATATTAGGAACAATTTCTTCTCAGAGAGTGGTGATGCACTGGCACAGGCTGCCCGGGGGTGGTGGAGTCACCATCCCTGGAGGTGTTCAAGGAAAGGGTAAACGTGGCACAGGGGGACATGGTTAGTGGGCATGGTGAGGATGGGCTGATGGTTGAACTAGATGATCTTAGCGGTCTTTTCCAATCTTAATGACTCTTTGATTACTAAGTTAAAGTGGAAGCATATCAAGCAGGTAACACCCAAGATAATTTATTCCCACAAGTTTATGTGTTAGTTAAGGTTTGCTTTGCTACCACGTGTTGCAGGGACTCCACAGATCCCAAGTACCACAAGGACCTGGAACATTACTTTCAATTTCCCTGCAGATAAATGCTCAGAGATTTTTTAGGTTCCCAACTCAACACAAGTCAAAACCTTTATTATTCAGAGAGACTATGAAGAAACCAGGAACAACAGAAAGCACAATAAAACCACCAAGTCTGAAACAAAAGGGCATTTTAACACCCCCAGCCAACACTACCACTCCAGATGTAATAGGCCACAAAGCAGGGGAGAGAGCAGACTAAGGGAACCAACAGACCTGAAGAGGCAACACTCCCTGGGTGAAGTCACAGGGTGGCTCTGGATCATTAAAGCCTTGTCTAGAGATATTGAACTCTTCAGAGGACAGACACAGCACTGGAAATAATTAACTGCATTAACATTCACTACACTGCCAAGCATTGTTCATCTCCTGGTAAAATGAACTTTGTTTTTTGCCTTGATTAGCAGCCACAATCAAGGAAAACAAGTCTGAAATTTGCAGACAATTTTCATGCTTGAGGAGAGAGCACTGTCTTATTCTGCAGCACAAGTGCTGTATTATCCTTCACTTCTACAGAAGAAGATGTCAGTATGAGACACACTATATGTGACAATTTAAATGCATGCCCTAAGGCTTAAAAGCAGCACAGTGCCAAAGTCGAGTGATCCTCGCAATCACAGACAGGCTGACCTCAGCTGCAAGGCTCAGAAAATAGATGACATTTCCTAAATTCTGAGTGGGACAAGGCCTCTTTAGAAAAGATCCTGGGAAAAAAACTCACTTTCATTTTTTCAAGAAAAAATTGCATGTGTATTACTAAAGTTCTCAAAAGCCTGAAAGGAAACAAAATTTTGTTGCCTAAAATCAGTTGTTTTTCTTTGAATCAAAATAACATTTTTTTTTAACAATTTTTTGCATTGTTTCTGTTTGAACAAGGTATAATGTATGAGAATTCTCAGTGGCATGCTCAGACAACACAGGGCAGAGCAAGCACAGAAGTCAGCTGCTAAGCACCATTCAGCCTTCTCCAAGGGGATCTGGGAGCAGGGACATCACCTGAGTGATGTAGAAGTGATCATTACTGATGTTCCTGATGAACTCCCTGTGATTCCAGCGGAAGTTGGGTTGCAATCACACTTGAGAACAGAGGGCTGAAGCCCCTCAACAGCACCATCCCAGCAGATGGTGCTCAACACTGCGGTACTGGTGGAAAAGGCCATGCCTTTTCCGTGCAAAACCCTCCAAGCTCTGCCAGCCAACCATATCATGCTGTCAGACATCTGTAGTCAAATACTGCTCATTTTGCTTTGCAGTTTGAATGGACCTTGGATGAACTTTTCCTGTATTTTCCTCACATTTATAATTGCATGCACCTCAAAAAAGGAGTCAGTATCTATCCACATTACTTCTGTTAAAAGCCATCACATTGCTACCAAGGGGCCAGTGAGTGTGCTGATACCTGAATACTCCGACAGTTCCCACCACACGCTGGCTTTTTGCAGGCTTTAGATCGGGGATTTGCAAGTGCTTGTTAAGGCATATGAGCTGGGGTAAGCAAAAAGAAACTTTACTATCATAGATCTGCTGCTGTTGGCTCCTCATCTTTGAAATGTGTACAACATGGGGAAGGGTTCTTTGCCTTGAAAACAACAGCTTTGGATACAAAACATACGAATACATACAGCTCTCTATACATAATTCAACTCAGAGAAGAAACAATTTAGAGTCCACAAGACCTTTGATAGGTCTTAGAACAGGGTTTGGAAATCAGAGCAGCTGGAGCTTTCTGATTGCACTCTGTTTTGTCTACCCCCAGAGCATTTTTCACACACATGCCTATCTCACTGCCGGCACTAATGTGCGATTCTGCATTCTGCAGGTTCTGCCCATGCAGGCTTCTGCCCTGGACTACGCTTGTCCTTGGCTGCACAGCTATGCGAAATGCATATTAGTGGGAGCTCAGTCCTACAAAGTGCAGCAGTGCAGCAAAGCCAAAGTGCTCAGCACCTTCCAGAAGACAGGCATTACTATTCCATTATTTTAAGCCACTGCTGCCAACAGGCTTGGCCATTTCCATGGGCATGCGTGTCAGCTACTCGAGACAAATGGGCTGCCTGCTCCGCATTCCTTCTATTCTCGCCAGCCTCTGTTTATCATCTGTTTTCCATTTCATTCCTTTACCTCCCATTCTTTAAAAGTATCTGTGGGGCTGAAAAGTATCCACTAGCTCTTGGTCTCTGCTGCTGGAATTGGAGTGTTTCTGTTACTTGTTCCAGGGAGCTGGCCAGAAACAGCCAGCCAAAGAGATCATCAAGCCAAGAGGTGGGGTTTTACAAGGTTCCTAAGTTGTTTTTTTTTCTAATGATCTCTTCCTCCTGCCTCAAGATTTTCCAGGCAAACCCAAAGCTGTGGGGCTGGCTGTGACGTGCGCTCCTGGTCAGGTCTCAGTGGCCACGGATGCTGTGAATCACTGAGCTGGGAATGACTCCTTCCTTCCTGCACGCACCGTTGCTCTGAATTCTGATAAGAAATTCAATTGATTTTAATTAAAATAGTGTGAACTCCTGCATGACACTCTCAATTTAGTCTAAGAATAGCTTATTTAGATTTACTTTACACTTGTGCCTAATTGATTAAACCCAAATAAGCCATTTTCATTGCTAGAGTCGGTGCACAGGTTTAACTAACCCAGAACCAGTTTGTCCTTCCCAACGTGTGCAATAACAAAGAGCACACGAAGGCACGCAGTGAGTATTCGCTTGACTGTGAAACACAACATTAATCTGTCACCCCCTGACCCTGTGCTGTATTGCCAATACGTCAAACATCTTCACTCTGCTTAGCCCAAGCACATTCCATGCACTGTGCTCTTTGTCAATAACCGTTCAAATATTTCTCTGCTGGTAAAAGTCACCGCATTTTCCTGCCTCCTCCAGCATCAGCAGAGTTTCTTAGCTCTTCATGAAAATTCAAATGAAAAATATCGACAAGTTTTCCTTGTTTTTAAGCACACACAACAAGCGACTCCTTCTGCTTTTTCCCCAGCTTTGCAAAGGCAATGCAGTGCCTGTAAATTTTTAATTCCACCTTCATGTTTGAGTCAGACTTGAAAAACTGAGAACCTGTTTTTATGGGGGCTTTAGGAGAATGATTTTGGAGCATCTTAGCTTAGCTGAATTTCTGCAGACATATGTGTTAACTGTTTTATGGAGACCTTGGGATCCTTCAGGACTGAAGATGCTCTCACATGGGCAATAATTTATCATCACTGGCAAAACACACACACAAACACAAAACTGATGGAAAGAATTTGTTATCTGTAAGACAGGACACTACCCACTTCTGAAGCTCAGCCCCTCACCAGTGCTCCTCAGTACACCGTGCCACCCCCTTAACAAAGCTAAAAAGCTAACCCAGGCCAGGAGGAAGAGGTCATTAGAAACAGGCATCATGTGCTGCCTTTGCAATGTGAGCACTGCAGAAAGCCCTGGCAGGACCAAGCCTGGAGCCTGGCAGAATAGGTGCCCCAGCAACAACCAGGCTGCAATGGCAGGTGCCCCTGGGCAGCTGAGTTACCACCTGCAAACATTAGAAATTAAATTTTTTAAAAAGGAAGAAGAGTAAAGTATTTGGGAAGGTTTTTACTGGGTCTTCTGATATTTTTGTTGTTTGGAGAAGGCAGAGAGAACATGCAGGAAAGGAGAAGAGTGCAATGAAACTCACTAACTGTAGGCTCTTCCAAATGCAGTCAGTTATTTCTGTAACATTCTTTCAGAGACATTTGGGTTTACTGCTGTCTTAGACCCAGTCCCACAACAGATGTCTGCAAAGTCTTGCTGACTTCAGCAAGACATAGCTGTTGTTAGACTATGTTCTGGGACAAAGGCTCTACTGAATTACTTGCTTTACTGTCATACATATAGAATGATTTCTAAATCAAGATTTTTGGTTTCACAAAGGATTTGCAATTGTAGAGACATTAATTTCCTCAAACCTTTAACAATCCCCTTGTAAAGGGACAGCTATTGAACTTTCTCCATACTTTCTAATCCTGCTCTTACAGACTACTCATGAAGAGAACAAACTGGTGAGAGAAGAGGCACAAGCTACATTTCCCCTGAACTTTTATATGAGCTTCCTTAACTCCAGCATCCTATTTCTCTTAGGATGCTCCTTTTTGTCCTTTTGTACACATTCGCCAAATAGAAAACACATCACAGCAGCTCCAATGGGTCTGCCTCACATGCTGCCCTGGAATACCTTCTGACTGGCCATGATTTATCTGGCTGGTCAGAGGTTACAGTACACAGAAATGCAATTTCTTCCTTGCACCCGCTCTATCCTTCTTTGGCAACTTCAGGTGTCATCAACAATCTGCTACATGCCATTTCATGGCCTTTCTTCCAGTATTTTATTCAACTGATATTCCTTCTGCTGGGCAGCACTGCCTAGGAAATGCTAAAGCTCTTTTCTCTATATATATTTAATTAACTGATTTTGTACTAAAGAGTTAAAGATCCATCCACAATAGCTATGTCCTTGCAATGCTGTCAGCATGTCGCCTCAGTTCACACTGAAAGAAAATGTCTATTCATTCCTGACTGCATACAGATCTGGGACAGTGATCCTGTCTGGAAATTATTGTTCAGAATTACTTGGTTTCTCCATTCTTTCTCAATTTCAAGTTACATTAAATACATTAATACAAAGGCTTTGAATTAAGATTTTGAGCTCAGTGCTTTGATGACCCCTCCTTGTGCCTGGCAACTGATGATCTCAAAGTCCTCTTAATTCTGCCAAAATAAATGAATTTGCCCATCTCCTGACTTTGTTCTAAACAGAATGCAGGAAATCTGTATGACTAGAAGAGTCTCTACTTTCTTTGCATAGGTGTTGCTACACTGCTTAATCACCTCAGGTTTGTTTTTTAATCAATGTCCCATGCTACCTTAGTGAAGTGCTCAGATGGCACATTAGCCACCTCTGACTGCCTGCCTGCTGGTTAAACCTGGCTGGGGGAAAGTTTGTAGCTTTCCAGAGTCCAGTCCAGAGTAAGAGACAACACATATAATTTGCTTTCTTTTTAATTACTTGTTTAGTATATTGGCAGTGGCAAGGACAAATTACCAACTTGTACTTCATCTTATTAGTCAATGGCTGTACTACTTTTTCTACTATGAACTTCCACAAATATTTCTATCAGCAGCCTGCAGTTTAAATGATTAAAAGAAATAGTGAAAGCTAAGTGGACATAAGACATACAGTAGCTTTCATTAAACAATGTTAATTAAGAATGACTTGAGAATGTGCAGATTATATAAAGGAAAGTTTCTCCACAAACACTGCTACTTCATTAGCTATGATCTCAACCTGTGCTCTTTGAGGTAATGGGAATTTTTAGTTATCTCCAATGTGAACACGATGGGTCTCAGTGCAGCCAGGAATGCAGTACAGACCTAGGAAGAACAGGGCAGTTCAGAGTAAGAAAAGTCTTTACTAGATGAAGCTTCCATCCATTTCTGCTAATAGGTGCCCTAAGATCTCCAAAGCCTGATGTTTCCTATTCAAGACTTAAAGAACGCAAAAACTTTATCTGCTCAGGTGCAGGGTTGTTTGGTTTTTTTGTTTGTTTGTTTTTTTTGAGTCCTTTATTCTCATATTTGAAATTAAATCAAAGTTTGATTATCATTTGCAGCACATTTTTATGCCAACATCCATCAAATTAGGCCACTAGGTACACTGTTTGCTCACTTTCAAAATGTTTCCAGCTTGAGTTGCCTGGTATTTTTATCAAAGCAGATTCACAATTAAATCTTCAGAAAGCTAATTTCTGATCATCAGGAGATGAAAATATTGGCCTAACAGAAGTCAAGAATAGTATTCCCTGTCCGTTAGAGCTAGCTGACTAATAATGAGGGCAGAATAAAGAAGTGATCCAGCCCATGATCCCATTTAAGAACGTGATCCTGTTATAGGAGCACATGATGGGAGAAATAAAAACACTGAGCACTGCAAACCCACTAAAGAAATAATGACAGACAATTTTAGCAGCAAATATTACTTTTAAAAAGATTTATATTCAAGCAATTTTAGAACTTTGCAGACATGCTTTACTTTGACACGCATTTTATATAATAACTTCTAAGACCACAAACGGAATTTTCTCTAAGTCTCTCTAGGAAAAATAAGGAGAGATTAACCAACATGGCACTGGGCACTGTTTTACAGTGAGATGAAGCAGGAAAGTGAACACAGGAGATCTTACATAAAATGATTAACTTCTCAAGGCCCAACATTTATGTTAATTGCTTTACCTAGACAAATACCAATAAATATTTTCAGCAATATCTTCAATGACAGATCTTCACAGACATGCTTTCTATCATGTCTATCAGCTTTCTATACCAAAAACTCCAAAGACTGCAATGAATTGACACCCAGTGCTCCCACTGCATGCTCACACTTCTATCCCAGTTATTGAGGTGTCAGTAGGAATGATCTCTTCTAGCAGATCAGCTGCAGACCCATATTAAGCTGACTAGCATCTTTTACTAACTCACAGAAACACTCGTCTAGCATTTGCCCCACTTCTGGCTCTCTGTTGGTTTTGGTTGTTAGCTTGGACACACGCTGCTCAGACTGCCTGAGGAACGGGGGCAGATCCATACAATACGCTCTTCAAAACCTTTGCTATGTTCACAGATAATAACTTGAGATTAACATTAAGCACATGATACATTGGCTCACGTTACATTACTTCAACTGTAGCATGTCACGTTATGTCAGCCAAGGTCAACATTCAGTGTGACATGATATGATCTAACACGATGCAGGGTTATTGCCTCCTGTGTTAGGAATCTCAGGCTAAGAAACAGAAATAGAACAAGCAGATGCACATAACAGATCACTTCATAATACTCCTGGGAAAAAGAATCGTTATTGAATGCTCTGCAAATTTTGCCCTGTATGCTTCTTCCTTGGGCCTCCAAAGTACCATGATATGTCTCTCTCTTTTTCCCTTTTTTTTTTTTTTTCTTTTTTTTTTTCCTGGTGCTTGGATCTCACCACATGAAGAATTTCAGCTAATTCAGTGGACTGCATGAGCTGTGATCACTAGGAGTACTTTCTGCTCTCCTAGACTTCACTGACCTCTGTTTCATGAATAACATGAGTGACAGCACTGGCGGTCCCAGAGGAGCACTGAGCGATGTGTAGTTTCTGGCCTGCAGAGTGACAAGCCATAGGAAAGAAATATTTAGCTGCTGTACCAGGCTCAATGTGTATCAGAAGAGAATAAAACTTTAAAAGGACTGATAAGTCTTTCAGAGGTTTTAGCTTGCTTTCACACACTGCATAGCTTCCAAGTTGCAAACTCTGTTCTCTGCTCAGTTACACCCACAGAACTGCATCTGTGCTTTGAGGACACAGTGACACAAAGTTAAATTCAGCCATATGAGTCAAAGTGACTGGTTTTACTCCTGCAGTTCTGTCGTAGGGCTGTAACCTCCCGATTTCACTCTTTGTGCATAGCCAATATGTGAAGTGTGAGGATGATGCTTGCACAGCTTTACTCATACAAACGCCAGCCAGATCCACAAGAAAGACAGACAGGAAATTCTCATATTAGGTTAAACCTTTGGTTTTAAATTAGAAGTAATAAACTCTCATAAACTACAGCAGATTATCTCAGTGGCTACTGAGGTAATGTAATATCTGGCAAAACAAAAAAGTGCAGCTTCCAGAGCCCATCCTGTTTCTGATACAACATGAGGATGTATCGTTTTGAGAACAAAAGCTGAGCTAATCACAGCCGACGTCATATTTCTCTATTTTCTGTTTGCCTTTGTAAACATGAAGGCAATGTTTTCCTCTTAGTATTCTGTGACAACAGAAAACACAAGCATTATTTTATTAACCTTTAAATGTGATTTGGTTGTTCTCTTTCCATTTCAGCTCTGGAGCTTTGATGTCTGAGTGACATTGGATATACCTTAAGGGCTCAAAAAAAAAAAAAAAGTTCAATAGGCTTCATAGCCTCAGCATAAAATACAGAACAGGGAGAGAAAAATAAATAAATAAGTACATGCACACATATTTTCCTCTTTTATGACTTTGAAAAGCCACAGCTGTCATTTGGTTCCTCGCTCTTTCCTCAGGCTAAAGATCATCTGATGAGATAGGAATAAGCGTGGTAGAATCCTTAGATTGGATGTGGAGAAGCCAATATTTTTACCTAGTCAGCTAGCATAGCTTAAAAAAAAAAAAAAAAAAAAAAAAAAGAGGAAAAAAAAGCCACCTCTTAAGCCATTTGCTATATCCTCACATACACCCAAAAAACTGTTCCCCAAACTCAGGGAATGCTGACATTAGCACTAACACTCAGCAGCTGCCTTCTATCCCTGTGCGCTCCCCAGAATCCAGCAATAAACTGGAATCCTGGGTCAATTTTCCAAAATCTAAAACCAAAACAAACACTAATTCAAGACAATAAATAAATAAATAAATACAAATCCTTGGAGCAAAATGTAGGGGATTTCATATTTCTGAGACACCTTCAGCACTGCAGTCCCAAACCTTAATCCTAAATCTAACCCCATAATTGCATTAAGACAGCCTGACACTACAGAAGACAGAACATGGGTTTAAGACCTCCATCGGCAGCAGCCCCTTGTAACTTTGCAAGAAATAAGCTGGATTCCTTCACACCTTCAGTATCTAATCCCTAACAGAAATGCTAAAAAAATCCCAGAAATTTTGAGTCAGAAGTACTATTTAATTCTTTTTACTCTGTGATCCTGAGTCCAACCCTAATACAAACCTTCACAGCAGCAAACACGCTCAGAGAAACACGAAAATACCAGTGTATGAGAAATACTTTGGGTTGAGTCCGTAAAGGAGAAAAGAATAGGGCAATGCCTTGTACCAGCACCAGATCACCTCCAGCTCTGCGCATTTGCAGGGTCCAGCACTACACTGAGTTACATAAATGCACCGTCCCTCCTTTCCTTACTCAATTATCTGCTTGCATTATTTTTTCACTTAGATCCTGCCCTGATCAAAACAAACAGATCCAAGTTACATATTGTACTGTTCTGTCACTTGTCAGCTAGTAAAGGCAGAAAGTAAAGCAACAGGGTGATGTAGTGACTATAACTAATGTTGCTAAACATCACAACTTTTTTAGCAAGTCTGGCTTCTCCCTTCAGTAAGCAAGAGACATAACTGAGCTTGGTGACAATGAAGAAAAATCTGCTTGTTCAGGGACATGGGTGTATTTCACTGTCAGAATTAAGGGAGATCCAGTAGCAGCGAGGTGTTCTGATTTAAGCTAAAGGCAATTCTCTCCAGAGAACTGATAAATTCCAAAATAATCTATGCCCAGGCAAAAGCTAATGTAAAGCACAGTTCAATTTCTTGCAAGGGATTAAAGAAAGGAAATGGACATTTACATTTCAATTCCACAATAATATTCACTGCAAGTCTTTGCTCTCTTGAAAATAAACCTGACAAAAAAGCATTTTTTTTTTTTCCAAGGCTTCTGCCAGATCTAAGCAGGGTATGATTTTGAAAGAGCATGCTGAACCTCCAGAATCGCTTTGTAAAAATCTGGACTACAAAATACTGTTCAGAAAAACCACAGAGCTGCAACAAGAAGTCAGATTAAAGTGCAAATGGAGAAAGATCTGGTATAGAAAAGCTGTAACAAAAGGCAAAAAGGGCCAAAAGCATCAGCCATCCTATAGGGAAAAAACCCTGTGGTCAATCCACCTGCATTGCTAATTGGGTAGGGTAGTGCCAGTGCAGAATTGAATAGGAGCATCACTGTTAAGTGCCTGCCTGAGCAATTTAGCATACTTCAAATATTCCAAATCCATTACACTTTGAATTAAGAGCATTTTTTAACCTACAGAAAGTTTCAAGAAGGAATGAATAATCATGGTATACTTTGTCTGCACATAGAATTTTTTGGCTCGAACACCACATACCCTAAATCTCTTTATTTTCTCATCTGTCAATCTTTATAATAAAAATTCCCACTCAAGCTGAACAGTTGCCTTCTGAGACCTCGTCTGCTCATGGCACTGATTCCCCAGCTGAAGCCAGGCCTTTGCTGAAGATGTCATTATCATCTGTTCGCCAAACAGCTTTGTCATATGCAAAAGATTGCAACTTCACATAGGAGACTTGAAGACAGTATAGATGGTGCTTTTAAAGAACAGAAAATTTCCTTCCATGTAAATGCCCCAAGCAAATGAACAACAGCATAGAAAGGTGCAGAGCACAGAAGTTAGTATATGTAAAAGGATTAAAAATAGACTTGTTTTTTAAAAATGCCACAGAAAAATGAGCGATCTTTTAATAAAGTTCTTGGAAAATCATACTTTACTGAAGGAAAAACTGTAAATCAGGTTTTTAGGTTAGAGAAAGAGAAAAAAAGGAAGAAAAATGAGATTATGTGTGGTTCAGATGAAGCTATTCTTGATGTCAATTAGGATGATGTTATTGGAAAATACATAACAATGTTCTGATCATGTGGAAGTTGGGGCCCTGTGCTGTCTTTCCAGTCATTAACTGGGCTAAGAAATTTTGATATTGGTTTGACTGATATTTGATATAATGACCTTCAAAGCATGAAAAAACTGCCTTAACCAATGCCGCTTAAGTAAAGGCAGCGTAGTCAGAAGATAAGCTGCAATACAGCGACAACCTCCGGGTTATTTCACTTAATGAGGACTGTCCCAAGGCAGCAACAAGGGATTGTGGCATTCTGATACGCCGAGAGAACCATCTTGCTGGCCTTGAAGCGGAAAAACTGATGCAGTGCCGTGAACAAGGCTTAGATTGGCAAAGGGAGGGAGAGGTGGGGGATTCCAAGAATCGGATTAGCTTTAACTGGAATCCTTTCATATCGCCAGGATAGATGAACAAGCAGAAAAACAGAAATTGGGTAAACTCTGCCAAAAAGCATCCTGTCCCGGTAGCAATCTGCACAGTAAACTTGACGCTCCTGCTTCATCATACAGTTTCCAATTCCAGTATCATTAAACAGTAATTGTTCTGCTCTACTTCTTGTTTTGAAAAATGCCACATTTTGCTCTGCCTTCATAACAGTCTCTTAAGTCACTGCTCTTAATACTCTCACAGCGAATGGCAATGAGAGCGAACCTCGCTGAACTGTATACATTTATTTCCGGACTTTGAAGATGCCACCATTTATGTTAGTTCATAATTATTGGAGCTGTCATTTCCAAATGCCTCATAATACCTCCATGAAAAAGGGAAGTATGAAAAGGAAAATTTTCAAAAGGATTCAAAGCTCCTATTGTGGTTACTGGATACAGCCAGATACCACAGTTAAGTGGCTGAAGAGAAAGCAGAGAGCTCTTTTAAGAGTATGACCATGAATGACTTTTTCTCATTGACATCTATGTCAGAACTGAGAGCAGACCATGCACCCACACCACTGAAAGGACCACCTTTAAACTCAACTCACAGCTCCTACAAGCTGGAGAATGGCAATGACACTTCGTAACATCCCAGCATTTTGCCTCTGCAGGATATAAGAGAACTAAAGGAGATAGGTTTATCATCCAGGTTCAAAAATATCAAGTGAGGGCATGTGAATTCAGGTGAGAGCAATGCTTTAGTTTATAGAAAACAGAATGTGTGATACATTCAGAGGTGGGAAAGAGTGAGGTAGGACATGGTGAGAAAACAATACAATAAAAGTAAGACTGAGCAATCCAAACATAGTTCCAATAAGATAAATTGGAAAGAGAAACAGCAAATATCCATCTGAGTAAGCAATCTTCCACGGTTACCTTGATATTCAAATTTCGCTGCATGCTGCTTGCTGTGCCTGGTACATTCTGGTGCTATAAGGCAGACCCGCTGAGCTATGCCCCTTCCTACTGAACTATGCTGTGTACATGAAGGACTGCATTTTTTTGCTGCACCTGGTGAAAAAAGTTTTCAACAAACCCAACAGAGCAAAATCAAAGAATCAGCCATAGCAACTGTATGAAGCACTAGTGCAGGTTGCCCAGAAAGGTGGTGGCTCCCCCCACTCCTGGAGACATACAAGGTCAGGTGGGAGGGGTGTGAGCTCCTGATGGAGCCGTATGTGTCTCTGTTCATTGCAGAGAAGTTGGACTGATGACCTTTAAGAGTTCCTTCCAACTCAAATGATTCTATGCTTCTGGGAACTGGAGGGAAAGTGCACTGTGGCTGCGCTACACAGTGAGTGTTTCAACAGGGTAACCAGAATAGAAAGCACTACACCAGTATTATTGTTGTCACTATATTCAGGAAACTTATAACCACCTTGCAGCAATACACAGTTGATAACTGCACTGCTTTTTAGCCATCCTGTCTCAGTAATGCTGGGCAGTGAGAACACATCATCACAGCTCATCTCCAATGACCACTGGTTCACCCAGCCCAAGCTTCACGCCCAGTGGCACATCTCCTGCTGACCTTGCCAGCAGTCAGAGTCCTGACTCCCAAGTTCAGCAAAGTTCCTGCTGCCGAGAGGGCTGTTACACCCGCTTCAGTGGTGATATCTAATTGCTAGACTAACCACACTTTTGACAGATGTGCTGCCTGCTGCTCTCTCCCACCCTCTCAGCTGCAGACTGCAAACTGCAGCACCGATGCCCTCACACACAAGTGCAGAGAACCCCCAAACCCTTTTTGCTGTGATTCCTGAAGGGCCCCAGCTTGTCACCAGGGAGGCCAGTAAGCAGGAAGGGGGTTCACAAACTGCAGTGGAAGGGAGAAGATTTCCTATTGCAGTTAACAGAAAGGCTGAAACCTACAAGAGGACACAGAAGCAGAACCTGAGGCTGCTCAACGTAGAATAAGTTGTGGGTATTTATTGGAAAGAAGCTATAGACTGAAAGAAATAAGTTCAGACCATTCCAGGCATTGCCTCAAATCCCAAGTGAATTAACAACAGTGCATGTACAGAAATGCCACAACAGCACACAACAAGCCTCTCAGGAGCTTCCAGAACAGAGCAATTACCTCAAAACTGGGAAATCCTGTCTTGAGCACAAAGGTCACTAACACTGAGCCACCTTATTTTCTGCAGAGTGTTTTTAAGAGCCTTTAGTAAGAGTAAAAAGCTGGATTGCACACAACACATCAGCATGTTCACACTTCCCAAGACGAAGAAGAGCTGCAAAAAGCCTATGTGGTGAAACCATCTCTGCAAAAAAGAACATTCCCAGGAGGCTGGGGGTCTGTGCAGGTGACCCGCTATCCTTCAGTCATTACTTCTTGCCCATAGCTCCCCTGTATTTAGCTAGTTACATAGAGGTGTTCTATGTGTTCTCATCTCAGACCAAAGTGAAATAGAGACCTAATATAATAGGAACATGTTGCCCAGAGAAGCTCTGAGTGCTTCATCCCTGGAATCATTCAAGGTAAGGTTGGATGGGGCCTTAGGCAGCCTGATCTTGTGGGTGACAGCCCTACACACAGCAGGGGGTTGGAATTAGCTGATCTTTAAGGTCCCCTCCAACCTACCATTCTGTGATTCCCCATCCTTGAGTCACTTGGAGCATGAGCAGGTGGAGGGAACAGGAGCAAAGGAGCAAAACTGAGCCTGAGAAAAAGGGTAGAGGAAGATTATTTAGTCTTTGTTTCTCACCATCAAACTCTACTTTAATTGACAATAATTTTTTTTTTTTTTTTGCAGACTGAGGCTGTTCTGACCCTGAAGGCAATTGGTAAGTGATCTTCCTGCCTTCATCCTCACCCGTGAGCTTTTCTATCTCATTTTCTCCTGGTCTTGTTGAGAAGGACAGTAAGAGCATCTGGCAGCTGATCAAGGTCAGCCAGCACCCCCAACTTAGTAATTCCAGGGGAAATGGTTAGGAAAAGAAAAAACACAGAGGTATGATTATTTCCTCTCATAAATAAAATTAATTCTAATCAGATATTCCTGGAAAACCCAGTTCTGTCAGTGTTACAGCAAATGTGAACTCTGCATCTCTATACTTCTTGATAAAAGGAAAATATCAAGCTAAAAGAAAAGAAGACTTGAAAACCTTAGGCAGAGCATTCAACTAAAAACAGTGACAGGATAAATAGCAAAAGGAATCCCTTTGCTGAGAAGTTAACAGACCTACAGTGAATTCTATATTCATTTTAATAGTGAGAATTACAAGGAACAATTATTTGTTCTTCCTATTAAATTAAAACAGATATGTAAATTCAATTGCCATATTTTGAGTAGTTGTGCAAAAGGGTGGAAGTCATGCAATCTTTTCTCACAATTACTCACTTCTCAACAGATAAATACAGGACTACTAAGGAAGGCCAAGGATCCCTTAAGATCTCTGCTAAGCTAAATATTTGTTCTACCAGAGTTGCAAATAACTTCTAAGTAGCATTTCCCATTACAAATAGTGTATTTTTTTTTTAATTCTAGTGTGTCTCTAGTTGTTTCAGATGTAACCTCAGCCCTGGTTTTATGAAGATTGCCCCAGTAAGCAGTTTGATTTTCCGTCACTTGGACAAAGGTCATTTACTTGCAAGTTCAAGTCAAATTCAACTGCCAGGTAGAAAACACCTTCTAAAGAACTAGCAGAACTGTGAAAGACATATTTTCACTCAGAAAACACGCTGTCTAGATAAGATTTCTCAGATGGACAAGATTTCCCTAATTTTGGATCAGCCACAGCATGGAGGTCCTCAAGAGGCAAAGTGGGATTGACTGGCTTCTGGCCAGCAGGGCTCTGGGAGAGCAGTGGCTGAGTGTTGCAGGTTACAAAGGACTGCCTCAAGTAACCTGAAAGGGGCATCGAGATGGTAGGCCAACTGAGGGGCTGTGAACAGGAGAAACAGCACTTTGGAAAAGCCCTGAAAGAGAGGGATGCCATCGGGATGCAACAAGGTATGGAGGAAGCAGCAAGAAAACTCCAAGTCCTGCTGGCAAGAGCGGGGTTAATGGAAGGACAGTCTGTTTCCTGACACTTTCCAAAGCTTTTTCTCTCCCACAGACCACCTGCAAGTCCCCTCCTCTCTATCCACCTCCTTGGGCCAACAGGAATGAGAGAAAGCAATAAAGCATCTGACCTTACAGGATAGAAAAAGAGGAAAAGGAAGGGCTGTAGAACATCCATAAGGAAAAGGGCATTCTCTTTTATTGCTGATTAATAAGGACATGGAAGCTGCTTCAGAGAAGAGCTGCTCTTGATACAGTAAAACTGCTCCCCACCTTGCAACTCCTTCCATCCCTTCCTTGTGCAGGCAGGAGGGAGAAGCACAGCACAAGCCAAAACAGCCAGTTTTCATCTCCTCAGCCCCAGGCATGCCCAGCAGGCAACCACAAGCTGATGAAGTAGGCAATGACCTGTTCTTCCAAAGCCCAGAACTGGCTCTGCTATTTTCCTCTTGGAAAGTGAGCACAAACACCCAAGTGTTAGCAATTAAAATGATGCAATACGTGACACAGTCAGAAATAACCTAGTAATTGGATGCTTATATGCCGTACTGCAGATAAGCCTGTGCTGATATTACTTGAACTTTTATGTCTTTCACTGAGATATTTGCCACAGTGCCCATTTTGCTCTCAGCTCTCAAATCAGCATGATGAGTTAGTGTTATCACTGGTCATGGGAATCCTGTGTGGACAGAGGGGATTTACCAAAGCCAGAAAATAATGTAACTTGTGCTTGAAGATACATTGAGCTGTGTTCTTTTTTTTTTTTATTAATCTTCAAAGCTATGCAATAATATTAAAAACTGAGCCACCTCAAACAGCATGGTAAAGTGGACTAGAGGAACACACACAAGCTATTTTAAGAACTGCAGAGTATTAACAACATTTAAATAAGGCAAGAAGCCTGATGGAGCATCGACCACAAGCTAATGATAAGTTTCAATGTGAGGCACTGAAGATCAAACATGGTTTGGCATCCAGAACAAGAGACTCAGTTGCTTTTGCAGGCAGAGCTGCATATTGCAGGGCATGCACTTCCTTGCAGTACCAGGTGTGTCTGCCCATGACAAGGTGGAGCCAAGCAGAGAAACATGATGCAATCTCTGCCCAGCCCCTTCACAGCTATTTCAGATCCTAACAACAGTCATGTAAACGTGACGCTCCTGCCTGGGCATGGCTCATCAGCCTTTCTGAGTATTTTGCAACGTAGCTATTCTACTGCCTGCTTCACAAGAACTGGTCATACAGACATAGCTCCTTGTCTCCTTTTTCTGCCTTACTGTTTTAGTTCTGATGCACTGTCAGGCAGGGAACATGGGACTGTTTCAGCATGCCAGGTGCCAGGCTCATCACTGCCAGCTGGACAAGGCAAACAGAAGCAGGCAGCCAGCACTGCAGCAGCACTCAGAACAGAAGACAATGAATGTGGGTTTCTCAGCCTGACTAAAGTTAGATGACTCCAAAGTTACTAAGAAATTGAGAATGATGCAATTGTAAAAAGCATAAAAATCCTCAGATCTGCACATGAATGGAAAATACACATCAGAGAAGCTGGTGGCTGAGTAGGTGTCTATGTGCTATGTAACAAGTGCTTGATTTCTGTTAGAGTAGCCCATGTAAAAATAGATGTTTTCTCAGGTCATATTTACTAGTGTTCCCACTTCAAATAAAACACCCACAACAGCTATTTTGGGGAACAATTTATCTGTGTGAATATGGTGTCCTACTACTACCCCACACTTCGAAAACTTGGCAACATCTCCCAGTCAAAACACTTAGAGGTCCTGCCCAGAGCTTTTTTCTCATGCAGATAAGGCTTACTCATGCTCAGTGCTCACAGGGATTTGAATGACATTTATATGAGTTAAGGTCCACAAGAAAAGATCTTAAGTGTGGTCGTGGAGAAGTCAGCATTTCCATATCTAATTAAATAAATTTGGATAGGTATATTTATGAATAGGATTAAACCATTATTAATACAGCAGTTTGGCAATGGAAGCATATCTTTTAATTATCAAAGAGTTTTTGGATAGGATTTAGTCACCATAGAAATTCTGTACTTTGATATATTGCATGCTGTCAGGGTGGTTTTTGCTTTTTCCTTGCCTAAGTCAACCAACTACATACCATGCCTCCAGCAAAAAGTAGCCATTGAACTGATCACTCCTTAAATTTCATTTCCCAGTCACACCTAATAACTGTCTAACCCCAGTCCCTGCAAGGGACAGAAGAGCATCACAGCGATACAGAGCTCACATCCATTTCTGTGACACCGACTTGGGTACTGCTGGCACTAGAAACACCCTACTTTGGCATGGGGTGCCTACAGGCCCAGAGTAGAGGTTAGGGACTGTAAGATTAAATAAGGAAAATGTAGGGAAGTGGGACTCTGCTGGCTTCTTGTTGTTAAATCTGACTTCAAACGCAAGTGCCTGATGTTTTTAAAGATAAAGCTAACAAGAAACCAAGAAAGATGCTTTACTCCTATCAATGCACACAAAACTTATCCTTCAGGTGCTTCCTTGAATGCTACAAAACTGATTTTGATTAATGCAGTCACATGTACGCAACTTAGATACAGTTCTTTTCAGTCTGTCAATACATTTTACCAAGTCTGCTTGTTAGGAAAAGCAAGCTATCCCCCATAGTCATCAGCATCAGACAACACAATGTGGACCTTGATAACTTCTTATAAACCTTTTAATTCCTTAAAAAAATTCTACCAATGAAAGTAGAAACTACTGAATATATTGTTTGAACATCATAGTAGCAACCTTGTTACAGAAAGAAATGGTGAATTAACTGTGTTCAGCGAGCCCTGGACTGCCTTCAAACAAGCCTGTTGGCTCCTGAACATTATAATATTAATACAGCTGCATTAGCTTGTTCACATTAACAAACGTGTGTGGGAAGGTTTAGCTGTCTGCCTGGCAAAGTAGTTCTGCCTATTTGGTTTCCAATGGGGCATTGTTTTATGCTCAGTCCTGAAAGAAGATCAAAGTTTGTCGGAGCCTCAGCGTAGGCGTTCAGTGCCTGCTGGTGGGCTGTTCCTCCAGCTCCCATTGCAGAGAAAAGGCGTCTTGTGAAGAATCGACACTGTATTTCATCGATGTCATTTGTAATCCTTTTTAACAGATTAAAATTATGGGCTGCCTGGTTTTCAAACACAGCATCATCCAATTTGCATGGTCCAGGTCCTCTTCTGCAATGAATGATGGGCTCAGTAAGTGATATTTACTGGTCCGTCATGCCACCGCACTGCAGATAATACGCACTGAACCTTCACCAAGGCAGTGTGGAATTAATTCTCAGAAGCAATCAACATTCATTTGACTTTTTTCCTAATTTACCTCTGCATCTGACTCCAGTGATTTCACATCAGGAGAAATAGGCAAACCCTTGAGTGCTCTCAAAAATATCAAAATGGAAACTGCTAGAAATCTATAAGCACCAAGGATTTAATTTTCACTGATGATCCATGATCCGGAAGTCAGCAAGCATGGGATAACTTCACTAGCATTTTAATCTTCGAAAATCTCTCCCTGTTGCCAGTTATATGTATTTACACTTTTGCACTGCAAGACCAAGGGCCACTCTAAACCATCCGCTCCTATAAAGTCACACACTTGCACAGGTTACACAGACTCACATCAACAAAATGACTATTTTTGTCCTCCAGAGGTCTCAGGGGCTTTCAACTACTGAAATTAACCCTCAGCCTTCAGCTCAACCCTGTAGTTTTACAGAGCTCCACAGCATCTAAGATATCACTATCTATGTTTCCTAAAATAGAAATGACTTAAAATACAATACTGAGGTTTTAAAACGACCACTTTAGAATCCACATCATAGCCATACCTGCTGACAGCATGAGCGCGATACATAACAAAGCATCACAACTCTGCTGATGTTGACATCTGCCTGAAAGATCTGTGGATCCTATATCATGCCAAAAGTGACATTTAGATAGATGAATGTATGTCTTTAAGTTTCACTTGTTTGTATACACACAGGTAATATATGCACAGTACTCCCACGTAAAGACTTCCCTTTGGAACCAAAGTGTTATGAATATAGCTGCTGTTTCAGCGTCAGGGGAGCCAGTATCTTCCTTGTAATGCACAACTCACTGAACCTCGCTAAGGCAGCACATGAGCCTCTGCTGCAGCTGCTGGGAGCAGTAGGCTGTCGCCCCCTGTACCTGGCAGCATGACCTCCATCCCCTCCAATCCTCAGGCAATCTCCCAAGCAGAGGGACAGGCAGCTCAATCCTCTGTGTGATATGGATACTGACATTTCCTGCAGACGGGAACTTCTTAAGCAATCTCTTTGAAATAATCAGTGCTTGATTTACATAATTTCAGAACATAGTTAAGCCTGAAAGCACCATCTCTGCAGCTTCAGGACTCCTCATTCAGCAGTGGCTCCAAGCCTTGCTGGGCATCCCTTGTCCCATCAGCCCCAGTGAACCGACAAGGAGCTCAAGGACCTGGGAGCCATAAAACAGCAAGAAACCGCAGAACTTGGGAATTGCGGTTCCTGTGCTTCCAGTTGTGTGGCACATTGCCCAGAAGTCCTCAGAGCACCCATGGCATATGCCAGGTCTTCAGGGATCTCTGAAGGCATCCAGCATGTCAAGGCCATCCCAGAGCCACAGACCTCACAGCTCGCCAGGAGCCATGCAATCAGGCATGAAGCCTGTCAGAACCCATCGCGTGTCTCTGCAGAAAATCACTGAAACTGATGGTTCTGCAGAATAATTTGGTATCAATGAATACGTCTTTTCTGATGGAAAAATATTTTGTCAGCAAGTTCCCAGCTAGCTCCAGTCTGTCAATCCCTTAGGGAAGTGAAACATCAGTAGAGCTGCTACAACGATGTCCAAAGTTCTTGTAAAAAAAAAAAAAACTGTTTAAAGATAATTGATTTCAAATGTTATGCAAATAAATAAATAAATAGATAAATAAATATTAAAAAAATCAGACTTCTGTTTTTCACTTCAGAAAATACAACTGTCCAGTTAATGAGGTGCTGGCCTGGCCCCACATCTCATTCTTCACAATAATACTTATAATCTGCAGCCCCATCGTGCCCTAACATTTTCCTTCCCTTTGTCCTGACTGCAAGCTCTTTGAGGCAGGGTCCTTCTCCTTCTTTATTCCTGAGCTTGAGCAACTACGTGAGCAACAAGTTCCTATCAGCAGCAACCCTGGCATGTTCTACTTAGAGGAGTGACCTCAGCAATGTATTTCCACAGTGATTTGGTCCTTAACTATCATGTAGTTCCCTGCAGTTTTAAAAGCATTTTGCATAAACAATTCTCTCTCTAAAGCTCAGAAAAAAATCTCTCATGTAATGTTTTGGGCTCCTTTAAAGGCATGCATACAGTCAAATAAAAAAAGGGTGGTTTTATAAATTTAATTCCACCACTGCTTTTAAAACTCTAGATAGATGCCTTCCTGTCATCACCACTGTGCTGTCGTTAGATATATTTTGCCTTGCTTCTGCAAACAGCACAGGCAACATCAGGAAGGAAAAGTTCCCCTCAAAATATTTAAATAGAAATGGAGTAAGATATTATTTATCCTTATGTTTCAGTGAATCCTCATAACGGGTTTAAGCAATATTTTCTCAGTTCTGATCATTCCAGACAAAAACCATCTAATTCATTTTGTAACATCACAGAGCATTATTGCAAAGCATCCCTAGTGAATCCAAGCTATACAAACTAGCTCTAAAGCTTTTAATTTGTCTAAAGAGATGCTTAAGCTGGATCAAGCATACTCAGGTGTTACAAATCAACAAAGGAGTCTGAAAATTAATCCTTTGAGAGAATGCGAATTGCACCAACTAGTATCACTTTCATCTCAGGTGATTTACTATGCAAACATATTGCAGCAATAATTAATTTGCCCCATATTTTTTAGAATTTTTAACTGTTAGAAGAATATTGTTTTAGAATTTTATTACTATTCAGTTTCCAGAATGTTTTATCCCACATTTAGAACAATATTACTTTCTCTACTGCATACAACTAATGTTTGCCAAGATCTAAAATCTACATTTGTAACTACTGATTTTCATGTGTGCAACCTACTCATGCACACTACCTGGAATTTTATTTCTTTCCTCAACTTCCTACTGAATTAAAGTAGAAGAGCATCATTTGTTATGCTAACATATTCACAGCTCAAGAAGTGAGATTAGTTAGTGTTTTATACCTCACACACCTCCCTTCAGACAATTACTTCATAAACAGGAAAACTAAACTAATGAAGGCAGACAGTTTGAAACATATTGCAAATCCTGAGCTAAAATCCACTGAAACCAGCTGAAAACAAGAATTCCATTGACATCTACAGTTTTGGGTCTGCACTCCATAAATGAGATAATAAAAGTACTGATATGTAACCACAACTTCCTATTCTTTGTGTTATCTTGATTAAGAATCTTTCCAACCCTCTGGGACACAAAAGACACCAGGGAATCTGATGGTCTGTGGCAGAACAGCATCCTAACAGCTTTGGATACTCTGTGACCTGATGAGCTGAAGTCTCCAGCAAGACCTGAACAGTTACATTCTTACTGCCACCTGGCAAAATTCTGGCTTGGCACACACCTACCAGCAGTATTCCCCGTTTTACAGTTCAGAATAAGCTCTACATTATTCCCCATAAAATGCCAACAACATGCTCCCCAGAATGCTTAAATTACACACAGCATTCCTTACCATGGGCAGCAAACATTGCTCCGGATTCCATCATAAATGACCAGCAATCAGTGTCTGCAGAAAGGCACCATCTTTGTAGTCTTTTTCTCTTACAGTCTAATCACAAATTCTGTTTTTACTTTCCTTTTCAAACCCTGATTTCAACACATTTGAAAGGTAAGCAGCATGTATATGTTACTCAGAACAGTATTATACTACCTATATCTTTAAGCACCAACCTGCTCCTTTTCTTACAGCCTTAACATCAAAAGACTCACAATACTAGCCACGGTTAAATGGCTGATGAGCTTCCACCACTGCGTACTGTATAGCCTGACAGTTTTCTGGAGTCCTTCCACTCTCCCATCTGTACCTCAAGACTGCCTCATGGCATGCCCACCTGAGCTTGTACACCACCTGGCTCTGGGGGCTGCGCTCAAGAACGAGGGCTCTTTGCTACTGCTAGACTACAGAAAAATTAAAACACACATCAGGTTGATGCACAAGTTTCTTCATATGGAAAAGGATTTACAGTTCGTTGCTTTTTTCATTCTATACTAGTTGGTAAAATGTTTGTGAACTCCAGAATCTTGTTAGGAAGCAACAGTGCAAGGAAATATTGAGTCAATTGCTCATTAGAAACCACTGAATTCCATTTGGGAAGAGAATAGTTTCTTGGATATAAATAAGGTGATCCTTCAAATCTCTAGCTATAAAAGGAAACTTGGCCATATCCTGATCTGTATTAAAATAGTATTTGTAAAGTATGTAAGGATTATAGTCACAGTAAGTAAAGCATAAGTAAATATTCTACTGATTCAAAAACACTTCTCAAACACAAGGGTTGCTCCAGAAGTAACCAGAACCTCCTATTTTGTTATGTTGGCCCACAATGGCTGAAGCAGATGTTGGTTGTACAGCAGTAGAGAGTAAACCTTCCCACCAACATTCCATTACATGATGTTGTTGTGTGACAGATGGCAGCAGAGAGCAGTTTGACAAAATGGTGTCCAACATGGAAGTGCAGATGAAGCAAAGGTGTGTCACTGAATTCCTCCATGTGAAAAAAAATGGCACCCACTGGCATTCACTGCCACTTGCTGAACATTTATGGAGACCAAACATTGGATGTGAGCATAGTGAAGCAGCAGGTGGTGCATTCCAGCAGTGGCAACAGCAGGTTACCTCCACTGGTATTTTTACAAGTTCAGCGTGCAGGCTTTTGTTATCTCTGGTAAAAATTCATAACCAATGGTGGTGACTATGTTGAAGAAGTAGTATTTGTAGCTGAGGATTTGGTCTACCAAACAATGTTATTTTGCTCTTTGTATCTGTTGTAATTCCCATAGAAATAAGTAAAAGGCTTTACTTTTGGAGCAACTTACATATTTAACCTGACTGGTGTTCCAAAGAATAAAAGTACTGGAAAAATAAATAAAAATTGAATTATTGGAGGTATAGTGACTAAAAAATGCTGCTAGCTATAGTACTGTCTGAGGGAAGGAAAAGATTATGCTTTGTTGGAAGAATTAGGTTTCCTAATGATTCTAAAATCTATATAGCAGCACAGGTCACACAGCTTTCCACTGAATTTCGTGACTGGAAAATTTGATCCCCCATTTAATTTGATTTAGAAGTCTGGAACCAAAGCATTTGTGTGTGCAACTATTTCCAACACTTTATTTTGATCAGTTTTCAGCACTTGTGTCACAAGTAACTACTTCGCAATTGCAGTTTAGACACTGACTTGCAGAAAGGAGACATCTAATTTAAAATGCCAATATTAAAAGAGTCCAAGAACATTCCATTGAAAGTTATTTGGGTCATTGGTGCCACTACAGATACTTTCCTGATGTTATATAGGCTGCATGAAGTAACTTCATGCCCATACACAGAAAATACAAACTAAATACTTCTAATGACCAATGAAATAGGAGCAGATGTTTTCAAAGCAGGAGAAAATACAGAAGTGCACATACAAATTGAGTTATTCTAGGCAACTGAGATCTACTGCTGCACTGCATGGGTTTGTTTTCTGAGAATTTGACAGCTGTTACTCTGGCAAGTACATATTCACTGCCGTGGTGTCCTGAATCTGTTTTCCTGAGTGAGAATTTGACAGCTGTACAATTATTTCTAGTGCAGAACAAGGAAATGCACTGATTATTGCCTTCATCCTGATTTACGAAATTCAGTATCAATACGATGCAACATAGCTGCTATCCTTCCACGTCAGCTACTTGCTGGAACAGAAATTTGGCAATGGAAACTTAAAAGTAGACGGGCCTTAGGTTAAGAACACACAAAGTAATAGAAACTTGTTAATTATCTTAAAGACTTGCTTTTTTCCATCCAGGCAGAATGAGCTCAAGATGAGCTGCTTTCCTGGAAATAAGGCTGCTGTGAATTCAGTCCAGAAGTTTTCTCAGTGGTCTCAGAATTCTAATCAGTTTACTGATTCTTAGCTTTTTACTGGCAATGCCCCTCAGAGTGTCGACCAAGAAATGCCTCTTTCCTATTCCACACTGATTGCCTTGCACCAACTCTTGGAACAGCTACCAGCTACCAATATATTTTTCAGTCTCGCACCTTTCATCTCTCCTGTTTCCAGCCACTCTCCCCCATTTTCTTAATTCACTGGAGGCTTATAAGTTTGCAATTAGCCTTCTGTTCTCTGCAGCAACTGTTCTCTCCCTCTCCACCACCTCCTCCTCCAAGCCTTCCTCCCACTCCAATTCAAGAGGAGCTACATGTTGCAACTGGTGAAATGCTGGTGTGGTTAATGGTTGAGCCAAGGGCTCTGGAAAGGAGAATAGAAGCCGAGACTGGCAGGAAAAAGGAAGCTGGATGATTTTCAAGAAGCTGACTACTGTTCTGTTCATAACAGAGAAGAATTGATTACAGAGTGATCACCTGCTACTTCTCCCAGCCCAAAATCCCAGAAGAAATAAAACTGCATATTTGCATAGAGTTTCTTATTCATAGATTTCACAGCAAATACCACTACCCCTTCACTTATGGGAAAAACTAAGTTAGATGATTTCCCTATTCAGTAAGGGAAGGGCAGAGCCCTGGCTAAGATCTGGCTGCCAGTGTCACAGTAACACCAACAAGGTTCCTGCAAGGCTCTTCTGCCTTTAGCTCAGAGCTAAACTGTGCATCAAAAGCACGGTGACACAAGAGCTTCAACATGTGCAGTGTCACAGCCATCTTTGGTGAGCCTGTAACACAGCTCTGAAACATATGAAGTAGCTCAGACATCAGCAGTGCAGATCAGTGAGGAAGGCTTAACTAGCCAGGCTCCATTCTCTTCCATCTGTAATCTCCAGGGAACACACATCTCAGCCCTCTCCTGCTGGATGCATACTGCTGCCCACCTCTCAGCTTACCACTTCCAAGCCCACTCTGCCAAACCCAATGGCTGTAATGTGGTGGTTTCCTAGATTTCCTGTCAGGAAAAGATAAGAAACTGCAACAAATAAACAGATTTCCCAACTCACCAGGGTGACTTTTTCTAGAGGATTATTCAGGATCTGTCATCAATTTACTGCCTGCCTCTGTCTTAAATTGTGTGTGATTACTTTGTTTAGTTTTGCTGACACTTGTGTTTTGTTTAAGGGTCTCTTTGTGCAATCCTTTTTGTCTGCTTTAAATAAGCACTCTTCCTGTGCATGTAGCAGCATGCTTGGGTTCAGCAAGATGTCTATCACTTAATAACCAAATGAAAAGTTTAATCACCCAAAAGCTGGCTTTCAACCTGCAGTTAACAAAACAGAAAAGCTAAGTGTGTTCTGTATGCGTTTTTCTCTCCATTTCTTCTGTTATCACATTTGCTAGTCCAAGCAAGTTTTAGTGCTGTGTATTCAGTCCTGTAAATATCAATTCAGTGTGTGGAAACAGGCAGCAGGTACTCTTACTTCGCAGTCAGAATCAGTCCAATACAACAAAACAATTACTCACTGCAGTCCTTCAGAAGTTGTTGGGTTTTTGTTACTAATCACCAAGAATGTATGAAATCCAAAGATATACACTAATAGCTTGCTGAGCACATCGGCTGTAGAAAATCGGGCAAGCATATCCGAGCAAACATGACACAGAAACCAAACAAGAGAACTACAAGTCGTGCCAAGGTGCCATTTTTACAAAGTGACTTTAAAAAAAAAAAGAGACAAGTTAATATCCCAACATGGGACAATATAGCTATGTTAAAAACACTTGCCATTAACAGCCATCTGTTCTCTGCAATTTGGGGGTAATTTTTATGTTCAACTGACAGCTTTGCATCGCCTTTTCTCTTTCATGAAGGATTCTCTCTGCCCCTAGTGTAACAAGCCCCTGAGAAGCAGGATCTGCCCATTACCTTGTGGCTCACAATATGCTGATGCTGCTAACAAACATGTAGCACTCTGTAACAGACTTCCTAACACAAACTGGGCACAAGATTTGGAGGGGAAATATATGTATTATTATTACATATATTATTATGCTAATAATATTCCAGTTCTCTCTAATAATATTCTACTCATGTCAGCACAGCCTGTAAAAAAATCAAGAGCCAAAATGTGCTGGCTGCCCTTGACATATTGTGATGGCATGAAAAATCAAGACTGTTTTCTCACCATTCTCTGAGAACAAGGATAGATTTCTACTCAAGCCTTTTGATCAGAATGTCTCTAGTGTCCTTATGCCTTTTCCTCCTGTTTGAACTTGTTTCTTCAGACTATTTAGTAAATACAATTCATGTTCACACCTAAAGTAAAGCTACCTCCTTTTGTTTTGTTATGTGTTAGAAGTCTTAAAATACACACTCCCAACAAACAGCAGGGTTGCACTTCCTTCGCTTGCAATCCTTGCAAAGAACAGTAGCACAAGTGCAGAGAAAACTAGAATTCTATTAACATTCAAATCATATTCTTACCACCATTTCCATTCCTCAGATCTGATATAATTTTAATATACATTAGGAATAAGTCTGGAAAAAGAGAAACTGGAGCAGCTAGAAGTGATTTATTTATTGCTTTTTAGTGCTTCCTTCAATACACAAGAGAGATGGTGGTCAAACACTTCCACTAAATCTAGAGCAGTCCTGTGACTGTAGCCCACCAAGCACCCACCTTGTAAACACAAAGCATATTTGTAGAGTATCTAACAGTAACTACACAGATCGGTCAGAAACTCTGTTTCAGTCCTATCTACAGATACACTCAATTTGAGCCTATTCCATGTTTTAACCAACCAAAAGTGAAGGGGTTGATTTTAGGCTTCATGCACTGGAGAGAGAAAAAAAAAAAAAAGACTATTTCTATAATTACCAGTAAGGCTCAAGTTACAAAGTTATCAAAGTTATCAGTTATCAAAGACGCACCTTGAGTATTGGCTCACGTGGACCCATTTAAAATGAAGCTATCCCAGTGCCTTCTCCTTTCAAAAGCATTTGCCTAAATAATTCTCTCGAGTAGGAATTTGGACTTATGTACATTCTCTAGGTATATTTCTGAGCTGACTGTTAGCTTGCCATGATCTACAAAATGGGATCCATATCATCACACTGGTTTTGTTTCATGCCTTCAACTTCCTTATACCTGGGTGTGATCCAGACCCAGAAGAATAACAGTGGAAAGACGTGCAGTTTTGACTTGAGCAAGCTCCAGATTAGTATCAAGACCTAGTTTTTTTTTCCTCTGTGCCATCCCTGAGCCTTCATACAGGTGACTTAAGAGATTGTTCCAGGAGATAATCCTCCATATAAACCGTGAGCCTGGCGTTCATCAGTTGTGAAGTAGGCACAGTATTTCTGCCTGTCTTGTCACTGAGGAAATGTACAGTTTCACTGCATACCTTAGAGCTCAACTTTTCTTCAGGTAGGACTTGTACTGCCCTGTTAGAACAGCTGTTCCTGTAGCACAATCTTCCACGTCTTACTTCTGAATTGTATTGCAAAAGTACTGCAGTTTTTTTCTGATTCATGACAGCACCACTCCATGAGGTCCCATTTATGAATATTATACTCTCCTAACTCTACGTTTTGCTCATAAGAATCAGCCTACCAAGATTCAATTGTTTCAGCTCTTATTCCCCTGCCCCTTTGCTGGTGGTTCTGCAGTAGCCCTTTTCACACGCTGAGATTATCATCACATCGCTGCCTCTCAGTGTGATATTCTGCAGCTCCCAAATGCTCCTAACCCACATCCATCATTCAGTCCCCATGCCAGCTTCCCTTAACTCCTCCTGTACACAGTCACAAGGTTTCTGATACCCCTGCTTTCAATCTGAGCTCTCCGTTTCCCTTGTGTGGCTGAGCACTCCAGTGGTTCCAATTCACAGGAAAGAGCGCCACTCCTGTAATTGCTCCATTCTCTCACGTGGCAGGTGCTGAACTATGGCATTCTCTGCGTAAGAGCCAAAGGTGGTTTCAGCCCTGGTGCTCTCCCTCTGCAAAGTCATCAGTGCAGCACTGGCTCTGTTGGGCTGCTCCCATCTTTAGTTCTCATCTCCACATTAATGGGCTGAATGCTAATAACCTCCAGCTTGTCTGAAACTCTGTATTACAGTGCTTGGGGTCAGGCAATAAAGGACAAATGGCATCATTCCTATTTCATTCCTTTGTCTCTCCAACTCCAGTTTGTTGCCTTTTGTTTTTTTTTGTTTTTTTTTTTTGTAATTGCTACAGAACTTCTCTAAGATCACCTCTGTCCATCTCATTTTCCTGCCTATCTTGTCTTTCCCAAACATTGCATGTCACTGTTTTATTTACTTTGAAGCATTTTCACTATGAACCAAAGGAAATTTGGCAAAGCCAAAATTCTGTAAATGCAGAATAAATAAGAATGCATGTGTTTTACATTAGACTGCCTTGAATATTTAGTCATCCATTCTAGCAATAAATATATTTTACTTCCTTAAGCTCCTTGCTAACTATCCACTAGGACTGAAGGACTTGCTGCTTACAGTTCTTCTTTTCACTGATGAAAATTACGTATTGTGTTTTGGTGTGTCATTCAGTTCCTGTCTCCCACTCAAATGAGAAACATCAGAAACTGTTTTCGACCAGATTTGCAGTACAGAGTATTTCATATTTGCAGATCCCAAGATGAGGAGTACAGCTGGTATAGGCAAACCATTCCGATTTTGCAAGAAAACCTTATCAGCTAAGCAGTACTTCTGCAGACTGATACAGTGCTGAAGTCCATGAGCACAGACAGAATATCCTCTGCAGTTTCAGGTAGCTGACTTGTGTTTGGCCATTTTCTAGATAGAACTGTAAGCGTACAGATGACTGAATGGGGTTAAAAAGCTAACCTCAACCCACGTCTGCCCTCAGAATTAATCTCAGAGTTTACATGTCTTTTTTTTCCTGAGATTTTCTTACTGTTCTCATCAGCCTCTTCCTGTGGGGCCTGCAGACACGCTGCAGGAAAGAAGCTTGCCAGGATATAAGAGAAATCTCATGAGAAATTCTGTTGTTGGTTCATTTCCAGGAAAATTCTGCAGACTCAAGACACATAAGTAAATTTCTCCAAAGCTGGGAGACAATACCTGTGATATCTCCAACAGCAACTGTGATCACTTCCTGAAGGTTGCTCTTAATAGTCTCATTTTTCAGACCTTAGTTGGATGTGAAAATGTCATTGCCAGGCTGAGCAACAGACACAACAAAAGCTTCATCTAAAATAATGAATTTGTCTTGAATTCTGCAGAGGGTCGAAGAGACTTTTATGCAATTTTTTTTTTTTTTTAATTAGATGAAAAAACCCTTTATTGTTCCTCTTTCCCTTATTTCTTTGGGCATAGGACCTCAATGTTTTGGAGTTCAGCAAAACCAATTTTTCTGCTAGGGCCTGAATCTGCAGATCCACAGACATTTCTTTAGCAACAACATTAACCTTATTCTTTCCTGCATTAGGCAGAAGGCTCTTCTCCTGAGACTGCCCAAGGAAAAACAAGAGCCTCAGGATCTTGCTAAACAAGGAGCACTTCTGCAATACTATCCAAAAAGAAATGGAAAGGACAGAAAGGTACCTGAAAACCAGGAAAGTCTTCCTCTGGACTCAATCGGAAGTGTCTGTTGGCTCACGATCCACAGCTTAGAATGCTCTTACAATAGCAACATACCATCTTCCATCTCACTAAGACACACCTAAAAACAACCAAGAAAAGCCACCAACGTTAAAACGCTCATTAGACAAAATCCCCAGGTATGAACCACAACTCTAGTTTCCCTAATCCTGATACCAAGATAGCATCCATACCCTCAGCTCTGTTATTTTGCCTGACAAATACACACAGGCATCCTCCTCTGAATCCAGCTGAGTCAGGGGTGAGATTACCGCTCACAGCTGCCATTACTGCCCTCCCCATTCTCACTAACTCGATTCAGCTAACATTGTGAAAGACACCTAAGACCAATTAGAAAATACACTGCACACAGTTCTCTCAACTTGATTGAGAACTTCACTGACTGACTTGATCATCATGCAGCGGGGAGTCCAGCACTCTCACTGTGCACTGCATGTGATAAAAACCTCAGCTGAAGCAGTGTGCTTCAGGGAAGACAGATGGAAGAACTCCAATATCTGCTTCTGATCAGAAATGTCAATACCAAAAATACGATATCAATGGAACTCAGGTAGCTCCACAGACAGATGGCACCTAAGGTGGATCAGAAGGTTATTTTGGTTTGGCTGTTTATTTGTTTGGCTTTTTTTAAACTTAAATCCAACCTTGGGCATCCACACTTGTTATAAAATCTGTTTCCAAGTCACACCCATTATCTGTTGCATATGGGTGAGGGGAACGCTTCCCTGTTCAGTATTCTTAAGCCGTTTGCATAAAATACATGCTAAATAATTCAGGAGAATATTTGTAAAAGGCAAAGTCTTCACAAATAATGAAAGCTAAAAACAGGATTCATTGAAAATGTTCCAGAGTTCCCTCACTCTTCTGCTGTTGAGCCTCGAGTACTCTCTTACTGTTATTATTGAAGAAAGAAAGGGAATTTTAGAACACATCCCTTGGACAAACATACCTCAGTATATCACTAAGAATATTTTCTTTTTCTTTTAAATGAAACATTTTCTTTGCCTTTAGTTGATAATTTTTGTCCACCTGCAAGCCACAGCTGCAATCTGTCATTTCACGTTCAGTGATCCTTACACAGATTCCCAGCCACAGTAAAATTAAGGGCTGATCTATCATCCACTGAAGCCAAAGGAAAAAGAACCTCCAGCTTCAGTGATAGAGAACAGAGACAGATAGAAATGGAGAAGTGTTGCCAGCTATTTGCCAACTCACCTTGCCAATTTAAAATATAGTAAGTTTACATTGAAAGTTAATTTTATACTGAATTAAAGATTGAACTCTTCACTCAATCAAAGAAAAGCAGCATATCCAGAACAGCAAAATCACATAAGTTCTAATTTATGAAATATAAGCTGGTGTGGCCAAAGAGTTTCCTGAATAAAGATAAATGCATCAGTGTTTTAAGTACTTTGGGCTTTTTTTAAATGACTTTTTGTTATCCCACTAGAAGCCAACAATTGAGTTCACCAGGTCAGAGGACCATCTACATTGCTGATCTAACCCCAACTACTCTAGCCCACATCCATAACAACATTCTTCCAGAACTGAGTACAGTTTGTGTGCTATTCCAGGTGAGAAATTCATCCCTGCACCCCAGGCTCCCATTCTTGGATGCCTCTTTGTAAGCTGGATATTTGCAAATTGGAGTACTCACATTTCAACAATAAAGCTCCTGGAGATAATTTGATTTTGCACTGCCAGCCAGCACTTCATTGCTAATACTTAAGATGCATTACGTATTTCTCTGAGAGAATTAGCACTCAGATAATTAACTCTTCTGGGTGCTGAGTTTATGCTGTTCAGTGAAAACACACTGCACCCACAGAGACATGTTTGTATAGAGGCAAATCTAATCTCTAAATCTCTTATGTGGTCAGTAAATTAAAATCTAGGTTGCAGCAATTAAATGGATTCCCTTTTCCTCGCTTTTTTCTTCTTTTTGGCACATGCTTGCAAAATAGTTCACATACAATCACTCAATGGCTGGAAAGTAGGCTTGGCAGAAGGAGCCAGCTCAGCGTGACTCCAGTCAAGACAAACAGCTGAATTATTGTGACGTTCGTAAACAGGTAATTAGTTTTGCATGTCATTGTTCACCGCCTCAAGCTCATTACTCAAGTCTTACAACACTCTCTTTAAAAATTCAGACCTGTTTGACCTGCTACCAGCAATAGTGCATTTCAAGCATCCATGGATAAAGTGCAATCTTGTCAAACTGAAGACACCTGCTCCCAGCAGGAGCCCTGCTTATGAACTGCCAAGTCTTTTGTTACAGTGCCTCAAGAGGGAATAATCTTTCCGTCTGGAATAACCAGCACCAACTTGGCTGCAGTCTTTAAATATTTACTGCCACACAAAATACATATAGGTATAGAAGCAGGAGATGCACAAATGCAAAAAGACAGGAGACCACTTCAGATAACTTCTGCTCTTTGCCACACAGGCTTTTGAAATTCATTTTCTTTGGAAAGTGGCTCCTCGCAAATTTCATCGCTTTAATCTTTGATACCAGGTCTGTCAGAGGGAAGGTCACTTCCCTGTATGGGGATGCATATAACTTGTTTCACAGGTGACAAAATAAGCTGTGCTTTCCTTTCCATTACTGTCATGCTCTAATTTCCTCCTGTTACTGAGCAAGGAGTGGATAATTTGTGTTATGGGTTAATCAGGCTCTGCCCTTGTTTCCTCCTTAAGCCCCCACTGCAGCACAGCTCCACACACAGCATGGCACTGCTTCAGGTTCTGCTTGGCACACTGCTGCTTAAAGCTGCTCCTACTGCCTTCTTCACCAGCAGCACGGGGAAGGTGGATACTCTTGCTCAGGGTTTTGCCTGACACTATTTCTTCAACAATGCATGCTCTTGGACAGCAGGCTGTTTATCTCAGTTTACCTCTAGATTAACAGTTGCCCTTAATCCTTTTTGTTGTGGGGAAAAAAAAAAAAGCGAAGGACAAGCACTCAGGTAATTCCTTCCTTCTCATATTTATTTTGTGAGAGTGCAAATGGTAATTTAACCTAATTATTTTTTAGTACTCTGATCATTAAAGATCCAGTAAAAGAAAGTGTATGTCTTGGGTGAAGGTATCATAGAACTCAGCATTTCTTTCTGCAGCATCTTCTGCAAGGGCAATGCACAGCCCAGTCATGGGCTCAGTGCCCCTCAGACTCCCACAGGTGGTTTAATTCAACAACATTTCTTGCTGTCTTCACTACCCTTAAGAGATTTCATTGAGCAAAGTCCATTTTGTGATACTTAATCATATATATGCAAATGTTACATTTAGAATTTGGAGCTCATTGTGAGCTTATTTTTCTTGAGCAGTTATTTTAAAATGTGCTTTAAATCAATTTTGCAGTGAACATGGGGTATGTTTCAGCAACAACCATTTTTCTCCTGATTAGTAAATTACTGTTGTTTCCAATGTTTCATTCTAACTACTACTTGCTCAGAGTCACAGGAAAACAAAGCACTTAGTCAAGACAAACTTCCCTTTATTTCCATCTCAGCAAAGAGAGGTCTAGATTACTTTTAGAAAAACAGTTTTCAGCTGACAAAGTGAAAAATGTTGCATAACAGCAAACTTATAACACAGTAAGAAAGTTTTAATAGAAGGATTACCACTTTCTGTTGTAACTAGTTTAAAAGTCCTTTAAGAGTTTCTGTTAAGAGCAGAAGATTATGTTTGCAGTATATATGTAATTTCTATTGGCTGGATGTGTAATAATTTATGAAAGTTGTGACAACACAGAGCTTTAATACAGATTAAACCACACAGAGGGAGGAAAATAGAGCACTGTGCCACTCTGCTACACAGAATACCAATCCTAGGATCATTTAGATTTTTAAAACAATTCAGTTTAGAAATATAAATTGTGTTTTCCCAACCAATGGAAAAATCTGTCTCAAGCACATATTTTTCTGGGTAGCTATGCATTACTTCTATCTCATTACGTGATGTTATCTGTATTTCAGATTCCATTTGTACAGGCTTAGGAAGACACAAGCAAATCATTCATATCATCCTCATCCAGAGACGATAAATATCCTTAATGTTATATCATTTTGTATTCAGCATTGGTTATGTATCTTCAAACTTATCGGAATTCTACCTGTATGCATTTCTATTCACAAAGCTGGGCAATCATCATGCAAGTCTTAGAGTATGACAAAGGTTTTAGCTTCCTAGTTCACAGCAAGTGTCCAAAATAGCTTCCAACAGTCAATACAGAAGAGCTGTGATTCTACCAGGGCACTGAATGCAAAAACGAAGCAAGGGCTGGCCTAGTGGACAGCTGGATAAAACCTCTCTTCGATAGCAGATAGTTCTCATCTACCAGCCTGATAAATACTGGAAAAGAAAGCGTTTTCATGTAGGATCTGTATTTAGACACCAGCTGGAAGATAATCTAAGTCTGGTTTTCATCTGGTCAGGAATTTTGGTGTCCACAAGATCAGTGAGCAGATTATCAATGAACTGATGGCAAGTAAAACAGAAGCTGTGATAAAGGCTTCATAGCTGTACACCTATGGATACGTGTCTGAAATGTACATGTAAGCACATAAAACCTCTGGATCTGCTTTTTGCATTTGCAGTGTCTACATTTTAATTAACATCAACTGTAAGCGTATGGTAGACTAGGCATAATAACAGTAATTAAGACCTTGGCCTATTAAAATACATCAGACACATAAGCACAAAGGCAAAATCCAATTTGGAGAAATATATGGAGCATTCAAAGGTCAGTACTGAGATTTTATCTGGGACAACTAAATAAACGGGCAAATTCAACCCTATTTAACAATAAGTGTTTTTCTTGAGATCTCAAGAGTATTTCCAATTATTCACAACTGACTAGCCATGCAGTCCTTTCACAGAACTATAAACAAGTCACCACAATATACCAAGTTTGACAAAACTGTCCAACAGCCCATTAGCTGTACAACTGTGCTAAATAGCCAGAGACAAGTCTAAATCTGCCAGAACCAGTGTCTCTCGAGTCTGCCGGGGGATAGATACTTGAACTGCAGGAATATCCATTTGCAGCTTGCCACCATCTGGATCTTGTGAACTAAACAGTGAAGTGATGAGCTGGCACGCTCCAGCTCAGTAACAGCCCTTCAGTCCTTAAGAAACACAAACACAGCAAACAAGGAAGGGACATAGCAGGGCAGCAGCCCTATTGATGCTGTAACTCATACAAAGCGTGTTTTGAAAAGTCACAATTTCTAAATTCCAGTGAATCCTTTAAAAGGTCATCAAATTTGTTGGATAGTCCCTACTTCTAAATATATATATATATATATATATATTTTTTTTTGTGAATAAGAGAAAAAACCAGCCCACAGCACTGATTTCTGGAAGAAAATTTAAATACAGCATACGTTGAGTTCAAGCCCTTTATGAGAATGGAAAAACAGGGACACAATCACCATAGTCTGTATTAATATTATCATACAAGTTTGTTTGTTTTATAACTAAATCTGCCTTAGAATATTTTTAGCTGTGCACTTGCTGCTTTACTATTGTGAAGATAGGGAGATAAGTGTAGCCTCAGTTCTTTCATATGTGTTGGGTACAAATGCTTCTACAGTTCACTAAGTCACAGTTCTCCAAAGTTTGTCCAATTTTCTAACATGCCTACAGAAAACTGGCACGCAGAATATCAGCTTGAGTTTATGTTGCAGCAACAAGACACACTGACTTTGAGTCAGCAAATTGGTTTTGTTGTATCTGAAGCAAAATAACACATAATTGATTACAATTCTCACATCGAAGGCTCCCCAGTGGCCTTCAAACCATCAGAGAAGCAGCTATTTCATCATGAGCAGGATTAAAGTACTTTGGTGAAATCAACTTATTTCTACTTATCTCCTGAAAAAGCAAAGCAGTCAGCCTCCTTTGAGACTCTACACTTGACCTGACAATAACAAAACAAGAAATCCCTCCAGCGCAGACCTGAAGTTTGTTCTCAAGCCATCCGACAAGTCCTACATAGTCTCTCCAGAGTTGAATGCTATCAAATAGCATTCCTCATATCTGCTGTGGAGGAGACATACATAAAAATGAGAGGCAGATGCAAATTCAGGTTATTATCTGTAGGAATATCATTCCCAGGTTTACTTCCTTGAGTATTACAGGGCTTAAGAACCATCTTTAGAGTTCTGGAGGTGTATCTGCATTTGCATTCACTAGTCACTTACAGACTGGGACTACTGAGCATTCTTTAAACACTCAAATTCATTAACCATTTCTGTCATGATACCTTTGTGTAGCACTTTAGTAAAACCTCACATTCAAAGTCACTTAGAACCAAGTTCCTGATAAATCCACAGGACTTCAAACATCTAAAGAGGCCACAGCCTTAAGAAGGGCCATGCTTCTGTTCCAGATGACAGGCACTTACACAATGGCTGGTAGCTATAGATTAATCCTTTTCCTGACTTCAAGAAGCATTTCATTGTTTATTGGCAAAAGCTTAGCAGTGATTGAAAGGAACAGATACTGCCCCTTAGGGCCTCCGCCTTCCTCTAAAGGCATATTATCAATTTCTTTAATTATCACAACGACAGGAAAACTTGGTGAAATATTTAAAAGAGGGAGGGAAGAAAATGTGTTGATGTTCATCTAGGACCACTTGAAAACAGATTATTCTGAAGACGGAAGGGGGAATCATTGGATATTTAAATAATTAATTTCAACAAATCCATTAAACAGGAATCGGTGTAACATTCTGACTGATTCAGCACAACGAGCTTTCACTGATCAGCTTCCGAACTGCTGTTTCCAAATTACCGCCTGCAGAAACATTAGCATGGCACAGAGCAAGTCACTAGTCAGTCACGTGCCTCTTGTACCAGGCAGAGGGCTGAAATACAAGCAGTGTGGTGGCAGGCTACCTACAATAATTGGATAAAAATCATGCAAACAAACACAGAACAATCATTTCCGCCTCTATCAGTGGTTTCACTGCCTCTAAAATGCTAACCCTGGACATATGCTTCAGGTAGTTAAGATTCACAGCAAATCCTCTAAAATATTGCTGAGCACTAATAGGCTTCTGTAGTTGAAAGAATAATTTCAAGATTCAGTGTTTTCTGGAAGACACCAATACTAGAAGCAGTAGCCTGGTTAAGACTGCTCTTACCAGTGTCTTTATCAAAGCAGCAACGCAGGATGAGAAGCAGCTTTTGCTCGTTCAGATCAGCTACATCAATTCTCTGCTGCAGAGAGCAGGATTCTTTGAAACCAGACAGCTGCACAAGGTCAAATGCAAAAGAGACTGCTACTTAAAAACTTGTCAACTTTTCTTCATGCTTGATTTTATTTATTAAGATGAAATATAACTGTAAAACACGCACACATCTTTGAAATGCAAGTGTATAGCCATGCACTGCAATTCCAGCTCAGTCAAGCTCAGTAGGGTTAGAAAAGAGAACACCTTCCAAAGACATTGCTGCTGCAAATGCTCTGCACAGTCTGGTAAGCAGCACTTTTTGTCAATGATGTAACAGTTTAAAATGCATGGGTTTTGTGATGTTATGCTGACAAACAGGCAGTTGTGATTCTTTTATATGAAACATTATTAAACCTGCATCCCAGCAAATTGCTTGCTCCTGAAGTTGCAATTTTTCACACAAACCATAAAGGCACTGCTGGACCCTTAAGTCCAGACCCCTGTTCACTTGATACATTATGTGGGAAAAGAAGCTGCAGCTCCAATTCCCTGCCAGTTTCTGATGATTACATCCTCTCCCACTACATCTCCCCGTATTTTAACACTGCAGATTTCCATTTTCAATCACATTGTTTTGTTTCACTGATTTGCCAAGCAGTACCCCTAACTTGACAGAGCTGCTATAATCTATACATAATTTGCATATTGATTCCTGCAGTACTTTGAGATCCTTCAGATAGAAAGTTACCACAATACACGATTCTCTCATTTGTCTTTAAGGTAACCTTTAAAAGCAATAGAATTCAATTCAGCCCAGATGTTTATCCAAACTGTTGTAAATCTCTGGTGTCTAGAGATCCGGAAGGAACAGGTTTTTTGAGAGACTTTCAGCACTGCGTACTTAATACCAATTCAGACAAACTACCATATCATCCTGTCACTGTAATCACATGGGATGCTAATAACATCTACTATTTCTGTAGAGCTTTATAAAGATGAATCACCACAACAAAGTCCTTTGCAGCATTATTCCCGTTTTATTACTGAGGAAAAGAGGGTGTCTGATACTTTGTTATACCCTTAAGTGACCTGTTCCTTCCATATAAAAATAAAAAGTAAAACATGGAGATGAAAGATTCAGAATCTATTACTGTAACTTCCCCAGCTTTTGTTTGGCTAAATGCTGTTTAAATATTTACATCCCACAAATTCTTTTATCATCGTAGCTCACTGTTAAAAAAGCAGGCCACTGAATAAGCAAAGTGACACTGCTCTGAGCTGAGACTTAGCAGCCATATTTCACTTTACTGCACTTTCAATCATGAGAGAAAATGCAGCTGAATGCAAAAACACAGAAACACCATTGTTCACTATTTCCTCATACAGTTTTGAATGTGTGATCCTATCATTTAAACAGGGCATCAACTCCTTCAAATCAAAACAATCCCCTAAAGAAAAATAACAGTGTTCATTGTGCCTGTATCACAGACTGTAGTATAATCTGTGATTTGATCAAGGGAAATACTTCCTAGTTCCTGGTCTCCAGGAAAGTTCAGTGGTGCTGGAAAATAGGGGAGTTGGTTTTTTTCCATTTTACTTTTGTAAGGGAGGTTTCGAAGGGAGATTTTGGAGCTTTTTGAGTTCACTGCCAAAATCCCAGCCTTCATGACTAACACCATGGGCACTAGGTAACCTTGGGGAAAGCACTGCATGGAAAGCGTTTGCATCTCCACCAGAGCTCCTAAAGACTTGAAACCAAGAGATGCTGTGGTAACTTCACTATCATAGAAGCCAGGAAGAAAAACAACAAGGAAAACATCCAAAGTCTTGACCTCACTTCCAACTGAACATGCATCATATAAACCTAACAGTATACAACCCCAAAGAATTTCTATTGTAAAAATGAGTGGAATTAACTGAGGGCATGTTTGACTCGACTGCACATTCAGCAGCCACCTAAGGAAAAATCTGCCACCATTTTACTTCCAGCCCCTAAGAATCACAAACTAGGACTTAACCTGAAATACTTCACTATTAGTTACTTGCTAATTACACTCCACATTGTGAAAGATGCCAAACATCTCCCTGTTGACAAAGCGTCATTTCCAACCAATTTCTGATTTGATTAACCACCCATGATTATCACTGATGATTTAGGACTTTGGCAAAAAGCTCTTCAGTCAAGACCATTTTGAGATTTCACCTTCTGGAATAAATTCATTTACAAGAAATGGACCTCAATGCTACAGTTCTGTCCCTTACAGCAAAGCATAGAGGCACCAAAAAAGACTTCATTTGTTCTGTGGTTGGACAGAAAAGTTAGTATCACGTGCTGTACACAGATCAAAAGAGGCTGCATGTTCAAATGGATTTTAAGAAGAAATCTTAACTCTGAATTCAGTTGATTGATAAATAAATCACTGAACATGGCATTCCATCATGCCACATTCAAGAAAAAAAAACATTAGATATAATTTGAAAAGCAAGCAACATGAGGTTTTCTATTTAAAATATTTCCACTATGTTTTAGTAGCAACTTTGAGACCAAAACCACAGCAAAAACAGAATATCTTCAGCTTCATCAGAGGGCCTTGCCCATTCTCACATCTCTAGTCACAGCAAGAACAGGTTTTATTCCCCCTTAACTTGAATTTGCGGAAGATGGGCTTTATCATTCCCACAATGGCACTCAGAAAATCCAGCTGCATCATCTGTTGAATGCACACAGATTTCCCTATATATAATTAGAAAAGAAAGCCTAGGTGAATTTGAGATGTCAGAAGAGTAGCAGAAACAACAAGGTGATAGGATGGATCACTCTGTGAATGAACTGACAGAATTCCATGATACAGTGACTTAGAGCAGCAAAGGACTACATTCCATCAAGCAGTCTGGTCTAGGCACTCCTACCTTGTGCCCCTGTGATAAAGCCTTGGTGATAGAACAAGTTACAGGAGGGGACTGAACAGGGCAGGGAGAGGAAGAGCACAACACTTTTCAGTACTCTGATCCCCAAACCTTCATTCTTTTCATCACAGAACTGTCACATCTTCTGCTCTCTACTGATTGCACATAACAGAAAGGAACTAGACATGAACAGTGACTTTCAAATAACCACAGCTAGTAACTGTAGTCATCCTTCAAGACTTATCTTCTGCATGCATGCAGACTGCTGTGCCAGGAGGGTGCTGAGAGCTTTGAATAATCAAGATAGCAATGGTAAAGATAAGCTCTGCAGATTCTTCAGTTCTAGCAGAAAATAATGAAGGATTTTCCTTGGTAAAGGTAAATTAAGAATTAATCCATAGTTTTGTTTTGTCTTTCTGGCCTGAATCTGGACATCATTCATGCACACATTGAACAGATGCATCACTGCAATATTACTATGAAACCAAATACAAAGGTGGAGAACCAGGCTCTCCAACTTCATTTTTGTTAGGAAGTCATTAAGACACCCAAAGAAACCAGCTTCCAGCAATTGCACTAACACAAACAGGGCAGTCTCATCCTGGCAGACACATTTACAATCCCTTCCCACCAAACAGGAAACCTCTCAGTTTTTCTGCTCTGGAAAGGACACCAACAGTCCTCGTACCAGTGAACCAGGGAGAAGTGGGGAGAGTGGGGATAGAAAGTCTTGTAAACAAAACAGAGCAAACAGAGCAAACCCTCAAATGCTGCATATGGTATTGTTTAAACTTTGATGTCAATTATTTGTGGCAGAACACATCCCCACACGTAGCCTACTTTCTAGGCACAACACTAAAACTGGCCAGGGGTATTATTTCAATTTCTAGAGAGCACAGTTGATATAGATGAGAGTCAGTGCTGTTAGCAGAGGAGACAGCAGCACTGACCCACACATTTTAACAAGGATATGTGCACACAGAATAATTCTAGTAATTCAGATCAAAGTAGCATGCACAAGAGGTGCAGGATTGGGCAGATGATGGTAATTGAACATGAAAACTACAGCAGTAGGTTTTCATAGTGTGTTTGAAGACATTAGAATAAGCGGTTTAACTACATGGATGGTGAGGGAACTTCTACTTCAGCCACCTTCCTGGGGATTCTACAGTCCATGTCGAAGCCAAATCTCAAACCTGTTACAGCCTAGATTGAAATGCATCAGACAAAATTGAGTTACACAAGACAAAAAAGTCTCTGCATAATTAGTTTTTTGTCGTGTATTAATAAGATTCCCAGCAAGCTTCAGTGAGTCCACTTTAGAAGTCAGTCCACTGAGCTATCAGATGGCTCTAGCCACTCTACTGCACGCAAATGCACTTCCATCCTTCAGCCAAGTCCCTCCAATGGCCAGAGTCCCAGGAAAAGGCATTTGAGTGATGTATAAAAGAATCACTGCACTACAGATTAGCTGGAAGAGGAAGAAAAGGTACATGACTGACTTCATATTTCTATGTGAACTCTGAAGGAAGAAAAATATCTTTGGTTGGGTCTAGAGTTGCAATTTATTTCAGGAAAACATTCAGAATTCCACAGGCATCCTAGAAGTCACACAGTACCTTTAGTTGATCACATTTTGGTGCAAAATAAAAGCATTGTCACTGAAGTTTCACAGACAAACCAAGATATTTAAAAAAAACCTTGTACAAAAAGTATCAATTATTATACAGTCTTCCGATGTGGATGGAAGATCATCACTTTCTACAAACACCCCAGAAGTCAATCTATCACCAGACTTGTTAGTAACTGACTGGGGCAAGTGGTTCTAAATAGCAGTGATCAAGGCCTCTTTTGTAAGGGAATAGTTCAACATTTCACAAAGCTCTGCACAGAATTATAAGTGGCTTCAGGTACCCTGAAATCCTTCTACTTAATTCTGGTCACACTAGTTCTAGAGCACTATCTCACTGCTACCACGGAGTCTACTACAAGTATCCATCAAATGAATAAGCTACAGTGTGTGTGTGTATATATGTGTGTGTGTGCGCGCACGTACACATGCTTGTCTAAAAGCATGTACCACCTCAATACTTCCTTCATTTTCCTGATCCCAGAGCTAACACCGGATTTTAGGCATTATATCCACCAAGTATATACAGCCATAAAAGCCATCACACATCCTTTTCTAACATATATTCTTATAGCTCTATGGAAAATGCTCTGGTGTTCAGAAGAGGAGGCAGCTGACAGCTAAAAGCCCAAAGATAGTTCACTAGAAGGGCTCCAGTAGACCTTCACCCCCAGAACTCCATTGAAACAGAGGAAAACGCCCAGAACACACAACGCTGAAAATCCCCAAACACTCATGCTGCAGCAGCAGCAAATACATCCCGAGCTGATTCTGAAACATCATCACAGTGACTGTCCACGCTGTTGAGAGAATGCAAGGTCACTGCAAAACATTTAAGACATCTGAAATCCTACATGCAGTTGAAAGCAACAGACATCCTGAATTTATATTTGATGTCAAAAACTGTGGCATTTCTCAGTTCCAGCTAACAGAAGTCAAGCTGTATAGAAGCATTACAGGTCCTTCACACATGAAAAAGGCATTATGTTCCTTTTGAGAAAAGATTCAGTATATAAGATATCCTAATATAGTTATGGAAAACACACGTGGGCCTCATTTTCCAATGCAAAGGGCAAATCTAAAGATGCAGTCTGCTATCACTGCTGAGATAAGCAGTGGTTATTGGACAGCAGCCAGGCAGATAAAGCTACAGTATTATCTGAAGCAATATTGGTAGTGTCCTTCTGGAACAGTGACTTTAATACCACCAGTAGAGGAAAACACAGTGGATTGAATACCTCTCTAGTCGCTTCATGCACTGGAAAGCTGCTCTAATTGTGTAGCTGTGAATCCTCCATGAAAAGAGAATCCCTAGGTAGAGAAAACCAATACAAGAGACACTGGGCACCTGCTTTCATCTCTTTCTTGGCTGATTGGGCTCATTGTGAGCAGTCACATGAGCATCTTTCCATCCCCTCTGCCTCTGGCCATTGCCTACACCTGGTCCTCTGGCAGGCTCTGATTTCAACACCCAGCAGTGAGGCACAGCATCAGCTGTCCTCTCTCTCAGAAGAGGATCCTTGAAAGAGAGTGCTCAGATGCTACAAGTTCTACAGACTGTTGACACAAACTAGAGATTTGATTATATATTTTGATGAAAAAAGCCCAAGTTTAATAGTAGTTCTTACAGGGGGTGGGGAGCTTTCTCTCAGGATTTCCTAGGACCAGTTCTCTTACTATTCTTCGGACTTCTACTCTTCTGCTATTACAGTTGGCTTTTTATCTTGCTAGAACAAATTTAGGAATTTAATTTCTCTTATTAATATTCATGTTAATGCAACAAAATTCTATTTCAAGCTGATAACAATGTATCTTGTTAGCAGCCTTAATTCAGAGAATGAAAAAAAAAAACTAAGGAAAACAGAATGACATTGTTAAAAGTTAGAACATTACTTGATTTGTTTGCAGCTACTTTGGACCATCTCAGGGTTCAACAACCACACCTGCATTTCATCAGAAACAGAGAAGATGCACAGCTTCTCAGTACCCACTAACTGCTCTCTCTCACAGCATTGCCAGTACAGCACTTCAGAGAGACCTTCTCCACATCCTCAATTCTACCTTCAAGCAGATCTTAGACCTCAGAAGTCTAAGAACAGATTGGAACTAATCAAAATAAAAGAAAAACAGACCCAGAACAAAAAGGGAGAAGCCATGATTAAGAGCAAACAGCGAAAGAAGCCCGCTAGCACGGTAGTTGCGCCCAACAGGCACTGCCGCACATCTACATCGTAGCAAAGGAGAACGTTAACCTCAGGAAGGGGGCGGAAAGGTCTGGCTCCTAATCTTCATCTCCCTGCCCACGGTGGAAGCCCAAGGCACTGCCCCCGTGCCGTAGAACAGGGAGATGCTGCCACCTACAGGTGCGGACGCCGGGAAGGCACTAAATCACAGCGGCTCCCACTTAGGCGCGGCGAACAACACGATAGGAAACGCCAGAAACCCGCAGTTACACCGTACTCACGGGCAGTGAAACTTCATCCCATTTCTTATCATCAGTCCTATTGTTCAGAGTCACACACACCAAGCAGCACCTTCTAGGCTGAAAACATTCAGAGGACTTCCGTGTAGCTGCTAAGAGTCTCAGGATCCAGTCCAGTAAATGCAAGCCCCCTTTTGTCTCCTCACAGTACGAGGCTTCCTCTCCCACCATACTAAGATTACATAAGTTATCCTTGCAAAGAAGTCCATGAGCCTAAGACCACCTTGTTAACATTCAGAGAGCTGGCTGCGTTTTGTCCTGCAGGTCACAGAAGTCTGAATTTTTAGCTTTATAATGCTTATTCTTAGTTGCCTGACAGGTTTATAACAGGAGCTTGAGAAAGGCTAAACTGAGGACTTTTTTTAGAAGCAGCTTGAAGAGATACAAAAACAGCTCTGCACAGAGAACAGTAGTCCGCTATCATTCCCGTGGTATGAGGGAATTGGCAACATCTCCTGTAGTCACAAAACACAGCTGGAGTTTTAGAGCTCTCAGGGAAATAGGGAAATTCCCACCTCCTGCATCCAGGTAGTTCTCAAGTTTATATTCCTCTGGCTATGCAATGCTAGCAGAAAAATAAAAATGAATTCTTTTAAAAATGAAGTTTTCAGAAAAAAATCCTGTCTTACTAGAACCTTCCCCCCCCCCCCCCCCCCTTACTGTTTAAGATACAAATACTGCTTATTTTTATTCAGTAATATGTCCATCAGGATGGAAAACAGCACAACTTCTGACTAAACATGGCAAACCTGCAACGCCTGAATGCCTGCTGGGCTTTGCTCCCTTAAGGCAGTGAATGGTCTCCTGGAAATAGCTGTGCCCTGAATTTCCCGATTCCTGTGGGCTCCCACTGATAAACTGGCATTTTGCATAGCTCTAGTGACCATCATCATGACAGAAGAAAGTAAACCAAGAAACCTATAAATGCAGAAGGCAACTCCTTCCCACATTGCACATTTCAAACAGATGCAGCCAAATTATTCCATCTGTGTAAACAGTGATTGAGATATAACAGTCACTGGAGCTTAGCCTGCTCCAGTGCCACATCTCACGCTCCAAGATTCCCTTTTAGGAAGTAAACAAACCCATTCGTAGCCTTAGCTTTTACAGAAGCAAAGAGACTCCTAATGCTGAATGAGCTCTACCTGCAAAGGTAACCCAGACTTCATAGACACTCCAGAAAACAACAGTACTCCTCTGATGGGAGATGGACAACTGTACCAGGTCACCTGTCTGCATGCAGACCAGGGCAAGCAGCTGCCAGTTCTGCACTGCATCCTGCAGATGCTTACAGCACCCTGCAGGTGCTCCCCACGAGTGCATTTCCAGGGCAGCCCACACCAACACCAGAACACCAGCAGTGCACCAGTTTGCAATATGCTCGCCCTGGGTATGCTGGTTTCAGTTCACTGCTACAAAAGCTGAAGTAATGTTGAACCAACTACGTTCCTTTTCCCACCCTTCAGTGTAGTCCTCTAGTAAGTTTACACATCAGCCCTTTCAAATCTTATAAAAATATCTGACACCAACAGAAAATTGCCACCCACGTGCAACACACAAGGGAATCCATTGCTAAAAGCATGTCATGCATCAACTTGAAAAAAGCACTGAGGCTTGTTTCCAGAGGCTATAATAATTCAAAAGCCCTCTGTAACAGAAGGCTACCTGAGATGCACTCATGCCATTGGGCTACATCTTGCCGGGCAAAGATATGAGGCATATAGCAACTCGGGGGTTCATTTTTGTCTGTTTTTGTGTTGGTTTTCTTGAAGTGCTTATACACATTTTGTATCTCACTGCATTTACCAACACGCAGACAATTTCATCAGTGCTATCAATGCAACAGCACACTGAATGCACACATTGCAGTAGCAGAAAAAACAGTCACTTTGCTGGTGGGTGAGCCCTAGGTTGGGAGAAGTTGCCAGTTATATTGGCATGAAGGCAAAGAACTAGGTTTGATGCACAGAAATTAAGAAGAATTAGGATAACAAATTACAGCTTCAAAACTCACCTTTACTGCATTGGAGCAAAACAAGAACAGCTCACACATCAGCAGTGCTGAAAACAGCTTACAGAATTGGCTTAGAAAATCCCTATTTGGTTCCTATTCTGCTCATCTTGTCCAGCTGAGCAGGGCTGAAAAGCAGTTTTGCAAATGAAATTCAGGAAAGTGAATCAATTCATCTCAGAGAATGTAAAAATACAACATTGGTCACATATTCTCCATATGCAACAAGCAATACATTCTGTTTTCAATCTAGTGGATTTATTTCCAATTATGTAAGATAAAATGAAAAAATACAGTTCCTGATATTGCAAGCAGCTCTATGCAGACAGGCCACCATGTCTGCATGAGTCTCCTGAAAGAATGACGGTCCAAAATATAAGAGGAATAATAAAAACTGCTTCAACTCAGTCTGAGTTGGGATACCCAGGAGACCACCTGAATTCATCCCTGTAATTACACCTAGGTTTAAATCCGCAGACAAAAGAACCCACCACCACCACCCCCCAAAAGAAAGAAAAAACCCAACCCACATCCCCATAGAAAGAGGTTTTGTTTTGCTTCCCTTTCTTCATACACCACATGTTCAGACGAATACAAGAATTCTTTGCTGACCCGGTTCATTGCTGCTGTACATCACTGAGTGCTTTCATCATTTATATCCAATTGCAGAAATAAAGCATTCTTGTTTGCTTCTTATGGCACCTACTGTAGCCAAAAATCAATTCCTCTTGATCCCAGCAGCCAGTCGGCGTGTGATCTAAAGCTCCAGTGCTTAACAATTCTTGCTTTGTAAGTTCAGTGAAAGACACTAAAATATCAAGACTTCTTTATTCTATCTATCATTTAGTACCACTTAATACCATGGGACCATCTAAGCATTGTTACTATGCTGAAAGATTGTATCAGCATTTTTCCCTGATGTCCCATCACTAAGAGTTCATTTATCCCCAGCTGAGCAGCAAGCTGGATGTTTGATCAGGGCTGTCAGATTCAGTCTCCCCCTTAGACTGGCATCTTCCAAAATGCAAGGGGATAGCAATATTTCAACAACACTCCTTCCCCCCCCACAAAAAACGTTCACCCAACCTCCTCTGAATGACCATCAAACTGGCTAAGCAGGAACTAGCCCAGCTCTGAAAACTGTTGGGACGCACCCAAGTGGACTGCACTTAACTCGGACTGCAGCTTAGAGCTGCTGGGTGCTTTCCATGGACAGCCTGCACAAATGCCCAGAGATCCACAGCTGCTGAAAAGTCAGGTCTTGGGGAGCTGAAAAATCACAAGCAGTGATGCCACTTTGAGTTAAGTTGTTCCAGCATTTGTCAGTAGTGACTGCCATTAACAGGCATCAGGCACAAGTATCCAGAATCTAAAGCAAGTATTGGAGTTAAATATCCAGATGTGGCCCTGAGTTGGTTAAAAAACAATAAACAAGCACTGCTAGTATATTTTTCTTCCTATTACCAGATATAAAATTTGAGCAATCCATGCACACAGTGCATTTCTATTCATCCCTCCTCACTGTACAACTGGATCAAAGATAATGGTTCTGAATCACCACACAGCTCTCAATCTCTTTTCCATATGTGCATTTTTAAGTTTCAGTAGGTTTGCCCATAATGCCAGCTGATAAATGACTCAGTGCTTGGTGGAGGACAAGTAGCGTGAGTAGGGAGACTTACTGCTTTAATACTGGGGTTGTCTTGAGGCTTACATCATCTCAAAAGCTCTCTCACTGTGGCAATATGAAAAAAGTTTAAATGCTGCCACTGCTGCATCTTTCAGTGACCAGAACTAAAACCATAGATGAAGTTGCTGCAAGACAAAGCATTTCTGCAGTTCCAGAAGTCAAACTATATTGTTCACTTCGTGGTCATATCAGCAGAAAGGGGGTAAGCCAGCTACTAATCTGCCCTTGGGTAAAAGGTAGGAAAATGATACTGAGAAGTCTCCAGTCGGATCTAATAGATCCCCAGGGGAAGTCATCTAAGCCTTATCTTCAACTCAGTTGAACCATAAAATAGGATGAAAGTAGACCTGAACAGAAAACAAATTCTGTACCTAAGCTGCTTACTACAAAATTGTCACACAATTTAAATCTGAATTTATGTCAATATTTTACAAAATAAATGGAGCTGAAAATAGAGGGGAAAAAACGCAGCACAAATGAGCTCAGCAGAGAAAAACAGATGCTAGAATTATAACATTCTTCACTCATTAATTTCTATTCCCCAATCTTCTTTAAAGATTTTCAAAAGGTTTAAGATTTCAAAAATCAAGTTCAAGTATATTATTACCAACAGCTTTACACTGATTAAAATTAACCTAGTTATGCTAGGAAAGAAAAGTCACTGTACACAGCTTCTGTAACAGCCACGCTCCTATCTGCAGTTCAGGATCTTTTTGTGCATATGTCTCCTCAGGTGCAATTTTCCCATAGGGAATCCAGCAGCAAATCTCACAGCCTGTCCCAGCTGCTCTCAAGCCAATGGCTTGCCAACTCCGATCAAGGATATTTTGCATCTCCCTTTATTTAAGAGGGAAAGTTGTTTGGGGTTGGTTTTTTTATTTGTTTTGAGGAAAGCTCAGCCCTGGCTTTCCTGCTCCCTGCCCTTATGCCAGCTGCTACTAAGTGACTGTTTCTGAAAAACATCTAACTGAAGCCCACTTTGCATAAAAACTTACATTTAAACATTACCTTAGTGCTCCAAAGTTAGGATTTAAGCCTAGGTATGTTTTTAAAAGCACCACTGAAGGGTTTAAAAGGAACAAAACCTGAAAGTAATCATGACATTTGGAGAAGAATACCCACTCCTCACTCATCCATTTGAGGCAATACTCATTGATGCTTTAAGGATTACATCTTTATCACTAAGTCACCTATATATTGCACATTTCACATTAAGTTCTGCACTGCTTGTTCATGCTACTGAAAAGTTGTGTTATGAATGCACACAACTGAGAAGTAGAAGAATAAACCAGTACAAACTCTGTCAATAAATACACACTTCAAGAAACGGCTTCCTAGTTTATAGCAGATTTATAGTTCTTATCTCAAGTTTCCAAAGTTCATCTGAATCTCCAATACAGGGAATTTCAATGTATCAGTAAATCTTTCAAGTCAAGAAGGAAACTCACTCAAAGAAGCAATGTCCCTTATCAGTGGAAGAAATGATAAATCTGAAATAATATATAATTCATGATGACACATATCAAGACGTTACACCAAACACTGACAGAAGACCTATTTATGACATTGCTTTGCTATGCATATTCCCCACAGAACCATCTCCTTTCTTATTCTGAACCAAACACCGGCTTTGATAACGCACATCTCTTCAGAGCTCAGAAAAAAAAAAAAAAAAGAAAACAAATCTAATTCAGCAACCATTTCTCATGACAGAAAAACTAGTGGCCCTCAGCCAGCAACGTATAAAAGTAAATGAAAATTTAAGCTCAGATCAAGAAGAAATGCACCACGGTATGGCTACTTTAGAAAATTTACAACCTCAGACCATCAAGCTATCCATTGTTTAAAACATGTTAACATCACTGTTAAACTCCCCTTGGATGGAAAACAAAGTTCTAAGCTTGCTTCCTTCACAGCAGCTTCCTCAGCCTTCGTAATTTAGCATACACATGGACTGACAAGCTCTGAAGAAATGCAGAGTCTCCTCAGATCTTTCTAAGACAATCCAGCTCCAGTCAGGACAAATTTACATTTCAAACCCAGAATTCAGAACATGGAAGCACTATGCAAATATTAACTGGAACTTGCAACACCCTTGGGAGTAAAGCCACTATCAGACAAATTTGAGAAGCGTATTAAATTCACAGAATCACAGAATCACAGAATCACCCGGGTTGGAAGGGACCCCAAGGATCATGTAGTTCCAACCCCCGTCTAGCAGGGCCACCAAACATCCACATTCAGATCAGGTTGCCCAGGACCCCGTCCAACTTGGCCTTAAACACGTCCAAGGACGGGGCATCCACAACCTCCCTGGGCAGCCCGTTCCAGGGCCTAACCACTCTCCTAGTAAAGAACTTCCCCCTAACATCTAACCTAAATCTTCCCTCCTTCAACTTAAAACCATTTCCCCTAGTCCTGCTGTTGTCAGCCCTTTTGAAGAGTTTACTCCCCTCCTGGGTGTAGGTTCCCTTCAGGTATTGATAGGCTGCAATGAGGTCACCCCGCAGCCTTCTCCAGGCTGAACAAGCCCAACCCCCTCAGCCCGTCCTCATAGGGGAGGTGCTCCAGCCCCCTGATCATCCTAGTCGCCCTCCTCTGGACCCTCTCCAAAATCTCAATGTCTTTCTTGTACTGAGGGCTCCACACCCGGACACAGCACTCCAGATTCAGTAACAATGTGTGACATGATCAGTATAACACATCGTGTGTCAGCATCACAGCCCTTTGATTAGTTAAAATATCACTCAACAAAACCACCGAGTTAAAAAATAAGGATCATATGTATATATCTAATAAGTTGGAGACTATTTTCCTCCAAAGTCACTTCTGCAGTTCACCTTTGAATTAAAAGTAAAGTCACAAAAAAAAAAAAAAAGTAGCTTTTCTTGCACAAATGTTTCCTGAGGAACTTCACAGGATAAATGGTTTCTTCTCAAAACACAGAACAAGGAAACATGTATTCCCTTAATTCTCCTTACACCTCCAAACAACATAACCTCAGTGGTTGGCAAACTAACAAGAAACAAGAAGCTGGCACACACCTAACAGGACCTGTGTGTTATTCCACAGATAGCAATTTTCCCAATCTTTTTAGGTCAATCATACAGAATAACAACATCCCAAATGTTAGTATTTTTGGTCTGAATAGAGAAAATTGCGCCAAGCCCAGCTGTAGTTGTGTCACAGCAGCAGATGTGCTGCCTGCAAAGCCTGCTCAGGCAGGTCATCAACCTGAGATACCAGGGTGACTCCAGACTGGAGGGGATTACATTTTAATGAAATGGCTTCCAATGTATTTATTTATTTTAATACTGAAGAATTGCCAAGCTGGGGGGAGACTAATGGAACAGACATGCAGACTAAAAAGGTTTAGAGAAGTCATACAAGAGGAAGAACAAATGAGACAGAAACACATGCTTGGGTAAACACCACAGTAATTGAAGCGGTGCAGCAGGAATCAATATCATGTCTACAAACAAGAGCAGAACAATGATTTTATACATAGGTACATACACACAAAAATGTAAGTAGGTGTATACATACACATACATATTTACTTGTCCAATTTAGTTAGGTTAAGGGCTGCGTAGATCAGGTAACTCTTCCCACCCCTTCCTTCCTCCCCACTCGTAGCCCACTTCTTACCCACAAAGATAAAGCCTGAAGATGATTCTCTAAATACAGAACTTCCAAGCAGTCTAGCAATTCAGTATGCTCAGTCAGCAGCCTAGATGGCCAAGGCACTGCTCAGACCATACACCAGAGACAGCCTTCCAGCTAGGACTATGAGCCCTTGGCTCTTTTGTTACTTGCCTGCAGGCAGTCTACAGATGGCAGTTTCAATCACTATCTGCATTACTGAATTTAAATTTAGCTTTAAGTGGTATACCTAAAACTACACATAGATAGCAAGTAAACTAAATAATGTCCTTCACCAGACAAGTGATCCTATTTTCCACCTTCAGAATAGCCTGTTAATAAGTGTGCTTCAGTTAGTCTCTGTGATAAAGTAAATTTTATAAGACAGCTACGAAAAGGCCAAGGCATATGGCAGTAGTGAAACTACCCACCTCCCTCACAAGCAGAGATGAATTAGAGGGTTCTGAAGGGAAAAAAAAAAAAAAAAAAAAAAAAAGAGAGAAATTGCACTTACAAATACAGTTTCATTGACATCAATACTTTCAAAACAAGAACATCTGATTTTATTGATTCTGCTACTCAGATACATTATTCTATTTCTCCTCCTTTTTTCTTACAGAGTGAACACAACCTCTTGATCTCAAATGGGAAGAAAAAAACAAGTGTTCTCTTGACCCCAAGCAATAGATAGAAACAGATAGGCTTGTAAAAGAATAATGATATTGAGTTTCAGCCGGGACATTTTAAGGACATTGTGAAGGAACAGCCTACCCCACCTCTTCTTTCGCAATAAAATACATCTTTGAATAATTTGGTTAAAACAGAGGACCATCACCACTGAAACAGCTTGAAATATAATGCTCTAAACCACCGTCATTTTCAGCAAATACTGCGCAGATGCTACATAAATGACACGTCCCTTACACCACTGTAAAAATGATAAGAGGCCCACAAAGGAGGTATTCAAACAAACAATAACAAGAGATCACCTTCACTGAAAACTAGGAGAGACTTTTCTTTTTGGGGGTAATTATTTATATGCGAGGAAATGAACTAAGAACTAAACCAATATGAAATACTTTTAAGATTTGAGATAATTACAATACTCAACGGCGCAAAGACATTCGAGGCATTTTCCTTTGGCTTCACTAATGTGGGATGCTACTCTTTCTCTTATTGATTTGCTCATCCTTCTGATATAATAGAACCACACTAATTCACACTAACGACTGGGAGGCCAATCGCAAATTACCAGACCTTGCAAATTAGCAAGTAAGCAAACAAACACTATTAAAAAGCCCAGCCAAGGATATCACAGCACATCACTTACATTGTTCATTTGTTTGTAAAGGTAATTTAGTCTTCTAACACTCCACAGCTCCCAGTAAGAAACAAGCACAGAAACCCCATCACTGCTTGTTTCTTATTTTTCACATCCTTTTCCACTCAGTCTGTTTGAAGAACCAAGATCCCAGAGGTGGCTCAGAAGGAAGTCACCATGGCACTGCTGCTCACTCCAGAGCCTGCATGCAGGCATTGCAGCCGTGTCAAACATCCATGGATAAGTAAGGAGCCTCCCAGCCCACAGACAGACATGAGGTGCTCCATCCAACCAATAAACCAACGTCTGACATGAACAATTCAGTTTTTGTAATGCCAAAGTCAACAGAAAGGGGTTATAGGAAACCATGTCAGCTTAACCTACCTGATCAATTCTCAACATGACTGTGCCGATAAAGAGATAAAGTCATTTTGCAGATCATCCACAGTAGGAAGAACAGGGCAGGTTCACAGCGTTTGTGCCAAGTCATCTCCTGCTCTGACTGCCATATAACCAAAAATGTAACCATGAAAGACCCTTGCATGCATGAAAATGGTGGAGAACCAGTGCAACACAAACAAGGAGGGATTTGCAAGAATATCACTCTTGCCAGGCTGAGTTTTCACCGTATGCAATTTGCACGAGGTATTTAAGGCAGGCAGCTTTGTCCTTATTACTCCTCCCTGCTCTCTACTGGATTTTTAACACTAAGAACCTGAGACACATGCTGCAATTTCCTGGTTGGAGTGACTGTCAGTAACACAGCCTGCGCCCTACCTTCAACACCTGCAGCCTGGTAGCAGACCCAGATTTTGGCTGCATTAATGCACTGGCCTGCCACCTCAGGAGAAATGGGAAACCTCTCAGCTGCTCTCCTGTTGGCAGGATCAAGTGGGTTTTCCTCTCTTTTAGTAAGCCTACCAGCTACAATAGCCCTTTTAGCTATCTATTCTGCACACCTGGACCCTGGAGACCAGGCAGGTACAGATCAGCACAGCAGGCAGCAAAGGTGCTTTGCACCAGGGACCTTCGAGCTCAAGGTGAGACCCGGCTCTTCAGAGCCACTTCCTGTGCTGCTGTGTTATCGCACAGGGCTCTGCCTCAGCCCTGCCCTGCCATTTTCAGCCAATTTGCTCCACAGCAAATTATTATTCTGCTCACAGCTTCTTTGTGAAAGGGCCACATTAACCTTTCTGCTTTTTCCACTTCCAGCATAAAGCTTCGCAGTGCACGCATTTCCTTTATACTTTTCTGTTCAGGGGTCCAGACCATGACCCCAACTGGTTTGTACTTCCTTAGCCCCTTCCAGACACACAAGGAGCTCTCCCTTCCATATTGCAGCTTAAGGACGGGGAGCAAAAATAACCAAAGCAGTATTTCTTCCATTTCTCTACCTTCCCCCTCCCCCCCCCCCTTTTTTTTTTTGTGGCAGTGGTTTTGCCTTACTGTACTCTCAAAATACATTTTACCTCAATGTTATTCCCTTCTTTGATGTTGCCAGTCTCTAATTTTTTTTTTTTTTTCATAAAGTTTCTTCTCCCCTCTTAAATCTTCACAGCACCTGTACAACTCAGTACTGCCCAGCTCTGAGTCCCTACCAGAACAGCCAATTCTTTAACTTCAGTCAGCTTCCTCCTATGTTTGGCTCATCATTTTAAGCTCCAAGTAACTGCCAGAAGGACTGATGAGCTTCACATCTCCTGGTCCGACTTGATTCATGCTGCAATTCTCTACTAGTCCACTGCATTAGAAACTAAATGTGCTACACAACGTACTTTTAAGAAAAAAAATCATGTAAACAATTCTTTTCCAGTTCCCTTTTCCTCCTCTGCAGTTACTCTCCCCTGCTTTTTGGAGCTTGTAACATTAAAATTCAAATTAAAACATCAGAATAGTCATTTACAACACTTTCAGGAAAAAAAAAATAGTTCTGTAGCTTTCTGCTCCATGCCCACAAAGCAGACAAATACAGATCCAGTAGGAGCAGGACTGAGGTCCCCAAAATAGTACTAAGCATTGCCTCAAGTGATTGGATTGGGTGGGGGGAGACGTGCTAATCCCTCCATCAATTCAATCCTGTGAACTCCTCTAAAACTCCTCTATTTCCCAAACTGATAGCACAGCTAGGATGCAGCCAGCTGATAAGGCACTACAACTCCCAAGCAAGATCGCAACCCAGAAAGGATTTATTTATTTTCTCCTTTGGGTTCTATTCTGAAGTAACTTTGCACTGAGTCAGCATTGCCTGTTTGTAGCTGGAAGAGTTCCTCTCATTAGCCATGATAATCTCATTATCTATAAAGTTTGATCACTTTTTGCCTACTTTAAAATAGCTTATACCAAAGCAGGACTGGATGAAAGCCAAGTATAAAACATCAGTAACACTTCAGGTGAAGAACTCCTAGTTCTGTCAGGCCCGTGATTTTACTACCCTTCTTGAGACACTACACAGTTTTGCTACTGTTTATGTGCTTACAGATTTTTTTCTTTTTGTTTAAGACTAAAATAAAGTAGTCCTGAGCATGCTTTAAAATTTGATCTTTTTTTTCCCCCTCAGAACTTGAAAAATAGCTGAAAAAATGCAAAGGACAAATTCTGCACCTTCTAAGCATTTAGGGGGCTTTTGTAGTCAGCCTTCAAAGCCATTGCAAGGTGCCTAGTGACACATCTTTAAACAAGCTGCCACGTGTTTCCTGTGACATCTCTTTCACAAACACATTCCTGTACAGTTGTCTCTGCACACTTCCAAAACAAAACAACCCTACACGATTCTGTGAAAGAAAGCTTCTTGCTATGATCTTCCAACAGCTGTTTGTTTCTTGTAAGTTGAAAATATGCCTCCTCTCTTCTGCTTTCTTTTTTTTGTTGTTTGCCCTGCAACTCACTGTATTTTTAATATCACTAGCACTACCACAATATATCAACACTGAATCCAGCTTTCAGAGTGAAAACGCCCTATTTCTTTTGGTTACATTATGGTCCTCTCAAAAACAAAAGCCAAGAGATGCTCTTTTCGTGCACCTCTCCTATGAGACTGTCACACACTGAGAGCCAGACACCCCCAGGACACTTCCATTTGCTGCAGCGTCAGGCAGATGTGGAACTAGTTATATAGTGTTCCTTGAACTTTTAAACCCACGAACTTCTAGACCTTTTCACTCCTCAGAAGCCCACTGTGTGCCCAACAGATAAACACTGCTTTCTTCTTAAAATGCATGCCAGATTATACCTGGCAGCAAGGGCACTGGTAATGAAATAGCACTGAGCTACACTTCCTATATCACCACAGCCCTCTGAGCTACTGCTGTGCTTTTGGGCAGCTCTAAGGGGGAAACTGGAACATCTGGGAACTATTGTAACACAGATTAACACTCATCTACTTACAGTTCCCATTTACAGATTTCCTTAAAAAGAAAGGAAAAAAGAAATCCTGATAAGGACAAAGTAGAACTTCAATCAGAAGCAGAAACTTATGGACTTGGCGATCAGTGGGTAAAACAGCAAAGACATGCATTTCTGGAGAAAGAGTTAAAATTAGCATGGTTTATCATTTCAGCTTAATTGGGCCAGATTCTTGGCTGGCATAAACTAACACAGCCTCATTGGCTCAAATTAGTCCGTGGAAACAGGCATGGCTTCAGCTATTCGGATGCCAAAAGGGGCCCATTACACACATCCAAGCCCCTTCTCATTACATGCCTGAGGAGGACACCTATTAATTCCTCCATCAAGGCCAATAAAATGTACTTCTCATACTATCCTAGAGTCTGGCTCACATGTACAGGGTATGAAAATCTGGTAGAACAAATGGCTGATGTACCTCCCCAGTTTACATAGGGCACTGCTCAGCGCTGAGCATCATAGCGTGGAAGGCAAAAGAGGCTGCGAGGGGTCCCAGTCTGATCCTCTTTTTTCTCCCATAGCATTGCCATGTTATTCAAACGCATTCTCCCCAGCAGCACTGTGACTGTTGTGCAGTTGTCCAGGATGTCTTAGGGGATGTCTGTGACACATTTCCTTGTTCAGCCATTTGAGCAGAAATCCCAGGCTTTGCTACATAGTTGGATTTTCTGAGAGCCGACTATTAATATCGCCTTCGAAGAAGCTGGGCTACAAAGGGAAGCTCAGGATGCACACCATCTTTTCTCTCAGCATTACAGCAACAGCAGAAAAACTGGGGTGTGGAGGGCACAATTTCATTCAGCTCATACGGTAAATTGAGTCAGGATTTAGAAGCGGGGCTGGCTATTCTGGAACAGACACCATGATGATAGTGTAGTCCTGCCTGCACATTGAAGTCTGACCTGTGGGTATATCTTTGTAGCAGTATATTCATCCAACACGATAACAATTCTGAAGTCAACCAGGGAAAGTTTGTGGTTTTTTTTTTTTTTTTAAATATATATTGGATTCCCGATATCCTTGAGGAAATTATTTTGACCTTATATTGCTGAAAGTTCTCCCCAAGTAATACTGCCAGAGCTCCTTTGTGGCATATAAGTTTATTAAAAAAATGCCTGTTGCAGATTTTCTGATCAGAACCTAGTAATGCAAGTCAGAGGCTTCTGTTCAGCTGATTCAGTGATAGCTCTCTTCAGAAGGGAGAAATTACTTTTGTGTAAGCAGCAATACCCAGCTTGTTTCAAACCTCAGCCTCTGGCAAATCTGTCATAGCAGGAGACATTCCCTGTTTCTTTGACAGATTGGCCCGTGGCTGAAAGTTAATCTAACATGTCAGAAAAAGTATACAGTAGGTAAAGAAAAAAGCCAAAACTAACACTCTCAGCATTTTACATCAAGGCACATTTGAAAGAAATGCTCATTTATAGATAGGAAAAATATTGCTCTTAGTCCTTAAATTAAAAGAAAGAGAAGGCATAAAGGTATGCCAGCAATGAAAAATAAGCTTTCAGAGTCAATGGACCAGAATCCATAACCTACACCAGGGATTTAAGCCTACTACCACCACCAGCTAAGAACCAAGACTGCTCCTTTTTGCTATTACACATCAATTTTCTTTCTCCTTATCTTTCAGAGTGCTAAATTAATAACTGGTTTCAGCCACCATAATGCATAAAAACATGATTTTGGACTCCTACAACAATAAAAAGAATCATGCTTGCAACGCTTATCAAATATGCAATTTTGTTGTCATCATTCTATATATTACTCCACTCAGCAGCACAAATTTGCTTCAGTCTCTGTACTTCTTCGTGCTGATAAGGTCCCTGAAGTTATATAAACCATCATTCTTAGAAGTACACACATGCAAACACACTGTGCTTTAAACTCTGTCCCAAATCTTAGGCAAAGTCAACAGAATTGCTGCTGGCTAACACTAGCCTGGGAAAGCCTAAGTGAGCCAGAGCCACAGTCTCTGTGGGAAATGTAGTTTTATCAAAAGTCTAAATATTTTGCAGGAATAATTCAATGACTAAGCTCCCTTGACAAGCATTGAAGCAAGAAATTTTTATACTACTTTGTTCCACTGATTTGATTTTCAGTTGTACCAAGACTGTAAGATTATATTTTCATTTTACTAATGTAGAATCATAAATACTCAATGTCTCAGAAATTACTTTCCTTTCAATGAAAAAAAAATCTTAGAACTGTGGGGAGGAGAGAATTGGGAAGAAGTAGGGACCGATATAGAAAGGAAACGCAGTTAGCAACGTGAGATCTTCCCAGGGGGTTGTATTTCCAGGCAGCCACATGCAGACCATTAAAGCAGGATAAAATTTTGCATGCTTATTGCTATTCTAAACGTGTCAGGAAAATCTCATAAAAACTTCTCAAGTTGCCAACTTTCTTGGGCAAGTAACACTCCTGATTCATACGTAAAGTGTTTATATAAAATGGCTAGAACTGTGAAGGAGTGTGATAATATTTAATCCCTGCACTGCTTCATAAACTGAAAATTACATAAAGAAAGAAGCAGCTCTCCGATCAGTCTGAAAGTTTGCTAAGGCTCTGAATGCCCTGACTTCGAGTCACCCAACACACCGTTTTCCACTTTTCAGGTTTGTCACTCCCTATTCTGGTACGATTAAAGCTTCTCTCTCGACTCACTGATGCTAAAATAAGGACAATTGTTACAACAATGTTTTTTGTTCCAGGTGTCATCTGACAGTTTGTTCCTGCACTGCCCTGCAGTGCTGCTAGAGCAGCCCATCTCCACAGCTCTGCTCCCTGCTGGGCGCTCCTGCACTCACACTTTGCTGTAACTGCTAGGGAAAGAACATTTTTCACAACAAAATCTTTTCCTCAGCGCAATTCTTTATGCAGAAACAGCAGATCTGGGCTAGATGTGGAAGGAGGCAGCAGAGTTAAGTGAGGAGATGAAGCAGCCAAGATGACAAAAGGCAGCAACTAAAGGGAAAGGCAGCACCTCAAGCCCCTTTCCTGCTTCTTTCTCTCATGTACCTCCTGACTTGGAGGATTTCCCAGTCCCTCTGACACAAGGTCAGCGCCGCCGCCTGCTCCACCATCTCTCCTGGCCTCTTAGTCCTAGGTGAAATAAAAAGTGGAAAGTGAAGAAAGTGAGCTATTCTAAAGCAGCTGTGACAGCAGAGTGCCGTCTCACACAGGCTGGAAGGCTACTCCAGACACTGCCTGCCAGAGTGGGGGATCAGGCCAAGACAGATGAGGAGCAACACTCCCGACAAATGTGTAACATCTCTAATACCAGCCAGCCCTCACAGTTGCACTGCCACCTGCTCCCAGCATCTGTGCAGCTGTGCATCAGCTGGACACCCCTCCTGCAGTTCTAAGTCTCAGCTAAGGATGACCCTGGTGGCAATGAGAGGAAGAGAGGTAAAAACGTTTCAGAACCACAGTCACACTAGTTTATACAATGACTAAAATCTCAAATTAAACACTTTCCACATTCTGCACAAGCACATCTTTTATGTTTGTGAGAGTGATTTCATGAATGGCTAAAAGTACCTTGAAAACAAAGCACTAAGCATCGTTCTTTTTATAGTGTATGTTTTGAAAAATTGACCAGGCTCATATTAATCTAGTAAATGGCAGCTTTCCAGCCTGATAGCTTCATAATGGGCATCTTGGCCTTTCAAGAGTCTTTTTTTAATCCCTCAGAGAGCATATATTTGCAATTGCATGTGAACTATCATCCTCAGGTAGGAGGTTCCACATTATATTTTGCTGCTAGCAAGCTTCTTCCCATGATGAATGAACCAATCTTCATATTTCCCATTCTGATTTTTCATGAGTATTTGTGACAGCAGGCATGAAGAATTGCATCTAATTTTGCATGCGTTTTACTCTCTCAAAGTAGTGGGAGAAGCTACAATATACTACAGAAGAGAAAAAAGTTGCTTCTTTTTCAGTTAACAAGAAAGAAATCCCAGCATTGTTAACCGTTACCCATACAACAGTGCATTTCCATAAAACAGACATAGGTAAGTTTTACTTGCAGACCACATGAAATAACTTCCCAAGTTACACTGAAACTTCAAGAGACAAAATTTCAGGTGCCTTAATCATACAGAAATCCAACTTCCTCTGCTGTGTACTGATAGATGATTTGAAAGAGTCTGTACTGAAAGGTTCAGGGATTCCTCAGGCTTTGTTTCACACCACTGCTCAGAATAATACTAAATACTTCAGTCATACTCCAATCATGGCTGTCAAAAACTTTGACAGCATCATCAGCAAGTAACACAATCATATTATCATCTAATCGGCATTGCCAGATTTCAGCATCAACAAGTGAATGCACAGGTGTTCACAGGGAGAGGATCAGACACTTCACACTTGGCTGAAGGCTCTGCTGATCTTCCCGTGTGTTTCTCACTGCAATGTACCACAGTAACCTAGGTAGAAGTCGCTGCGGGACAAGCATGAAAGCTGGATAAAGAATAGAGGTTTGATTTTATGAAAGGTTCTGGGCTTTGAAACCTTCGGCCTTTTGCCAAGTCTGAATGGAAATTTATGGAACTTTCCCGTAAAATTATTACAACTCAATCTAAATGTCTGCTTTCATTTCAGTTCTATGCTGTACATGAGACACACACAAAAAAAGCCCTTTAAAAAAAAGTTGCTTCCGATTTAAAAAGCATAAAGAAAGGAACTTTCAGTCTTCAGAAGGTGACATGGGAATGACATTACCAGATTCTAATTTTCTTCTACAATATCCCAAAGCCCCTAATCAATCCAATTTGGCAAGACATTTTGGTTCATATAGTTCACTCGCCCCAGGAAAACGTGCTTCTGTCAAACTTTCAGAGTAACTCTGGCAGGCCTACTACTCCCCAGAAAGTAGGGCTGAAACACCACTGCACCGAGAAGCGTGGCTGTCAGTTACAGGAGACAGGAAGCCACGTGAGCTACCTAAACCCAAATGAGTAAAAGGGAACCAAACCTTCACCTAGCTGCTCATCTAGCCACTCACTGCTACCATAACCTTTGGCTGCGCAGTCCATCTGCCCCACAGGGAGCTTCCAACCACCAAAATAGAGGCAGTGGGAATACATTGGATGGGGAGCCACGCAGTGCTCATGGATGCTGTAATACTACGTTGACTCTCAAAGGATCATCCAAGTGAATGCAATCCCAAAACACAGTATTTTTAGGTTGTGACTACAGCCTCTGACACTTTAGGAACAAGCTATTCTATTCTTCAGACACACAAAGAGCACAGTCTAGTAACTGTTCCCCACTTCCCCGTGTGAGGCATGGGGTTATCAAACTTGCCCTTCCCACCAGTCCATGTCCTTTGGGTTAGAAATACCACCTCTGTAAACTGCTTCCATCTAAACGAGCAAGTCAGATTAGCATCTGACTAGGATACTGTTCCCAAATGCTCCCATCACAAACTTTTACAAGTAAAAGGCTTCTTCATGGAATTGAACAAGTCCAGTGTTTTATCCCCCATGAGTTGACATTTGCAGCAAGACCAGAAGAGTTCATATGAGGAGCTCTTTGATTACAGGAGAACAGTTATAGTGCTGTCAGCACAGCACATGTGATTTCGCATGTGCTTGAGGAAGAAGGGAATAACAGAAGTGAAGGGAAGATGATTGCAATAGGGAAGGATCTTGTTACTAGCTTGAATGCACAGAAGGTGTCACAGCACAGATCGCCCTCTGTATCAGCGCTTCTTGATTTTGCTTTCTAACATCACAGGCTAAATCAATTTCCTTCTCCAGGACCGAGCTGGAAGAAAGCCTTAAGTAAAATGTCTCTGTCATAAAGGATATTATTCCCCTGCAGTGCCAGATGGGTCCAAAGACATGCAATTTATCCAATATCAGGAGGTGAATATAAGGTTACCAAAACCATTTTCTCTGAACTCTCAAGTCTCTTTTGCTTTCCTAGGCTAAGGTTTGTGATTTCAGGTTTTTCCCCCACACTGCAAGAACTAAAACACTGTGCAAGTACACAGTACAAGAAGAAAGAATGACACCTGCAAGAGAATATTAACCCAAATTAGCTTCTGAAATAGAATCGTTAAAGAAAGCCCCTCTGCAAACACTCTGAGAACTAATTTACCTGTGAAAGGAACTCAATCACATCACAACCACTTTAATTCTGAGTAAGTGATTAACTAGATTGGAAAGAGTCAAACAGTTTAAGACTAGCAGACAAGCTAGTGAAAAGACATCCAGGGGAAATGAGCAAAGCTTGCCTGCACATAGGGAGGGAGACCACAGGACATGGTATGGATCCACAAGCAAGGGATCTGTACTCTGCAGAGCCTGCCCAGAGGAACCTGCCAGCTCCAGGGTCGCAGCCTTAAGTATCCAGAAAACAGAGGAGATGCTGACTCCTAGATGTCCAAGATTCTGGTAGCCAGCGATTTAAGCTGAGACTGGAAGGAGGCATAACTTCAGCCAGATGTGGGAATAAAAAACAACAACAAAATCAGCCTGGTTAAGAGAGCAAGCATTAGAGATCTGTGACCTGGACTTCAGGGCACATGAACTGGCAATTACAGATCACTAATTAAATGCAGGGCCACATTCTTCGGCCACCCCCCACCACCCAAGTCACAAAGGAATACATAGTTCACACACACTAACATCAGAAGGGGAAAGGACAGCAAAAAGGAGATAGCCAGGAACAAGCTATTGCAGTTAAAGAACCACTTCTGCCTACAAATCTGTTCCAAGTTCTCCTGGGAAGCTGGCCAGATTAATTACTCTGGTAGACCACACACAGCCCATGGGTAAGCAGCCCTTGCTTTGAGTAACTGACTTGAATTATGAAACTCTCCAGAAAGCATTGTCAAAGGTGCCAGTCTTGAACAAAAAACACTGCACAACCCTACCTTCATCCAGCTGCTGTGGTTTGAGTTGTGCTATTCCAGGATTCAGCCTATTGCACAATGTTAGGAGACTGCTGTTGAAGGGGGAAGACTGACTGTAAGAGGAAAGTCACAAAACTAACTAGATCCTGGCCTGTTCGCTGGGCAATTTCCAGAACACAGACCGTTTTAATCACAGACACATGTACACATCCCACCACCCTTCAAATCTCCCTGCCAGATCCCCATTTTAATGAATGAGCAAGGTATTGAAACCAGTAGGAATCCTGCTTTCTCAAGGCCCAGGAACACAATTCTTGCAAATCTCAAATCCTGCTGGGTAAGAGAAGCCAAGGGACCATGCAGCACACACACAGGATGGGGACTGAGATTATTGCTAACTTAGGCTGCTGCGAAGCCAGGATTTCATCAGTTTCACATTTCAGTAAGCATCTTTTGAATATCATGCAAAAAGGAGCAGAATGTGACTGCAATGCAGTCATGCCTTCTTTGGGTACCCAGAGCACTAGATGACTTGCAAGTACCAGAAACAGTGCCAGAAGGTATTCCTAGTGCCTCCCAGGTACCTTTCTGTGATAGTGATGCTGTTTCCCAACAGCTCTACAGCCACAAGGCATCATCTGCCTGGTCTGGTGTGGGTGCTTTGAGCTAGACCTAATTTCTCCAGCCCTTTGTCTTGACAATACAGCCCACTGAACACCACAACCATGCTGAAACAGTGACATGAGTTAGTTTGATCTAAAAGCAGATTTGCTCTAAGGTGCAGGACTGTGAAGTATAGAGCTTGCACTCCTAACACCAGCTCTGTTGTAGAAATGCAGCCTCTAACAGCAGGACAGTAGCAAACCACTGAAGGGCAATGACATCATGGACTGCTGCAGCTGGAGCCTTGTGCAAGTTCAGCAATAGGATTGAAGACTCAGAAGTGGGCAATGCAGGCCACAGCAGAAGAATAAATCCAGGCACTCTGAGGAGCAGCATTAAACAGATCTGCTGTCAGAAGGATTAGACATCTTCCACAGCTGCCTTCTTAGACATGGAAGAGGTTTGCTGCAGGGGACATCTGGACCACTTCCCATCTTTATTTTCCACACCCTTCTGGAAAGTTTTCCCCCGTCTATCTGAATTCATTTCCACAGAGCAGCTGACAGCCTGGCATAAGTCTGATATACTTAGCTTCACTATCACTAATTACATAACACCTCAGCAACTGATAGCACACCAGTCGAATCCACTAAGACATTATCTCAGCAAGCAACTGTTCACAGCACAACAATTAGTAAAATTGAAATCAGTGCTTCTAATACTTTTCTTGTTGCTGGTAGAACTGCAGACAACATTATTGCGCAGTCTACTATGTTATAAACTGAGCAAAATCCACTGCCAGTAAGGTGGCCTGCAGAATGTGGCAGCCTGAAGCAAATCCATCCATCAAATAAAAGCCATTTTCTTCACATGCATACACAATATATACTCCTACATAAAGATAAATCTCTCTCTCTAACATGGGACAGTTTAAAAACATAAAGGTAAAAAACAAACATATGCAGGAAATCCTAATAGAAAATTAATCTGAGGGTGGTTAAGGAACACCCAAAATACAGACCTGGCAGTGCAACATACAGCTCCAGAGTTCTTCGCAGAGCTGTGCATGAGCACAGCCATCAACTCCTCTGCATCACATTGCAGGATAAAGGCCTGTTTTAAAGTCTATAAAAAAAAAAAAAACAGCCTGTAGTATAACTCAGAACCAAAGTGAAATCAAATTTAGGCCTGAATAGATCCAATATTTCTGTAGAGAAGGAATGAAAAAAGATAAAAAGATAAGGCACAGCTGTTAATTCAGATATGAGATGAATCATCCCAAGCTCTAGGACTGTAATTTCACTGTTGACATCTGAGCTCACATAGCTTGAAACCAACTCCAGCAGCACTGGTTGTAGGGGCTAATGCCATGTCAGCTGGTTTCAGAAACAGACACTGAGCAATAAGAACAAATAGTTCCTCAGACTGCTTAGCCACTGATAGCCAATGTCTTTCCTTTTTTCCTCCCCCTACTTTCATTCTCTCATTTCATTTGTGCCCCCTGAAGCCTATTCAGATTTGAGAGATATATGAGATCAGTAGTACATCAAGAACTTGGAAAGAAAACATCACACAACAGGAAAAAGGATATTTATGCTCTAATTCTACAAGGAACACTAGATAGAAAAATATATGTCAGTCTTTCCATCCAGTTCTGAATTGCTTTCTCCCACCAAACATTTTTCTTAGTAGAACATTAGAGATTATTTGCAAAAAAAATGTTTATGAAACATTGCAGATCCAGATGGCATTTCTGAACAACAGAACACTATCAGTGTTTCTAAGTAAATTACTACATATTTATAGCACTCAGTATTGTAGCATTTTAGAGAGACAACTTTAAACGTGCAAGTGAAAACAGACCACCATTTATATCACTAGTTACTAAGCTCAACACCAAGCATGCACAGATTCTCAAGTTAAAGGTAATAAATAATGATGATGATGGAAAAACACATAGCACAAAAGCTTTAGAGCTGCTTTCCCCTGCATGGGTACTCAAGCCTGCCTGGCCACAGAGCATTTTTAAATTTGGGTAAGACCCTGTACCAAAGTGAGAGCTTCCCCAAATGTACACAGTTACCCTTTGAACGCATGGACTACTGTCATTTTGCCCTTTAGTTCAACTTCACAAAAGAAATTGTCCATATGTCTAGCATAAATATTTAGATAAAATGCACATTATGCAGACAAAAGAAACTGAGAAACACAACCCTGTAATATGTAACACACCAGGGCTGCACTTTTCAAAGCAAGACTCTGAACACACAGTGATTTTAATAGATCTAAAGATATCAACAGCCACTCAACTATTACAGTTCACGTTACAACAGAAAAGAAATGCAAACAGAAGTACTACTTACCAATTCTACTGACTGCTTCTGCCTTAAAAATGAATGACCTGTAGGACCCAGAAATGGTGTCAGACACATGCTGGCATGCATCCTCTGCCCTGACCAACCAGGAATTCACAGCACTTAGTCACCCACATCAAAAACTGAATGCCTTTTTTTCCAAAAGTAAAGCTCCACCATTTCTACAAACTACAGTCACATTTTAGGTAACTGTACCGCCGTTGACATTTCTGCCACGTGTGCTCAATCAGTCCTTAGCCACTTACATCTGTAAGGAATCCATACAGTGATAGTGAGCAACACTCGCCCAGACATGTAATTAATGAAGCACTGGTGTTAGTCCATCCAACTTACAAATACAGATTGTACAGAATACCAAGTAAGAATGTGAGAGAGAAAGAGGAGAGGGAGATAATGAATTATAAATGCATCTAATTTGGCTATAATACAAGCTGCATATGTGGACTGAGAAGAATCTGTGGCTCACAATGTATAAGATGTCACCAAGCTGTATTTTGCTAATAATTCATTTCTATAGCCAACAAATTAAGACAGACAAAGTGTCATCATCCCAAGTAGCTGTCTGTGTTTAGATAGTATTTAGCTACAGTTTGTTTTTGCTTAATACAGTTTCTCTTAAGATATTGATAGCTGCCTGAATACTAATAGTTCTTAGCCAAATTATTGCAAGGTATACAATCATATAACTCTAATAAATAACCAGTGCTTTCAAAGACAACAGAGGAAAGTGTTTCAAAATACCGTGCAAAATAAATATACGTAGGAAGCCTTAAGCACATACTAGTTCTGATTTATTTAACCAACGTTGTTGGGAAATCAATGCTGTTTTGTTTTCATTTCTACCATTCATTTTGGAGTCCTAAAGCGTTGTTAGCAACAGAAGGTGAACATTAGTTGCGTCTCATTTGCTCTCTGGAACTCTTAAATTCCCCAATATCCTCACTACGTACTCGGTATGCATTGGTAGAGACGCCCCTCAAGCAACCAAACCCCAGAAGAATGTCAACTATTCTACAAGTATAATTTTACTGTCTATTCATACAAGCTGATAATGAGAGCAACATATTTAAGACTATCTGGCTACAATTACTTTGCTTTGAAAAAGTATTACGGCAATAAGCATTATCTGTACATGGGAAGATGGCTAGATGCACAGTGACACAGAAACTCAAGCATTTTATTAACAAAGTAGATTATGTCTTCCCAGAACTTGATGGGAGAACACCATTCTTTCTGCTGCAAACACACGGGACCCATCACTTTCACTAAAGGTAGATGTTCTCATAACATCAGTCTGACATACACCAGTGATGTAAAGTGCAATGCAACAGATGACAGCAGTATTCCCACAGCAGTCAGCTTGTGTTATTATCTAAACATCCCCAAAATCCCTCCTCCACTCCCCTGCAAAAAAAAAAAATCCAACCCCTATCTGTATTAAGTCAGTGTGGTTAAACACTAGTTTTCGTACTATGTTAAAAAACTGAACATTTACAAGCACAACTCCTAATTAATAACCACTCCACACCTGAGACTTGTCTGCAGCATCTGGATCTAAAGTGGCAGCTCTGAGATTAGAAAGAAAACAATGACAGGATTTAGATGGTAAAATTTTCTCTCATTGAATGTTTTAATTATACAGCGTATCAAACTCCTTGCGGAAGTAAATCAAAGTAAGGTTTTTAAATATATGAATCTAATCCTCTGATAATCTTGATTAACTATAAGCATTCTATCTATATAAAAACTTATGTGTGTGCGCCCATTATCAATATTTGTATAGAAATAAGAACTATTATCCCCTAAAACTGTTACAAAATATATCAGTTACCCTCTGTTCTTGTATATGCTCCAGTAGGGAGCACAGAATGAGGCAGCATGCTTTATTGAGTCAGGTTTAATCCACTAATAAATCCACCTGGACTTCAATAGATGCCATCTCCTGTCAAAGCCATCAGAAAATGCTTGATCATTTGTTCCTGCTTTGGTTGCCTTGTACAGACTAAGCAAGAACTGTAAGTAACACCTATCTTTGGACCTTACCATCTTTATGTTTTGCTTTTTTTTTTTAGCCTCTTCAGAGAAAGGTGACAGTGTCTTCATTTTAAAGGTCACAAACATGGGAAGGAATCACTACGCACTTCCAGCATTGCATGAGCAGAGCCAGCTAACTACTCCCCGAGTCCCATCCAGCCATGGTGTATTTGTCACACTGCTGTCTGTGCTTTGTGCGGCCCTGTCTCCAGGTAGCTGTGAAGAATCCATCTGCACACACACATACAGGCTTACATAGCATGTCTGTGTAACAGTTGCATAACAAAAACACATAAAACAGTCGGGTAAGCTGCCAAAAGGCAAGGAGAAAGCAGATCAGCTCAGGAACAAACAAGACAAGACGTAATACGTGTGTGCTTGGAGCAAAAATCCAAGAGCTACTAGGCAGTGCAGTTTGAGAGACTCACTTCCCACCATGAACTACCAAGTGAAGAGCACAAAACCTAAAAATCACAATGGATTGCCTTTCTTTGCCCTCCACAAAGTCATCACAAGTCTTCAGTATAGGAAGCTCTTTCCTTCTTAGGAAAGGAAAACCTCACTAATTGCAGTTACACAAACATTAACCATATGCTGTTGCTTTACCTGCCTCAAGTCTCTATTCTCAGCACTGGATTTTAAAAACAATCATAGCATCTAGCTGAAAACCCAAACACTCACAGTCTGCATGAACACCAGCTAAACAAATTGCAGCTACAATATTCAGCCAAACATTGGTCATGCCCATTGCACTGAGACCTTGCTAGGTTGAAAAAGATAACAGCAGAATAACCTTGGGCCTTTAAGAAAACTGACAACCAGTTGTTACAAAGCAGGATCAGTCAAAGTACTTTGATTATTTGATATATTATCTCAAGAGTCATCACTGTCCCTATCATGTTTTCACTTGCTCATACTGCAGTGCTCACTGGCACTTTACCATGAACTCAGAAGTCACTGGTCTCATTATGGAGCATCACAAGGAGATACTGCAAGCCACACCTGGACATTATCCACCACGTACCTGTCAGACAGAGTTAATTTCAATTTCCTCCCACCCCAGCATGAAGCAAGAACAAACTGAAGGGAAAAAAACCAGAACATAATTACTTCCATAATCACCTTCAGTTATCTCATGCTTTCTTATGACTGCATACACAGCTGTTCATAAGCACCAGTGGAAAGTACATGACAATGACTTGGGGTGGTGGGGTGGAGAAAGCATTCTCCAACAGCTTTTAAAGCATCCCTTTTTTCCATTTAGTTTTGGGTGATCTATGCAGACATAACTTATTTAAAAATAGTTGTAAGCTTTAAACACTGAAAAAGCCGTTCTACATTTCCTTCTACCAAAGGATACTACTCATTAAACTAGTTTCCAGACCAACAAACTTTAATGCCAGCAAGCATTGCTAAGAGGGCAGATGATGTTGTCGTCAGTGACATTAATGGGCTTGAGGGAACTATACAACATAAGGAAAGCACAAGTGCTCTACAATCAACAGTTTGTACTTAACCACTAGCACCTGGATGAGAGCCTTTCAATCCTCAGAGAAAAAAGGAAAACAAAAAAAAAAAAAAATAGACTGCAAGGAAAGGAGCAGCTGTTCTATGCATGCATCAGACTCTGCTCGACCCATCACAAGATGCAGGCAAAGGTGGTATTAAAAATGTGTAAAAACAGAAAAGGAGGCAGCTGACCTGCGCTGCACAAATACACAGGTACCATGCTCCAGTTAGGAAAGAAAAAACAAGAACAGGACATTTTGAAAGAGTTTGTAGCTCAAATAATATATTAAGAACATCCACATAACAGGGAAAATTGTCACTGGATACTAAGTACTACTGCAGATTGACAGTCAGCTATAAACTCCTCAATTAGATCTTTTCTTTCTCAACTCCAATACAAATAGAGTACCATGTTCTGCAAGATGTAATGAAGTGAGAAATGCCTGTATCACTTCACCCATACTTTGCATAGCTCTGTTTGATTGCGGAGACAGACAGCTTGCTACAGCTAAGATCAAAGGAGGAATCTGACAGGAGAGAAAAGCTATGACCTAAATAAGAAGTATCCCAGCAAACATTCAAACTTCAGCAGACAGGTTACTGGCTGTGAAGAAACAACTTGCCTGCAGCCGGAGAAGTTACACTGCTGCTTTTCCAAAGCTAAGAGAAGAGACATGAGATAAATAAACATAACAAAACACCCATCTATTACAGGAAAAGACGAGCAGGGCCAACACGCTTGCACTTTCAGAGCATGCTGTGGTCAGCAGCCAAACCAACTGTAAGAGCTGGAGTGAACTAGCATGCAACCGGCACCTGGAACAGTGAAAGACACAGTGAGGCCACAGCAAACCTTCAGTTACTTTGCATGCAATTTATTTTCAGATCAAGAAATAAATGAGTGCTTTCAGTTTTCCATGGATTGATCACTTGGCTTCCTCAACTGGGACCAACTGCTGAGCAGCGCACCTAGGCAGACGGGAAGGGAGGTCTCTGACACAATGCATGAGCATATCAACAGTACAGATAGCTTCATAGCAGTGTATTAACAACCGTGCTACAGTCCAGCCCTAGTCCAAGACCCAGCAACAGTCCAACAAAGCAGAAAGGAGTCAGCCAGAGCCAGTAAACGTGGCTTAAAAATACTGCCTTTGCATCAGATTTGAGCTGCACAAGGCAGTGCAGCCCACAGCATGTCCGATGAGCTGGTCAGGAACCAAACTGTGGTTCTAGCCCCTCAGTTGACTCTTTGTATCTCTCCAAAGCAGCTGGCACAGAAACGGGAGAGCAGCATCCACCATCCACACAATTTGTTACCCATTTCCAAAGAGGTACAATGGGTATTAACTGTTTGCTTTCCTATATGCTTGCCTTCTGCAATGGAAAACTTTATGCAAGGACCGCTTCACACCTCCCCTGGCACAGGAGCAACGCTATTGTTGGATCAACAGTATCAGTCCAACACATCCTAAAGACCTTAAGAGGGCTTCTTAATGTAGTGCAAATTGTCCAGGACAGTCAAATGCTTGGCCTGTTTTCTTTGCATGCAAGCTTGCATAATTTTTTTTTTTTTGTAATAATATGAAGTGTTCGTAAATATATATAGGGAAGAAAAACAAGTTTCACCAGAAAGTGCTCCCTTGTGCACCTCCCATATCATGCTCTTTTGTTTTGGGCATGAGGCCAGAATAGTTCTGCCCTCCAGATTCCAATCTCATTTTTCTCTGGATGAGTACTGGAGTGCACAGATCGACAAAGGACAGCAGCAAAATCCTTTTCAGGAGGGAGGAAGGTCAAAGCATCACGTGGGAACAAGTCTTCTGCTCTGCCAGCAACAGTGACATGTTCTGCATAGATAATGATTGCAGTTTATATTCACATACTCACATTTCCAAACACTGTCCTGATACTATGATGAAGAACACATGCAGTTCCTCTCAATGAACTATGTTTTGGAAGTTGCCTTCTCCAAACAGCTGGAGGAATGCTGGTTTCCCAGTCCTCAGGCAAGTCATAAAAATAAAAGACTACTGACAGCAAGGGGAAAAAAAAAAGAAAAAAAGAAAAAGAAAAAGAAACCAAAACCACACACACAACTCTGCTGTGGAACTGCACAGAGTCAGCTCCTTACAAACCATTACTATCCCCATGTTACAGGAAGATCTTTATTCTGTCAACTTAATAATGCAATAAAAGGCAGAGGAGAGCTTTAGTTATAAGTATCAAAATATAAAATTCTACCCCAGATAGTGCTGGGAAGATAAAGTCTCTTCTCACAGACCAGAAGTGACAGCTTTGCATTAGAAAGCAGCAGCAGATATTCAAAAGCTCCAGGAAAACCTGTAGTAAAGACACTGAAAATCAAAGTGCAGCTGCTCTTTTTACTGTTTAAATCATTATATATTAGCAACAAATCTTGTTGTTGGCCAACAGTCAGAAATGGCATATGGCCAATAAAAGGTTCAGTGGAGTTTTCCATCTGTCACTGAAATCAGCTATGGCTCCAGCTCATACATAGTAAGTTTAGTGTCATAATTATTTGTGTACCAGACATCAACCATTCATTCTAACATAATCATTTGACTACACAGTTTGCTAAATATACTGCCCAAGCATAGCAGTACATAAGCACAGGAGTGAAATACACACAGTATATACTGCTAGCACACGGATAGAGGCGGTGTCTGTCACAGGAGGTTAAGCCAACAGAAACATACCAAAGGATCCTGTCAATATGCAACAAAGACGTTAAGAGGCAGCCATGCTCTTATTGAAAATCAAAGCACACATGATAGCAAACCAGTGAGTGGTCACCCCATCTATTTTAAACCTGCTTACTCATTACAAGTACTAAGCAGATGGATTTACTTTGCTGTCTTCACTGCCCTGCCAGCAGAATAAGAATGCTGGAAGACAAAGCTTTGAACTATTTTGTCTCACCGTGCTTCAGGAAATACTAAAAGTATCATTTAAGTTTTTTGTAAAATTATTACTACAGCATTTCTACCTTTACCATTGTCAATCAATAACGATATTTCTCTCCCTTCCCTACAGCACCCAAGTGCTTTGAATCCTGCACCAATAGGTCTCTAGGGCTCTATCTAGATCTCAGTTTTCCAGATGCCAAGATTTACATTTCAATCAGCCAGGAGTCACAGACTCCTTGGCCCCCTAGATTTGACTGCAGGCACAGGCATACTTCCACTCCCCAAAAAACATAATATTCATGAACATAGGACTTATTTCTCTTCCTTATGATTCACTGCTCCACATCTTCTACAGAACAGCGATCAAAGAAGGTTAGAGCCACTGGACCCACAGCTGGATCTTAATGCTTAGCACTAGGAAAGCTGGGAGCACAGCAAAGAGAGGTGCAGGAATTCACTAGAACTTTTTCTATCATTTAGTAATCTTTTGTTGTTTGGTCAGAGCTGGCACAGCAGCAATAAGCTGATTTGCACAGAAATGGGTTTACGGCTCCAACAGAAGACAGTAGTTCACAGGGACACTTTTTTTCCCCGCAAACAAGATCCTATGCATAGTAATGTTCTGTTGTTCAGAACAGGGAGGACAGTAGCAGCAGAATTTGTTTGTTTTTCAAAAAATAAACAAATACAGCAAGAACTTGAGTACTGAACTGGAATGCACAGACACTCATTACTTAGATTGGTACTGGGTCCATAGGCTACCCAGCACATTTGTACGAGGCTGTCAGATACAGCCGGACCAGTTCCAGAGCAGCAGATGGAAAGCAGGCAGGGGAACCTCAGGTACCCAAAGGTCAAACACTTCCAGTTATGGAAAAGTGAAATGGAACTCAACCCATTCAAACTCCTGCAAAGAAGATATCCCATTAAGCAGATCCAGCACTCAACAAAGACAATAATACATTAACATCTTTAAAGCCTGCTTAAGTTTGCACAATTTTCTTTACTGCTCCTATAAGTTGAAAGAAATATCCAAATCAGAAAACACATCCCCTCATTTCCAAGCAGGGCTTTGAAAATTTCCAATTTTGTCCTGTCTTGAAGGTTAGAAATTTGTGCAAGTTTGCTTACCAACAGCAGCAACTCACTGAGCAGACAGGAGATAAAAAGAGAAGAGTTCAAGGAAGTCCTTAGGAGGAGACAGCTCTAAAGAGACCACAGGAGGAGCTGAAGAACACGCAGTACATGCTGTGAAAACAGCCTTCCTCACCTTGAATTAGAGGAGTCTTCAAAACTAGGAGCCGTAGAACTGAGAAGGATCAAGGGACACATTCAAAGGTCACATCAAGAGAGAAGGGGAAACAAAAGACTGCACCCTTTGTTTACGTGTGCACATGAATGCACCACGTGCCCCTGGAATCAACACAAGCAGAGTATGTAAAGAAAAAAAGGATAGGTTTTCCACTACCTGAAAAACAGCAAATTCTGGAACAGGTGAATTTCACCAAATATTCTTCTATGCTTGATCCGTAAGCAAAGGCCAGGTCACCTAAAATCTAAAGGGGCACAAATGCACACATTTAACTCTTCTCTAGGAGGCCCCGTTTCCTCCTTCTCATTGACCACAAGACTAATTTGATCTCTCAACATTTCCAGAGCAAAACCTACAAAAAGCCACTCCTTACTCGGTGATTTTGCCCTGGCTTCAGTGGGCAAAGCCACCAGAAAATCATATGAGAAGCTGCATACAGTCCCAGCCCAACAGTCCAAGCACTTGCACATTAAAAAATGAAAATGCATTTCCAGATAATGAAGTTACGTATTTGGGGAAAGCATGGCACAGATCACAAAACTTAAACTGTCATCACTGCTTTACCTCAGGATAGGAAATGTTGAAAATCCATTTAGCTATGCGCTTCTCAACATGTATGAAATTCAGCCTCAGCACACCTGAGGTAGGAAAGACACCATATTATATTTGCAATAAAGTCTGAAGCACCGATTGTCACTTGAGGAAGAGATATTGAAGATACAAAGGTAATTCAGTGAAAAGAATGCCCAGTAGCAGTGGAAGGCAGGGAAACAAACAATACTAGAAATTATTAGAAAAAGAAGTTGTCTGTGTGCTATCCTGTAACTCAATGGAACACCTACATCTCAAATGTCATGTTGAACTACGAGCTTCCTTTCACAAAGGGTATGACAGAAAATGTACCAAGGCCTGTAATGATAGCTGAAGGAATCAAATGACTCCTGCACAATGCACAATTACACACACTCTGGGAATGGGTGGCTGAGGGGGAAATATTACAGAAGCTGCACACTGTGGAGAAGGACAGCAAGGAACAACTACTCAGTGCCTACTGTAATACAGGGAGAACAAGGACAGTGGCTTAGATGGTGAGAGGGCAGGCTGAAAACTAACAAAGGTGTTGCTTCATACTGCCTACAGGCAGCCTGTGGAACTTGCTGCCTCAGGGGTGCTACAGAGAGTGAGCGTGTTTGTGTTTTCAGAAGTGAACACACAAGCTGATGTAAGTTTAAAAAAGCCTATCAAAATAGCCTACAAAACACAGATAAACAAATCCTGGGCTGAGTATTGAGAGCAGACTGCTGAAGTACCCAAACATCCTTGCCACCCACTCACACTCTGTTAGAAAGCCACTACTACTGCTGCCAGAAACAGGACCAGACTGATCTGGGCTGTGACACGACCCAACAAGTCTGTTTTCATCTTAATAAGTGCCTGCAGAAATACCTAAGGGGACACAGGATTCTGCTGCACCAGGCTGACTGCCATACAGCTCTTCAGCTCCACCAAGTTATTTGGCCAAGAAGAAAGTGATCTCACAGCTTGCTCCAAATCAGCTTTGTTGGCTTTGTTTGATAGGCACAAATAGCATCAGCAATGAAAGGGAAGAGGCAGGGATGGAAAGTTATCACCATGTTTTCCTCCCCACCAGACAACTTTGTCTCCTCTAGCACAAACAAGCCAATAACTTGCTCTAGCTGAAAAGTCTGTGGCAACTGATGAGAACTTTCAAAAATGGTCCAGAAAAAGGTAAGCTGGGAATTGTTCATACAAATGTTTATCAGTAAAGCAGTCAGCAGTGAAACAGCCTTCTTTCCAGGCAGGAACAGGACAGCAGCTGGAGACCCGGCTGCCATCTCAGTGCCCTGCTTACAAGAACAGTTCGTGGAACAAGTCTTGCAACTTGCATATACTATTCACATCATCTCCCAAATTGCCAATTATGTGGTCAGTTATCACTGATGAACAAAGAAATAATGTCAGAAAACACATAAGCTGGAAGCTTTTAATTGGATGAGAAAACCCTGAGTCATACAGAATTCATGATATCTGAGAATGCAAAGAAGAGATTTTAGCAGCAAGGACATGACGGCTGTTCTCTGCTGAGGGAGAAAGTTTCAGCCCTGTCACATCAAGTCCCATTGTAGCCACAACACTCAACACACTTGCTAAAAATACAGCATTATCTATATGTTCTGTGCTAGCAATTAAGCTATCAGCATGCTTATTATTTAAGGCCTAATAAAACCTCAAGATTTGCCTTAGAAAATTAAAAGTGTTACGTGCACATATATAGCAGTGACAGAATTCCTATAAAACGTGTAAGCCTTTAAATAACCTTCACTTCACAGTGAAGCTTTTTAATGTTAGTATTGTAAAGGAATAATTAGTAGTGACTCGCCATCAGTTTATGAGAGCCTGGGAGAAGCTAAGTCCTCATATAAAAACACAAACAGTGTTTATGGTGATGAGATTTCTCATGAGGAAGCAGTGGGGGACTGCACCAAAGCTCTCTAAAGAGACACGTTCTCAGAATCTTAAGAATTTTATGCTTCAGTCGTCTGCACTGCTCAGTTTGAACAGTAATAGTTTTGTCATCTCCTCAACAGAGGCGGAGAATTGATTTTCTTCCTTCATCCTCACGTGGAGTTTCCATCCTCACAGTGTTTCCAGTGGAAAGACAGGCATCTGTATATATAACTTGTATATTAGGCTGGATATAATTTACATGAACTCTACCCGAAGCATAAAGCAGCAGAACCAATTTGTCTCTCGAATTCAAGCCAGATTCTTTAAACTCCATGTTCACAGACCTATCTATCCAGACCATCTTTTTTTGGCATACAGCCACTGTTACGTTTTCCAGAAGTTTCTTCCCTTCAATTTGTTGCCCTCCCTCTTCATTGCAGAAGAGGCAGCAGGCTGCCCCACAAAGAGCCCTGCTCCAGCTCCTATGGGGTGGGAGGAAAAAAAAAAAAAAAAAGAAGAAGAAAAAGCATTGTCTCCAGTTCTCCATTCCTAGAATCAAGGGCACCCAGTGAGCAGCCACACTGCCTGCTCCTCACTGCCCTCACCCCTGGGGCTGCACAGGGCTGCTGGGAGGAAATGAGAATTTCAAGGAACATATTACAGCAGAAAAGTAACAAGAGGTGAGCATCACAGACACTGCCTCAAAAACTGAAGGTGTTTTAAAATGCAAGGGCTCTCATCTAAGAAGACTTACAACATAACCCATCATAGCCAGGCAGTATGTTTTGCAACACATTCTTTTTTACCAATCTATTTCTGAAAAGGAGAAACATCCTCAAATCAGCACCTATTACATTGTAAATAACGCTAGTACACACTGATGCTATCTGGTGGAACAACTTGGTAGCCTGTAAAATGGAATTAAATGTGTCACTTCTCTAGTATGTCAATAACAATTATTTTTCTAACGCTTGTTCAGTTATAGGAATACATGAAAAGAAGCAATCACATTACAGAAAACATGATTTGATGTTGTTTGTATACACACACACTCATGTACTGAGAGTTTGTTTCATCTCCTGAGATTATGGTTATTGCCTGCAAGTTCTGTGTAAGAACAGTATAATCATAAGAATAATAATTTCCATTTTATTTATGTAGAACATAAATTTGTAAGTACTTACAACTCAAGGTCAGCTGAAAGTTACCACAGAAGCAACACTGTTTCATTAGCAATGCAATGGAAATAAAAGACAAAAATCAACAACAACATTTTAAGAAACCCTGGAGACTCACTAAAACCACAGAGGCTGCAGTGCAGCCAACACAGAGCTCCATCCCCAAAACGGGACCAGAGCAGCACACCAAAACAATGTCATGCCATGGGTGAAGCCAAGCCTCAAGGCAGCAAAAGTGAAAAAGTCATAGCAAATAGACTTGAGAAGGCAGGGGGGTAAAGCATAGTAAGTGTAAGTGCTAGCATGAGGTTCTGATCAAGAGCCCGTGTCAACAGGAAGAATAACAAGCACCACCCAAATACATATATAAAAATATATTATATAATATAAAAAACACAGAAGGTGAAGGAAAAGGCACCCTGAGAGGTACCAGAACTCCTTGATGCAGGAGAATGCAGGTTATTATTACCCATAGTGTTCCCTCAAAAATTTCAACTTTTTGTTTTAGTCCACCCTGCATGCTGGCTGCACTTGCAGAGCACCAACAGTTTCCCATCCTTTTTAAACTATGTGCAGCCTTCCGAGTTTCACAACCTTAAGATATTCTAAAGAACATATCATGAAACACATCAAAGAACTATACAAAAACATCTGATAAGACTTATTACCAGCTAGTACCAGCCGTGCTCCACTGGTAGCTGTTCTGCTTCTGAAAAGGACAGCAGTACCAAGACTTATCCTAGCCTTTGAGATAAGGCTTTCCACTGTGATCTGTCTAGGTAGTCAACCAGCATGAGACGTTCACTTTTGTGATACCAAAAGCACCGGCATTTAAATACATCCTAATTGCCTTAACAAGGACTTCCAATTTAAAAAAAAAAAAAAGCAGTTAACACAGAGGTGCATCCCAAGTACTGGAGAAGTCCCTTCTGACCTAAGTTGGAAAAAAATGTCTGGAAACTTGCATTTTCAGTTTGAGAGGTTCCTTTGATGCCTTGATCAAACCACTCAGTGAGCAAGACTCAAGACCATCAGAACTACAGTTTCACTAGACAGAACAGATTAATTGAGACAAATAAGTTTTGGGGCTCAAGGATGAGAGGCACAAATTCCTATAGTTGAACCAGGGGGAAAAAAAGAAACCCTCAGGCACCAAAATGAACAGATTCAAACTTCTCCAGCTAACAGTACCACGTGCTTCTTTCATTAGGCCCTCATTCTGACAACAAGCAAGCAAAAAGCTGGCCAAGGAGCTCCTATCCTTTTTGACACTGTGGGCAGCCTATCTCAGTCTATGTCTTTGTCAGGCTAGAACATGAGCAAGGCTCCAAAGCAGACAACTCACACTACCCACCAGGAATGACTTCATTACACTGCTTACATTGAAAATATTCCACAGCTGTTATCTCAAGAGAAGGCACCAGCTTCAGCTGTCTCTCCACACACACCTGCCTCCCTCTGACTACTGATTTGAATGCGCTCATGGTCTGCCTGCACTAACCTCACCACTCGCTCTTAATGACTGAAATACAGCCAGAGGCAGCCAGAGAGCACAACTGAAAGCCTAGAAGCTCCTCGCATTTAGTTCAGACATATTAGCATTGAAATCTAGTTATGAACCATCTAAACACATCCACTGTTCACAACTTCACAGCCTAGAGCCAATAAAGGAACATTCATCACATATGCAAGGCAGAGCATGAAGCGCTGGTTTGCATTGGCCACCACAAACCACTCCTTCAAGCAGGTTTTCTGGTCATCACCAGTGACTGCAGTCGAGTGATCTGAAGCATTCACAGTAGAAAATGTCACCATTCACACACTTCAGTAAGCTGAGGGTCAGAAATCAAACCCTTCCTTTTTTCTCTCTGTGTAATGCTATAATGGGGTGACAATAGCAGAGTGGCAAAGTCTTTGGCTACAGCAAATGAGAACAAGCCCAAACACAGCAGCCACAAATACAGAAATGAAGGAAAAGAGCTGCTTACCTTTGGAAGGCCTCAGGTAGGCAAGGATCTCTAGCAAGAGACGCTCTCACTTCCACCACCAACCCTTAAATGAGGTCTGGGTCACTGAGGTGCATTACATTACATGCACCTGAGCTCCTCTGCTTTGGCCCTGCCTTCCCAGCAGGTGCCCAATCACCAGTTCGTGCTGTGACTACATTTCTGCTACACTGTGGTCTAAAGCTATGAAACAACCCACCGCTCCTTCCTCAAGTAGGAGGAAATATAATTTCCAAGATAATCTCATGAATTTAATTGCCTCAGGATTAGAAACCGAGATTCACTTTTTAAAATTTTCTCTGCACCTCCTTATTTGAGAGAAACAGAAAGCAAGCCAGGACTCCAGTGCAGCAAACATACCTCAGGAAGCTGATACTTAAAAAAAACAGCAACCATCATGAGAGCAGGCAACTCTCAAATCACCAGTTGTAGAGGAAAGAATATTAAACAGCTATCATCAATCTATCTGGATCCAGGAAGCGAGCCATGAAATGCTGACAAAGGGGAATATCTGGTCTGACAGTGAAGGTATATTTATCTTTTAAATGAAGAATAATGGAGTTACGCTGAAGAGACATATTTTAGCTCTGCAACAGTGAAGTATCAATCCCACCACCTCATAGTGATATTTGAACACCCCCAAGGTAAGAAAATTTATTTTATCAGCTATTTTAGAGACCACCATTTTACACAGTTACTGTAGTCTCCAAAGGAACTACGTGAGCAGCACAACCAGAACAGCAGTGTGGAAACCAACCTTCTGAAAAGCTCTAGCACAGTCCCCTCACAGCAGCAGCCTGGGTAACCAGCTCTCCTTTCATCCTCTGCTTCTTTTCTGCCAAATAGAGATAATGCCAGATTATCAAAAGAATGTTAGGGGTTTTGTTGAGGCTGAAAACATTTTCATTTGATTTGCTTCCCAACACATTAGGCCTCACAACCAGGAGTGTAACTAGCACATACTTACACAGAGCATCGCTTAAGGAATGCATATCTGTGCCCCGGGTCACAGGCTGGGACAGAAGCCATAGCATTAGGGTACAGATAACAGCAAGATGCACTCCTAGCAGCTCTGGGGCTGTCTAAGTGCACTTAACCCCAGACCGGGCTAATTTTATACAGACTACTCCCCCCCAAAAAAAAACAAAAGAAAGAAAAAAAAAGAAAGAAAGAAGTGGCAAACAACTAAAATCCTTATCTGAACACCTTTCTGCCTGCTGAGTGAGCTAAGATAGCCTCACCTTGTTGTATCTCTTTCATCTGAAGACTAGATTCTACCTCTAAGGACTCAGGATTACCCTCTAATCCTGATATGCTTACCTCCTTTTTTCTCCCAGTATCCATGTCCTGCCTGCTGACGTTATGAAGAAAGTATGGGAGGGAAAAAAAAAACCCACACAACTCAAAAAACACAAAGCAAATTCAGTGCTTACAGAAAAACTCCTCCTTAGCACCACACATAAGTACTAATGTCCTACCTCACTCTGAGCAAAGTGAGCACCTGCTGCCTGGAGACAGAGCAGCTGCTCCCAACACAAGTTTCCGTCCACCTGCCCCATCAGCCTGTCCTTCAAACCCTGCACCCTAATTGCATACAGGTGGAGTCAGACCTCTAGGCAGCCCAGCCTCCTTTTGCTTAAAGTGGTAGTAAAGTAAAACAGTCCTGGGTTGAAAGGGGGCACTTGGACACGTAATATTCAGTTACACCAAAATACAGATAATGGGAAAGAACTACAGCTGTTGTAGTCATCCTGTAAGAGGTCTGTTCTTGGGCAGCCCAAGGGTGGCAGGTTGTTAATGCTGGCAACCTGAAAACCTCTGCCCTTCTCTCCACTTTGGAAGCTCTGAAAAATATATTTACATATTATTTTTACTACTAGGGGCTTTATCTTAACAGCAGCCAAAAATGCAGCAGCAGCATACATAAATCTGCACTACTAGTTGACTTACCTCTGCTTTGCAGAACACTCCTACAGAGTGAAAAAGCCCAGGCCAGGCAGCCGGCCATCTGAGGCCAAAGCATAGTCTGCCTGGCAGCACTTTTGTGCTGGGTCAAACACACAGATACGCAGCACATGGTTCCTCCTGCTGTGAGGCTCTGGGGCTTTTGCTCTTTCTAGGGGAACGCTTTGCAGAGAGAGCAAGAGCACAGCAACCCCCCACCCAACTTCATGGCAAAATAAGCAGGCTTCTGTCTCCTGAAATCAAAGGTTTGATTTGCTTCAGCTGTGCAGGAGAGGGGCTGCCTATAGAAAGGAATTAGAGCTTGAACGCGTAGCAAAAATAGACCATGGTGAAACCTCCAAATCCTGGAAGCACATGACTGAGCTTTCCTAATTCCACAGCCAGCAGTGCGCGGTGCTGGAGAGCCCGCTCCCATCAGAACGGCACTCTCATGAGTAATTAAAGCCGTGAAAAAAAAGAGCACGGTCTCAAAGTGCCTAAATTGAAACAGCAGATATCAGAAAACTGTGCTGGGGTTCTAAGAGCAGGTAAATGATCAGCTCGAGGGAAGAGAGGCACGTAATGGCAAGGAAGGCGCTTACCTCCATAATGAAGCTCTTTCTGTTGACCCACGTAGGGAAACAGGCATCAGTAATTTAGACAGGAAAATTTGCACTGTTTCATTATGATGGAAAAGTGGGGTTTAGAAATAAATCCTATCCATAAATCTTTCAAAATCACCACGATTGATTTCCTGCTGCAAAGCAGGAGCAGCAGCTGCCACAGCTCTGCTTCCCTCTGCTTTTCAGACAGCCTGGGGAACGTGTCCTCCGAAAGGTACCCATCACCTCCACAGCTTTGGGCGACTGAAGTCATTTCCACTGAGGTAAAGGGCGTTCCAGGCCCCTTTTCATGGAGGGGTCAGAAAAAGGTAAAAGTAATTGCTGCAAAGTCTGTTGTTCCAGAATGTTCTCTCCAGGAACACGCGTTCATATTGTAACGGTGGGTGGCTTTAGGATTTTTTTTGTTTGCTCCATTTTACCACAGAAGAAGAAGAGCCATCTTATCACCTCATCTCATCTCCTGCGTGCTACAGAGATGGGTCATGCACTGAGCAAGCAAAATGGGTGCAAGGAACGAGCGCTGGGAAGCACTGGATGCAGCAGAGCACCACGCTGTTCTCCCGTTTGCACGTTTCTCACCAGTGCAAGCATCAGCCCAACGCCTGATGAGCAATGAGCAGAATGCGGGCACCACCGAATGCCATCGTGCCTAATGGGATCAAAGGTGTTTGTAGAGATGTCTGAGAGGGACTCGATGGAAAACAAACTCCTTCTATGGGAGTGGGGAACAGCCGTGCAAAGCCATCCTGCAAAAAGACTGCATTTTACCATTTAATCCTCAATTATACACATGACTTCGCTGCAGAAAGGTCACCACACAAAGAACGTTAGTCAACCGGGCTGAAGGGAGGGGCCGCGCTCAGCCCAGCTCTCACTGAACGGCTCTGCCTCAGGAGCACAAACGCCCGAGCGGAGGGCGAGCAGGGGGTCGTGCAGCCCGGGGTCACGTGGCCCTCCGGCCCTAACCCCGGCTGCCTCCTCCCATCGCGCCCTCAGAGCCGCTCCGGGGCCGCCGAGATGCGGGCGAGAGCGGGCGGGCTGTGGAGGCGGCGGGCGGCGCTGCTGCTGCTGCTGCTGGCGCTGTGGGGCTGGAAGCCGAGGGGAGCGCGAGCGCAGCGCCCGGCAGAGGACACAGGTGGGGCGAGGGGCGCGAGCCGCGCACCTGCCGACCGCCCCTGGCCGCGCTGTAACGGCTCTGTCCTCGTCTTTCAGAGAACGGGACGGATTGCGTTCCCCCTTCGTCTGAGTTTCCTGAGGGATTTTTTACACCGCAGGAGAGAAAGGATGGCGGAATCGTTATTTATTTCCTAATTATACTTTACATGTTTTTGGCCGCGTCCATCGTGTGCGATGATTACTTCCTTCCGTCTCTAGAGATCATCACGGAATGTAAGTGCGTTCATCCCCTTCCCTGTAGCGCCGGGGGCTCGTAGCTGGGGCACTGTGGGCAGAGCTGCAGCCACCCCACGGATCCTCGCACACACAGACCTTAGCAGCGTACGATGCTGCGCCGCGCCATACAGTGGGTATGTCAGAGGAGGGGACAGTTAGAACAGCCCGTGAAATCTCATCACCCTGCAGTAAGTCCCCAGGCTTCAGCAGACCGCTGAATGTAAAAGTGGTCCTGACTGAGTTCAGATCTTCATTGATAAAACAGATTCTCCAGGGAAACTCATCCCTGAACACTGGAAAACGCTCTCCAGACCAGAACGCTTGCAGGAAATGTAAGTTTAAGCATTGCCATAGAGCCAATACTCCATTTAAATCGACATGTTAGCCTGTTGTTCTGTATCAAGCTATACTTTCCTATCTCAGCACAGACCTCAATCCAAAAGGTGATGTTTCATAAACACTTTACAAGAACAAAAGTCGTATAGCATTCATGGAGGAGGTTCATTCCAGCACTGGTTTAAATCTGTTTTTGGTTTACTGACACAGGAGCATGGATTTCCCTCAAAACAGACTTGACTTGAATCATCATGAAGTGTTACCACACTAGTCCAAGGAACCTCCCCACCAGTTTTATCCTCATGAAGCAGCCTTAAGGCCGACATAAACGTGCCTGTTTTACCTTTTAAGATCATATTGCAATGCCTTTGTTACCAGTTTCTAGTATTTAAATGAGGTTGGGAACAAGTTAGCTCAATTAACGAGGCTACATTTTCAGTGTTTTAGGAATTTCAAATAATTGCATTAACTGTATGAAAGAGAGCAGAGTTCATCCCAGTACACTGTAGTAGCTTCTAACATTACATACTGATGTAAGGCTGCTGAAGTATTTAGGTTTTAAAAAAATTCTTCAAGCAATTCTTTCGCTCTGTCCTCAGGCCTTGGCCTCTCTCAGGATGTTGCTGGAGCAACTTTTATGGCTGCTGGAAGCTCTGCTCCAGAGCTTGTCACTGCTTTTCTAGGTAAGAGACACACACTTTGACTCCCAGTAACCTAGAACTCTTTACCTTGCATGTCAGAGAGGAACGTACCAGAGTCATTTTCCCTGTAGGAGTCTTCGTGACAAAAGGAGACATCGGCGTCAGCACCATCCTTGGATCGGCCATCTACAATCTTCTGGGGATCTGTGCAGCATGCGGGCTGCTCTCTAGCGTGGTAAGGATCAACTCGGACAGTGTGCACCTGAGAGCCAAGTGGTTATCCTTTCTGCTTCGCCAACAAAAGTCAAGAGAGACTTACTATGACAACCGTCAAGTTTATTATTTCGTAGCAAAACCAGCATGTAATCAGATTTCAGATAAGTTGCTATGAAAGTTTTTAAAAACACTAAGTTGTTAAATATCATACTTGAGTCATTCCTAAGAATCTTAAATTTGTACATAATATAGAAACAACATACCGATGCAGCATTTACAGCACTTAGTGAAAGTATTACAGACACATTTTTAAAAAATGAAAATGAATCTGTGATCTGCAGGTTTCCAGGCTGTCCTGTTGGCCGCTGTTTAGAGACTGCCTGGCATATACCATTAGTGCAGCGGCGGTCCTTGCGATGATATCTGACAGCAGAATTTACTGGTAAGAGCACAAGTAGTGTTTAATTACCGTTGACTGGAGATTAGTGAAACAGTGCTAAAAAACAAACAGACAAACTTCAGCTGCCATTCACTAACAGAAATATACATCCTGTTGGCTTTAAAAATGTAGAAAGTCACAACACTTGTAAAGATTGTTACCCAACCATTCAAACCCTGCGTATTTATAGTCTGGTCTGCATAGGCTTCTTTGTACAAACTTCACAACTTCTATCTGACCTGTTTTGGCATAGCAGTTGGTCTTCGCAGCTTACTTCTTTTAGAGACTTTCCTTAACAGCATTACCACTAAAACGTTTCTCTGTCAGAAGCAGATCATGACTTTCTGATGTCAAGTCTCTTCCATCACTACTGAAGCTCCTCTTGTCTCAAAACAGTCAGGCCCGGCGCCACCTCTCTGAAGTTTCTGACTCAAAATAACACACTCTGTCCGCCTCCTTAACCATCTCATAAGACTCAGTTTTGCAAACATCAGTTGTTCAGTAAGTTCCCCTGGAAAACATGCAGCTATACAATACACAGACAAGATTCTGCAGGGGAGGAGAATTAATGAAACTGCTGAAAGACATGAAGAAACTTACAAACTTCCATGACATTGCCCATACAAGTGCAAAAAGATGCTTTTGTTTTTTCCTTTCACTACTCATGCAATTTTTGTCTTCTCATGTCAGTCACTTCAGTTATTTATTATATATTAATCTATATTACACGTTATGTAATTTTTTTTATTTTTAATTCTAGGTATGAAAGTGCTTCCTTATTATTAATATATGGGTGTTATATTCTGGTACTATGTTTTGACATTAAAATCAACCGGTGCCTCATGAAAAAGCTCAGTCCCTGCTGCTCGTGTTTTACAAAAGCCACGGAACAGAGCGGTGAGCAGCAGCCATTAGCTGGATGGAGGGAAGAGAGAGGGCCTCTAGTTCGTCCACAGTCAAGAACTGATAGTGGAATTTTTCAAGATGAGCTGGACTATTCTCAGCTTTCAACAAGCTTACATGGGCTCGATGAGATCTCTGAAGGTATAAGTATTCTCACAGTTGTCTCTAAGTTCTAACAAAGAGCGGGTTTTCAGATATTATTAAGATTTTGCTCAAAAAATATCATAGTATTTAAGTACATCGTTATTCCGTGCTGGAATATAACGTTAAGTAAAATTGTAGTTGTGATTTTTGTATGAAGCTAGTTGCTACAGGAATGCTAGGACAGTTGCTTATTTGTGCCAGTAACAGAACTTCCATCAGTTACTGCTGTGCATGTTTGAAACTTCCCAGCAACTCTGTAAAATGCAGTATCAGCTGAAAGACACACTGCTACTGTACTAATACATCCTGTTTCGTCATGACAGTGGCCAGTTTGTAACCCAAAATATGCATTAAAGCAGAAGGAATATGGAGCCACGGACCACGCTTCCTCTTCACTTAGACAAATCATCAGTTGGTGCTAAATCTTGTAAACATTTTGCATAAACCTCATAGACAAGTTCATTTTTCATCCACCTTGGCTGTCTCCTAGTGACACAGTAATAAAGAACAGCTGATTTCAGAGTTCAGTCCAGTGTGATGTAGGCACTAGTAAGACAACAGTTACAACGTCACAGTCATTTTCTTGTACCTTTTTCCAGTATTCTCACCAGTAGAAGCAAATCGTATGACTTAGTGCTAAGATTCAAACTTAATGCTACAGTTTAAAACAGTTCATTCATCAACAGATCATCCAAGCGTCTTCACCATGCCTGAAGAAGACATGAAGAGAATTCTGTGGGTGCTATCCCTTCCTATTATTACGCTGCTCTATTTGACTACACCAGATTGCAGAAGGCGGTTTTGGAGGAATTGGTTCATGGTAACATTTTTCATGTCAGCAGCATGGATTTCTGCAATCACTTACGTCCTTGTGTGGATGATAACAGTAGCAGGTAGGTACCTCAGGTGCTGCACCAAAGCAACCGATTAACCACGGCTGGAAAAGTTTTCTTTGTGTGAAGATTTTCCTTTTTCACATTTAGCAGTCAGTATAGCAACACATATTTTGCTTAAAACAAATAATCCCTTGTGTGTGACTGCTTCGTTTGCCTCCTTCCATCTGAAGAAAACCTCTGTAGAATTTAGCTATTTTTGACTGCTTACCATTGTGTGAAAGAGAATTTGTTTACAAAGCTACAAAAAACAGCCTATATTTAAAAAGATAGTTTCATTAAATTGCTCGATGAAGTGAAACAATGAGGTATGCAGGAACAAACTCATCAGGCTGAAGCCTGGCAAACATGGAATCCACCAAGACTGAAATTAAAGATTCAGATTTTTGGAAGAGATCCATTATTTCTACACCTCAACTGCCAAAAATGGTGCCCAAACTTCCATATTATTTTATTCCCACTACAGTGTCATATGTTTATTAGTGTCATATATGTTTATTCCTTACATGTGTTTCTCTCTTAAAAATCTGCATCATAAAGTAAAGCTGAAAAAGCACTGAGTTTGAGCGAGGTAAGATGTGAATGAATGTAAAATCAGTTCTAAAATATCTTAAAGTATTAAAAGGTTTCCCCATTTCACTGTTTCTCCAGTCAGCTCAAGAAAAAAAACAACCAGGTTTTAATTTTAAGAACGAGCAGAAAACAGATCTCTAAATGAGAAACAGCACAAACATTGCCATTTCTACATCATAGCTCACTAACCCTACTTGAGTATTCTGCTAGTTCAGCGTCCTAAACTTGTTTTCAAACTAAAAATTCAGCGAATAACTTCTTGTTAAGTGCAGACACAGACCTACACAACGGTAGACATGTGAGAAGTTACTAACATTGCTGGATACAACACCCACCAGGTTCATTCCTTGGTCAAACAATTTTCTGTTTGTATCTAAAAATCAAAGATTTACCATCTGAATGCTAGAAGCCTCTGAGACAGGATCCAGATGAAAATTATTGCCCATCTACTAGACGAAACACTAATTCATATGAAAGTAGGTACAGTGGAGTTCCAAATAGCACATTAGTGTTAGTCCACTCTGAAGAGTCATTACAAGCAGCACTGGGGTCTTTGTCCCACTACTTCAAGGTCAAATATGTTCTATTTACACATTAAAACTCTAAAAATTACATGTATTTGTATATATATATTCAAGTCTAGGTTCTCTGATGAAAGTTGACCCAAAAATATTCTATTTTTGCATAAAAATGGCCTATCAAACGTGCCAAAAGTTTCATCGCAGGGGGCTACGTTTTGATGGTCAAGAGCAAACCTAATTTAGTTCACTTTTATTTTTTTTACTAGCAAGGAAATTTTCATTACTATAGCAAGATATTGCTATCGATACACAACATGAACTGAAGGCTAGAAAAATAAGACCATTCTCTCTTTATGGTCAATTGCCAGAAAAAAAAACCCTACAGTTCAACTAGAAGATGAATCTATCTACTAGTTTAAAAAAAAAAAATCAGCTTCACCTGAGTTTACATTCTATCTTACAAACTTCAGAGGGCTAGAAACGACTACTGGGTGCATAACACTGGTTCATTCATATTTCAGCTTTGTTTGCTTAACTTATAAAAGCTGATCCTATTGGTCCCTCCATCCTACCAATCTCTTACATTAGAAGCCATGGAAAAATAAATACCACTACATATTTTACAAGAGGATGATATTAGTCCCTTTGAACAGGAAAAATTTCAAACAAATTTATGGGGTTGATCTAGACTAAGCTGTTATGTAGTAGGCAATCATTGCTGAGCTACGTTACAGCACACTGCCTCTTATTTTAAGAAAACTGCTTAGAAGTGTCTGAATACTCTTCAGTCTGAATACTAAAACCAATACAGGTTTTAAAAACAATAATAAATTTCTGTGGTTCAGTAAAACGTAAGACAAGCTTTAATTACTTAACAGTCTGAACAGAAATATCAAGTACTTCAAGGTATTGATGCTTATGAATGGTACATAAAACTAAAGGCTGCTACAATTTTGAAGATCTGAATCCCTGTATTCTAAGAAACCTGTATTCTTTCAGCACACACAGGGCTAAAAATACAGGTAGGCAGGAAATTTCTGCTTTGATAAATATATATATTTTTATTTAAAATCAGTGTTGATCTAACTCATCCTTCTACAGAACTACTTGTACTTAAAAGTCATTTTGCTTCTTCCCATAGACTGAAAAACTTCTAATTCCTTCTAACTGCAATGAAGTGATAGAGCCACATAGATGAGACAATATTGTAACCATACCCTTAATGTCCTCATTTCCTAACAATATCATGCCTTGGTGTTTTTTCTCCTCTCCCCCCTTTGGAGAGTTTGTGTTTATAAGAATTACTGCTCCATAACACTTTGGAGTGCCAATGATGAAATGTCTCAAACCAAAGAAAACTATTACATTTTCCAGGAATTGAGAAAAGGGAATAAATAGGAATTTAAATTTCAACTGCACCTCAAAGGACAATCCATAACGAATATTTTGAACACAGAAAACCTTCCATCCACTCAGGTCTTTGAAAAAGCTGTAAATAAGATATTTGCTATCCTATAGTTCCTTGATTGAGGAACAAGAGCAATATAACATTTCATTGTTGTTACTGTTACTCTTTTTAACTACTTCATAGTTCAGTCACTGCATGTTTAGTCAAGTTAAATTGGTGAACGGTTTCCACAGATTTTAGAATTACTATTATTAATAATCCTTTTTCCAGCAAAGGACACCTGAATAAATTTCTTCAGATGAAACAACCTAAAAAATCTCGCTCATATTTTCTCCCATTGTCTCTGAACTACAGGTGAAACACTGGGAATTCCAGAGTCAGTAATGGGTCTCACATTACTGGCAGCAGGAACAAGTGTACCAGATACAGTTGCAAGTGTGCTGGTGGCTCGCAAAGGTAAAGATCTTGGTGGTCAGGCTCATTACAATCGGTGCGTTTAAAAAGCACTTTGACAACAGAGCTCTAGTCAACATCTCCAGAAATTCAAGGAGCAGCTTGAAAACTTTCTCCAGTTTCTAAGTTTACCATGAATAAATACGACAGCTTAGCTAAAAAAAGAAACATAAAAAGTTGCGGTTCAGACATTTAAAAACCTCCCAGTATCTCAGGTAAGTGTTCTGGACTGGTGTGATTTGTTGTTGATCACATCACAGCTTTACTGCAAAGCACAACCTGTCTTGGTATTTTAAACACAACTGGATTTTACACTATCCTGTTTAGCTTATCTTAAGAGCAGCTTCACAGGTGCTGGTGACTTAGGGAGACATTTTTTACGCTTGTGGTATCAAAACCACAGTCTGTGGAATCATATTTACCTTTGTGCAAAGAAAAAGATTGAAAAGGGCGCTTCACAAAAAGTCGAGGGCCGACAGCCTATTGCTCCAAAACAGTTTGCCACTTTTGTATAACGAGTCAGGTTTATTTGTACTTCTTGTTTTACAGGAAACGGAGACATGGCTATGTCTAACATTGTGGGATCCAACGTATTTGATATGCTATGTCTGGGAATACCCTGGTTTATAAAAACTGCCTTCATAAATACATCTGAACCCATAGAAGTGAACAGCAGTGGTCTGACCTACACAGCCACTTCTCTCATCTGTTCAATTGTTTTTATTTTTCTGGCAATTCACCTGAATGGCTGGAAAATAGATAAAAAATTGGGAGCAATTTGTCTTATACTCTACTTAGCATTTACTGTATTATCGATTTTATATGAACTTGGCATCATAGGGAACAATCCTACAAGGGTCTGTGGTAACTAGTTTTAATCAGTGATGTACTGATGAAAAATAAAAGCCAGAGAAAAAGATCAGTTTCTTCATTTAGTCAAATAAAAAAAAAAAAAATCCAAGACTTCCATTGGACTCTAAATCTTATTTACAGAACTAAGTCATGGCATTAAAGTAATATTAAGTAGAACAAAAACATCACAGCCTAATTGGAGCCCTTTCCTTTAGAGTCAAGAATTACAGTATGACAACAAGCACATAAAACTAGAATTCTGGAAGGAAAAAAAACCACCTAGTTTTTACATTACAATGTTGATACAAGAGCTTGGGAAAAAAAATAAAAATCACGAAACACTAAACAAATCCCACTATGCAATCTTAACAGAGAAAATGGCTTATTTTATTAAAAACAGTATAACCATTCATTTAAACTGAATGACTAGAGAGAGACACTTGGCCTAATTTTCCAAAGGCGCCAAGCATCCAAAGTTCCCATAGTCTAATGGAACCTACAGGTGCTCAGTGCCTCTTAAAAAAACAACAAAAAATCAGGCTAATTGTCTTTAAAAACCAAACATAGTAAGATTCAGTTAACAAGTATCACAGTATATTAAACACTATACTGTTAAAGGCTGGTGGGATTTAAAAGTTCCTTTTTACAGCTTTCGTAAGCATACAATGTTACTAAAAATGACTTACTAGGATAGAGAAGCTAAACAGACATAGGAATGTTCCTGAACACAGTTTCAAGTTATGCATTGCGATCCAAGCGTACGTCAATTTCTCTGCCACTGATTTTTATGCCGTTCATTATCCTACAGGCCTTTTCAGCAGATTCTGGCGAGTCAAATCTGACTGTTCCACAGCCTTTTGATTTTCCATTCTCCATTTTTATTTCTGCAAACATTACATGACCTGAATAAACAAGTTAAACAGCAGTTACTTTAAGCCTTCAGTGTACTATAAACTTAAAGAACTAATTAGAAGTGATAAAAGATTAAAGATTAAATATAATTTGGGGAACATACAATAATAGCATTTTTAGACTTACGGCATATTCACTGATTCAGGAATGAGACAAATCAGAACAGCAGTGAAGAATCCAAATTATGACCCAGTCTTTCAACTTTGCTCTAAACTTAACTAAGATGAAGTATATCTTAATTTGACATCAAGTTGGAAACAAAGCACCCTAAAAATCTAAGGGAAATTTCCACCTTTCTTTCATGGAATCATATTGCCAGAACAGTGATTAATGGACATATTTTGAATGAATGACAGCTCAATCCAGTCCACCATGTTCATTCTAGTATGACAATCACAGTAATATTATCAACCAACCACAACAATCTTGTAATTTTGCAAAAAAGTTGCACAGCAAAAAAAACCAGCATGCACTTCCCAATTCTTTCAGTGTTTGCTCAAGTTTGGACACTCAACCCCGAGACAACGCATCTATGTAGATGCCAGAAATGCACTCCACTCTTGAGCCCACATTTGCCAGTTGGAACAGTAAATTCTCCCCTAAAATACAGGGCTTTTTATATTTAAATGTCATAGAATAAAAGGCTGGCCTTTCACTGAAAGAAATCACTTTCATTCCAGCATCATAAGGAAATATGGAGACGTGGATTCATATGTTTGTTGTTTGTATTTATGTTTATCAGTCTTAAAAAACACTCAGCATAATCACTGCACCTGACAGTAGCCAGAAAGAACAAAAAAAATTCCAGAACTCTGACAGTTGCCTACATAATTAAGACCAAAAAAAAAAAACCTGTTTGCCTGTATCAATTTCTCAGAAAACAATCTAATTCCTTAGCATAACTGCAAGTGTAGCACTAAGTTGATGATGGCAGAGTATAAATAACTGTACCAGAACACAGATATTCCTATCATAAGTCACTCGATGCTACAACTGTATCTGCAAAAGAAGTTGTACTTGAAGAATTCTTCTTAACTACCTGTATGCATTTTAGTAGAGAACAGTTACATCCATTTGCACAAGAACTTATTTCACATACCCATTCAAATCAAGGCAGGAGGTGGATGGCAAGAAAAAAGAGCACAAGATAATCCCTGAAAAATTTCTGAAGCAAAATCAGAAATGAACAACACCTCGTTGGTTTCAGATTAACTTGTTAATCAAGTTCACGTAACTGCGCAAGTTTAATACTGAACATGAATTAAACAGCTCTGCTGCATGTTCTGTTTTTAAAAGAGGCGAAGGTTTATGTGATCCTTTAGCAGAGTGCTGTCCCAGTACAATGCCAGGATGATGACTTCCAGCTCCCAGAATTTTAACAGCAGCACTCAGTCCTGATAATAGGGGAAAACAGGGAACTCTCTCTAACGAGCTGGTGCACCAGCTCTGGCTATAATTGAAGAAGAACTTTCAGTCATGGAACACAAGGACACTGAGTTCCTGTAACTATTGAATACATTTGAACACTGAGTTTTTTCACAGTGCTACTGCAAGGTCTAAAATATTTCTGCTCTACGCATTGGTGCATGAAGACTCCCTTAGATATCACAGCAGAACATTTTAAATTCTTTCTTTCCTGCCTCCCAAAGTCAGTAAAGCCATCCACAATTCAGTTATTTAATTCTGAAGCGTTACATTCAATTACATCAAGTTACACCATTCTGAAAAGTGAGATTTCAAAAAAATTAAACTCACCCTCATATTTCAACATACAAGTTTGATTAGAGAAAGAATTACTGGATATTCACAGTACTCCTGTATCTTACAAAAAAGAAGGGCTTTTATTTCACAACAGAAGGCATGACACTACAGCCTGCAAATGTGCTTATCAGGATCACCTACTTGCACTAAAAAGATCTGCTGCTTTAGCAAAGTTATTAACACTGCTTTGATGCAGTACCATTACTGCAAATCATATATGGCCTGGACACACTGACACCCCTACAAGCATTTGTCTCAAAATAAACGTTTCATTACATACCAGAGGAGATCTTATTCCTATTAAAAAAAAACCTCAAAGGGTAATTTTATTAATAGAATGGGTTAAAGTTTACAGCAGATTAGCACTCTCAGTCAGCACAGCCCATGCTGTACCTTAGTCTCACATGCCTAAAAAAACCTAAAAATTTAAAAATTATTTATAAAACTGCCCTTATCTAAAGAACATCATACAGAATGTGAAGTCAGTGGAGCTGAGTAGATGTAAGAGTTGCATACATACCACACTGACTGAATTTCTCCTTCAGCTTCTGCCAGGTCAAGTCAAAAGGGAGCTAGAATTTAAAAATATTTATTACTAGCAAAAGATTACGACAGGAGAGAGCATGTAGCAAAACATGCACACAAAATAAGCTTAGAGTTTCCCCGTACTCAAACACTTACATTTCTCACAAATATCTGGTTGCCTTTAGAGCCCAATCTCTCTTTCATGGCACCTCCCATGGGGCCGGGCACAAATCCTCGGTCTATATCGATGTTCCTGTCCAGGCCTCCACCCATAGCTGGTCCCATTCGATCAAAGCCAGAACTCATCCGATCCATTCCCATTCCTCCAGGCATACTGTTCATACCACCCATCCCACCACCTACAGAAAGAGGATAACAATATAGTGCATTTTATTAGTAAGAAATGCATAAGCATATTATAAACAAAAGTTATTTTTCTTCTGCCATAAAAGAATGTGTACATGCAGTCACTCATACACACTACTGTCAACTGAAGAAAACTAAACTCTCAGCTCTACTCAACGCAGCCCCAGCACGCTCAGTGACAGTCTTAGTGAAAAAGCACATAATGCAAAGAGCAGACATGACTGCAAGTCCTGTGAAGAGTATGGATTTTCCCATGATACATGCAATAGAATATATTGAAGTACATTACATAAAGAACCAAGATCAATGGCATTCAAATATCCTGTACACTGGTTTTTCTGGATTCATAATTAAAAATTAATGTAAAACAAGTTTATCAAGATCACGAGGGACCCTCTAACTCTTATGTCTCTTGAGATTGCCACTAGCAAGATTTTAGTTTCTCGTGTGCTCTAGCTTGAGGAACTGAGATATTTGCCTTAGTATAAACTTAGTATCCGAGCTTTGCACAAAGCTGAACTCTGTGATAATCTGCAACTCAAGAGATTACTGAAATAACTGAGCTCAGCTTCATCAAGTTCACACAATTCATTTTGCCCATTCATCTTTCTTCTAGAACACAAGTTTACTTCAATCACTTCTCCCTCCACTCCATAAGCTCAAACTATTTCAAACCTGTATGTTTAAAGAAAAGACTAGAGGAAAACTTCCTAAATGAATTTTCACCTTAACAGAACAGCTTTAACAACCATTAGACTTGCAGTCACATGCAACAGACTTCTGACACTGACCAAACACTGCAGTACAAATCTGCTGAAACAACTGCACGTACAACAGCCAGATCATTACATTGCCTGAGCATTTACGTTCCATGGAAACAAGTAAACCTACTCATTCCAGATCCTACTGGGCCCATTCTAGGTGCTCCCATTCCTCCGGCAAAAACACCAATCATTGCACCACCTAAACAGATAAAAAATAAAGTGACATACACTGAAACTGCCAGATAGTGACAACAGCAAGGCACACAACGATAAAGCACACTGATCTCAGTGCTTCCCAGCAATTCTTTTCCACAGAACACTTCAGCCTGTGCCTTTGTTACACGAGCTAAGTAGGAAATACCCAGCAAGTAACTTTACCTCTTCCTTCCCTATTACAGGATGTAATACTCTGATTTTCTTTCTAGGCAGTTTTTCTCCACTCTGCTTTCAGTGCAAACACCTTAAACTAAATAAGCCATTTCCCACACTGCGATTAACAGCCCCATTTTCAAGGCTGAAGGGTTCATTCTATTTGAACCTTACTATGTTTCTCCCACTCTGAAGAAACTCACGTAAAAGCTCAAATTGTCTCTCAAAGCCTGTCTTTATTGTCTATGAATGCAAAGTTCATAGAACTGGGTGGGGAAAAAAAGAGAAAGAGAGCAATACTAGTTAGAAAGTGCCAGGTAAAACCATGAAACCTCCAGAACAGTGTGAGAAACTGATTCCAGAAAGTGGGGTTTAATGAAAAAAAAAAAAAAACCAAAAAAAAACAAAAAACCCACACTCTGATTTTTATTGAAGTGCTATGATTCAGTAAAGTAATCCTGAGGGAGCTTCTAGAATTGTAAAAACTCAAAGAACTACATTCATGTCAATGCCAAGCAGAATAAGGGGCCACGCAGACTTCAGAGCAAACTCTCCCATTTGTTCTGCGGAACAAAACTGACAAAATTAGTTCCAACAAACCTTGTTTCTACAAACAGCATTCTGGAACCACAGGTCTAACAGTGGTACCGACCTGATAGAAGAGCTTCCTATAAAAACAGGCAATGTTTCTGGATATAGGTAGCGTAATCATTTCAGTTTTCAACCTATAAGTAAGGAAGCAGGAACTTGCAGATGACTCTGGAACTGGCAGTTACTACATTTTTCTTGCTTGATTTTCTCCCTACAAGAAACAGCTCTGTTTTTTACTTACGATAAAACTGATCAACTGCTGGCTAATTTGGGCTGGACACCACTGCCTCACTATCTACGAAACGTAACTGCTGATATTTTCCATTTTTCATCTTCCATCAGATTCATTTTCTGTAGACAGTTCAAAACAGCAGCAGTGGTTCCCTGTCAGTCTCTTGGGAGACAGTTTCCTCCTCACAGAAAACACACTGTCAGAGAGACTTCAAAGAAATATGGACCAAGCTGTTCAAGAGACTATGGTTGTTCAACACCAGCAGGATTACTCCCAATAGTTTGCATATGAGGAAGCCCTTAGTACTTATTCGTTAGGCCAAAGAGGGTGTATTACAAGTAACAGACTTTTGAGTCCGCTTGTACAAGCATTTCTAACTGAACTGGCTCTGGACTTTGACTGAAGAAACAGATGTTCATCCTATGTTGCAAGTACACGTAGTGAAAACATACACTCAATTTTTAAGGACCTTAATTCCAAGCCACTATGACTAATTTAACTGATAGCCTTACTACATCCCTACTACTTGCTACACAATTACCAGTAGCTGTAGAGAAGCACAAAACAGTTAACTTTCACTGAGACTTGTCCAAATTAACAACCCTCTTTCTCCCACAAAAGACTATGAGTTGCATTTTTCCTAGAGTCCATGAATCTTAACGCACCAGCACTTTCACAGTAGTGAACTGAGGTGTGGAGCACAGTGAGGGGCTGGCAGGGGAAAAAAGAAAGGCTGGCTCCTATAATGCATTCACCCAGGTAAGAATGTAGTAACAAACTGAAGCGGTTAACACTGGAACCTTCTTCAGTTTGTTACTACATTCTTACCTGGGTGAACAATTTTCCAGCGTGTCTTTGCAAAAGAAGGTTCCTGGAAGTTACAGAGGTAGTGAATGAACAGCTTGTTCAGGATTGCCAATGTGTTTTAGTATCTGAATGATATAATGTCTGGCACAGTTAACAGTCTGAAGTGCAATACTTTCCTCAAATCACTACTTCTATGTTACAGATTAAAAAAACATTTTAACTTCCATCTTCAGAGATAACCATAATAAACACAAATATCCTTACATTAATAAACATCCTTATAATAACAACCAGTGAGACAGAGGAAGATGGCCAAATGAAACCACACCTCTTACTTCTTCCCCCCTATTAAAACTCTTCCAATACTACTGAAATTTGCCACAGGGACTTTAACAGTTACCATACCCATCCTTCCAAAAGAATCTCCAAAACCACGGTTCAATGCCATCTCACTACGAGCAAAATCTCTGTCCATGTTTCCTCCCATTCCACCACGGAACATTTCTGTAGAGAATAATGCACACAACAGAAAAATTCTGTCATATTCATCTAAGTAGATGGCAATACAACACTTGTTTCATAGCTGCTGTTTAGATAGAAGCAGGTTTAATCCACCAGTCAGAGGCACCTTTCATATCAGCTCCTATGCTCCCATCCATGCCACTGCCCACATTTCCTTTGAATTCATCTACATTACTCATCTCTATCTGAAGAAAGAGCTTTTAATAAAGCTCACAGATTAGCAACCTAAGCGTGCTCACCCACCTCCCATTCGGCTGACTCCAAATCCTCCCATGTTAGGCATTCCTTCCATTCCACGAAATCCAGGAAGCCCTGTAAAATAAGGAAGAATGTTTTTCCATCCAATATTTAAAAGATACGTAATACAAAGATATTCACTGCACGTACCGCCTCCCATTCTATTCATTCCGCCAAAACCAGGACCATCTATTCCCATACCTTTGAATCAAAGAAACAAATGCCATTTAGAACACAGGTAAGATCCTGATGTATTTCTAAAAGTGTCTCAAAAACACACTATGCAAGGATGGCCTTGACAAGAGCAATGACAATTATAAACTTAACAGCTCTGAAACTTAAAAATGAAGAACATGGCTTTACCTCCTGGACCCATGTTCCCCATTCCACCACCCATGCTCAATTGTGTTGCACTAATGGGCTGCCCACCTGGTCCAAGTCCCATACCAATGCCACCAAGACCACCTTCAAAAAAAAAAAAAGAGAAAGAAAAGCTATCAACATAAGATTTTCAGCATAAGGAGATCACTGTAAGCAAAACTACTACTAAACGGCTCCAAGACCACATCAACATATATTATGGGAGCTGCTCTGAAAGTAATGCCTTCTATTTTATTACACTGGGCCACAACATCAAAAGCAGATGTCGGTGGTCTGGCAGTAAAGGTTGAACCTTCCCACCAATATTCCCTTACATTTTGTTGCCATGCAACAGGTGGCAGCAGAGGGGTAGTCTGACAAAATGGTGTCTGACATGGAAGTGCACATGAAGGAAAGGTGTGTCACTGAATTCCCCCAGGCAGAAAAAATAGCAGCCACTGACATTCACTGATACTAGCCAAATGTCTACAGAGACCAAACAGCAGATGTCAGCATGGCGAGGTGGTGGTGGTGGGGTTCAGCAGTGGCGACAGCAATATGAAAGATAAGCCACATTCTAGATGGCCACAGACATTTTTACAGGCACAAAATGCATAACTAATGGTGGCAACTGTGTCAAAAAATAGTGCTTCGTCGTTAAGAATTTGCTCTATCAAACAGCACTGTCGTGCCTTTGTATCTTTTGTGGTTTCCGTGGAAATAAATAGGAGGCAGTACCTTCAGAGAAACATTCACAAATGCAAAGAGTAAAAAAACAGTGTACTCACGAGGTAACTGAGGAGCTTTGCTGTCCACAGCGCGGAAATCTTCATGAGGGACTGATTTGTCATCCTGATAAAAAAGAAGGATGCTATGCTATGATTCCTTCAACACTGTGGCATTGAGAAGTAAGGTAAAAAGAAATGAGAGCAACTTACCATTTTTACATGCATAGGTCTGTCAAACAGGAATTGTCCATTGAACATAGCTTAAGAAACACAAGTCAAGGAATCTAACTACACAAGTCAATTTAACTTTTTCAAAAGAACCACTACAAAAATTATGTCTGTATCACTTTCAGTTTTCTCCTCTTCCTCATCTGATCTTCAGAATGCCAGTTCAAAGGCTGTTAGGACTACAAAGCCGAATTCACATGTCCACGTATTTTAAGTTTGTTCAACATCATCACAGACATCTTTTTACAATCTAGAAGCAAATTTAGTCACTATTACAAAAATTGAGCTGCATAGTATAAGATCTAGCCTATAAGTAGCTAGAAAGCAAGTAAGCACAATTTGCAAAACTGTGCTAATAAGGAACCTTAAACAAAGACTAAACCATATTTGGTCCTTTTTCATTCCCCCAAAACCAAGGATACATATTGCTTGAACAGCTTCAATTGCTTGTTCAAATGTAACTGTTCCCATTCCTCGACTCTTGCCATCTTTATCTTCTTTGATGTCTGCACGCTTTACAGTTCCAGCAATGCTGAATACCTCTTTTAGTTTCTTCCAACCAACTTTAAAGTCAAGCTTACAGACAGAAATACATAAGTATACATCCCTGTTCTATGATTAAATTTGGAATATTTCCTACACTGCAGGAAATCTTCAGATTCTCAAAATGCTTGATGTAAACAGCAAGGATTTTTTTTTTAAATGTACACACGCTACAACAAAGTCTAACAAAAATGATAACTGAAAACATCAAGTTATGCTATGTCCATCTATTTCACTGTTCTGATTATTGTACCAGCACTGGAAATGGATGGGTTGTTGCACAGAGCAGATATACACCCAAATGGCCCCCTGCAGACACAGCACAGCCTCTCTCTGACATTTGTGCAAGTAAAGAGCTGATGATCACCAACGGTTTAAGTTCGTCTGAAGTAACCAGCAAGAAATAACAATAAACAAGTTGTATATTAAGTTTAAAAAAATAATGAAGAAATGCATTTGTAGATATTGAAAATATGTATTAAGCATATTTTTAAATTGATGTATGTGACTGTGCAATAAGTAAAAATCCATGCCAATTTTAAGATTGGAATGCATCTTTCATGCCCAAAATTTGGGTAATATTTTTCATTTTTAGTTGAATATACTGACTGTGAACTAAGATTTCTCATTTCCTCTCCCATTAAAACTGGATTACACATGAATAAAAGATATTTTTACTAAGATCAGGCACTACAGTTTTAAAATACGTTTTTAAACTTACATTTGCAACAAAAATAGTGGACCCAAGCCTGCCTGCCTGCAAGTTACTGATAACCTCAGGAGGAATGTTTGGATTATTGACAATAGAAGGTGGTAAATTCATCAATCCAGGTGCAATATCAGGTCCGTGTCCTCCTGCAAATTGTCCTCCTCCACGCTGCAATGCCCTGCGAGCATGTTCACCTTCAGGATCCTGCAACAAGCGCAAAAATTAAGCCCAACTTAGTGATCAATAACAAGACTGGTAACAAACAAAAACTTTCTATTTGAAATTCTACATAAACCCATCAAAATTATCAACTAACATCCTTGTCCATACCAGAGGGATCAAGAACTGAATTAGCACGGAGACCTAATGCCCTCACCTCTAGAGGTGGGTCCTTTCAGATGAGGGTTGAGTCATATTGGCAAAGCACTTGTTGAGGAAGCGTGCAACTGCCACTTCACATGCTGTACCTAGCCTATGGACAAGTAGAAAAGATTTCAATCTAAAGGACTGTCAGCCTAGCACCTTTTTCCAAGAACTGAATAAATTTAAATAGCTTTTTTGATTTGTTGATACCATTATTAAAGCTGCAACAGGACAAAGAACTGTGCCAGACACTGTCATGTGCTACAACACTACAATAAAAATGCTGTTGTTAATTTCACTTTCCAAATCAGCATCAATTCTCTACTTTCCATCCCATCTGTACATGTACATAGTGGTCTCACAACCAGCTCATTCTTCTCCAACTCCTGTTTGAAGCAGGTAAGGAATATGAACATAGCAGCAGAAGACAACACAGGTAAGAACATGAAGTTAACGATCAGGTTGTTTAAAAGGAGAATAGCATTAGATAGTTTGAGCTTTGAAACACATTTTTTGTCAGATCACTCGGCATCGTATCAAGACTTTCCGCAAGCCAGCAGGCACTTCAGTCCATTCAGAAAGTATCATAAAAAACGAAATTGAAAGTTACACAGCTGAGACTCACGCCACTAAAAGAGAAGACTATCTTTAGAATTTTGTATTAAAAGCAACAGCAATAATCATACCTCTTTAATATTCAGTGGTCTTCCACTAAGATCATATTTGTTCATAGTTTCTAACGCTTTCTTAACAAATTCTTCATCTTTGAATTCAACCACACTTAGAGGGAATAAAAACATTTAGAGTATTAAAATAAAGTTTAGAAATACTAAGATTGACAGAATGCTTGGTTAATAGTGCATTTATATGCACATAGAAAGAGAAACTTACCCACAACCCTACAGCCACGATGATTTGTAATTACATATAAAGAGGAAAAAAAAAAGAAAGAAGTCAGTCAGCACAAATGTTAGTATATTACAGATTAAAGATCCTGTTAAATAACTATTTATCAAGTTATTTTCAGCTTCAAAATTTATAATAAACTTTCTTTACTGGTAGCCAAGCTGAATTTTTTCTCCTTTCTCAACATACATGTCATTCAAATGCATTATACTATATTGGGTTCTCTTTGAGCCAAACCAGAATTGGACTATAGAAAAATGCCACACAGATCTGCGTAAGGAAAACTGGGGGAGGGAGGGAAGGGGTGGAAGGAAAAAACTCCCAGAACGTAACCAAAAACCAGTCAAGACACTCATTGTGCCATTAAACACTGCCCACAGACTGCAAAATTCAACTCCACATACATCATATGCATAAGAACAATGAACAAGGTGTCTGCATACCTCTTCAGTATTGCTAACATACTTGAGAGATTACTTTGTAAGAAAGTAACATTTTTGGTTGCACCAGAATCCTTCTAATAAACCACAGAGTTTAGGATTGCTTTAAGTGAAGCGAAGCTGAAAGCATGATTTCGTTTTAGCAAGCATGGAAGAAAGTCATTTACAACTACTGTTACAACTTCAGTTAAGACTCAAACCTGCATTTCTCATGTTCTCGCTGCAGGTTTGGATCTACTGTTGGCCAAACTTTAGACAGAGGAGCTTTAACAATCTTCACTCTTAGTACCTCATTGCTGCTGGTACTCTGTTGGCCACCAACCATCGCCACCCATTTAGTTTTTAAAAAAGCAAATGTATTAATCCAGTGTTTAGAGTACCAACCATACAAAGCTGTCAAATCAGGCACTTCAAACAGTATATTCTTAGCTAATATTTTATACTTCTTGTCCCCAGGAAGAGAATACTACACTAGTAACATTAAAAAAAAAGAAATCAGCAATTTACTGAGCATCCCTTAATAAAAGGGATTTGTACCAAAACAAAGATGTTGGCTAAAAAGAAGAGTTAAGAGTAAATGCCATTTGTTAACATTTACAGAAGTATTTTGTCCTTCACAGCCAGCTAGTTTGAGTTGTGTGAATGCGTCAGACTATTTCTAATACAGAAACCTCAAAGCTATCTTAATGAAATCAGTGTGAAAATGAAACTTACTTTCCAATAACTGGTACAGGTATTATACAAAAATAAAACTGCTGAGGAACTTTTAAACCTCTAGCAGATTGTTGCCCACGGCACTTACCCTTGATTTTCCTTCAGCATCCTTAAACAGCTCCACGTATGTAACCTCACCAACTACATAAGACATACAAAGGGAAAATACCAAGAGACAATGCATTTAAACACCAGTATCTTTCTTTTCTGTGCCCCTGTGCACAACTCTACAGAGAAACACCTATTATTCACCAACAATCAAAACCAGACCAACGTACCTCCTGTCAAAGGCTATGTAATTTAGCTAATTTTCAGAAATATGCAGCAGCCACATTCTCAAAATCTAAAAACAAACAACTATATTTAACCTAATTCATACTACAGATCATATTTTGGCCAGTATGATATCGTTGGTGAACAAATTCAGATATACACAGTCCCTTAACCTAACAAATGAAACGTCAACGTTCACTGAAAAGTGTAACATTTGTCATCCTACTCACAACACCTGTTTTAAGGTGACTTTCTACCTGAATATCTTCAATCATAAGTTTGCCTTCAATAATAACCAAATTTACACATCAAATATTTCACAGCAAGCCACTCACTTTCTAAAGTAGGAAGTTTCAGTAAATAAACCAATCAAATAGTCACGTCACCTTACAACAGATACACCAGCAGTTACAGAAGGGGTTTTTTGGCATTTTTCACAGCCTAAAAGCCAGGTGTGCTTTGCATTACGTTTGAAGAATCTATTTTTTCAAGACAGAACACAGAACTAGCTTTTTACAGAAGTCAAATGTTAGCATTAGATTCCCCAAAAACTTGCAATAAGAAGTTTGGGGTATTAAGATTACTCTATCAGAACTGCAACAATAATAACAAGCTTTTAATATAAATCTCCAGACAAACAGTCGTGGCAGTAGTGACAATGCAGACAAAGTTAATGCCACAGCCAGATTCCACCAATACAAAACCACTTTTGAAAGACATCCTTTATTATATGTTAACACACTAAACGTGTTGCTTAGATGCAATAGCCCTTTAAAGAAAATCTACGAGACTACAACTAAATGAAACAATCTCTTTAAGAAGACATGAGGTCATGCATATACTCTCTACTGTCACACTAGAATGGCAGAAGATTGTGAATACCTTGTTTACCAGTCCTACTCTGCAATGCAATTGTCTCGGATGAAAGAGGGGGAAGGAAGATAGATGTACCAAGTAGAGGCCAAAAAAAAAAAAAGTCAAATCAAATCTGTGTGGCTCAAAGGACATATACATTGTAGTTCCTCCCTTTCTACATGGAGTGCATTATAAGGAATAAGTTACCTTTCTCTCTCATAAGATCTTTAATAGCTTGCCATTTCATGTCATATGGGATGTTGCTAATGAAAACTCTATTACGATTAATAGCCTTCTTCTCTGCACTGCCTGCGTTCTTCTCCTTTGAATAGGGGTGGAATCTATTCTTGTTTCCAAGAGAAGGGATTGCCTTCGGTTTTGCATGCTTCTCTTTCACTGGTGCCTTCTCTTCTTTTGCCGTCTCATCATTATCCCTACATTCCAAATAAATACATAAATGAACATTAGTCTCACCTTGAATTACAAAACTATATAGCACCAACACATCCAGCTCTATAACTCTATGCTATCAGAACTCCCCGGAAGCTGCCCTCCTTTTAAGTAACAATACATCATTCCTATCAGCGTAGTTTCAAAATAGGTTGCTTTACCTAGAACAAAAATCAATGTTACAAGAGATCTAGGCACTATTATAAGTTCAGAAATCATATATTGCTACTTCAGTTACATCCCTTTTCCGTTAAGTCTGTCAATACTGAGGAACAAGGTGCTATAAAACTACTACAAAGATCAAAATTCAAGAAATCAGATGAAAAATAGCCTACAGCATCCACACTTTGGTACCTCAAAGAACTTCAACTCATACTTGGCAAAGTTGCACCATATTTGCCAAACAAGAGTTGAAAAGATCCAATTTATGGAACAGCTTGGTATACTTCAGTCAGTGTATTAGTAAATGCATACAATCGTCCCCAGCAGGCAAATTACCTTTTATTTTGTACACAGATACTTTTTATCCACAGATTTTGTCTGACCGCTTTTAGAGAAATTAGAATTTAACTTAGAACAAATGCTCTTTTTATTTCCACTGCTTAACACTACTATAACTTGAAAACATTCTAAACACATAGGAAATAGGCTTATTAAGACATGCTTTGCCTCTAAGACTAATTAAGTCACCAGGAATCATCCATTAAAAACAACAAAGCTTTCTTTCTTGCCCTCTGCCTTTCAAAAATGGAGCAACAACAGCTGTCTGCTTTTTAAAAACATTTCATATTCTTAGGACAGCATGCTTCCTCTCCTCTCATGTAGCACATTTCACAACCTCGGTACAATTATATTCTATGTACAGAATTAGATAAAACACCCAAACCAAAAGCCAAACCTCTTCAGCACTTGAGAAAGTGTCACTATGGTGAGGTGTTCAGCACGCTAACAGAGGATCAAGGCGCCCAAACCACTGCACTGAAAGCCTCCAGTAACGAAGCCAAACAAACACGACCCACTAAGCAGATGCTGTGACTCGTTCAAATCTCACTGCAGTTAACAATAAACTTGAAAGCATGTGCAAGAGGACTTTTTATATTAAAGAGCTGTCACCAGCCACTCAAATTAGAACAAGAACATGGCAGTGTCTCACAGAAGACTGTTAAAGAGACGGATGGTGAACCCTCTTTCTTAATTAACAGCGCTATCTTTACAATTCCTCCTGCTTTTCAGAAGGCTTTGCTTTGATTTCACTTTGACTACAGGTGGTTCCTAGTGTAAAATGAGCCAAACAAAACAAGCATTTTAGTTTTACAACCATAGCACATGGCAAGACTGCCAACCTTTAGGCACTGAAATTATTATTTTCAGCTCTTTTTGCATAATTATTAACAGTGACAGTTTTGCACTCAGAACATATGTAAATGGCCCTTCATTAAGTTAAATGTATTATCTACTCAAAGTTGGACACCTTTCAGAGAGGAATAACTTCAAACATGCACATTCTTCTCTCGCAACTTTTTCTCAAATTTGAAGTACTCATATGATATTAACCTCACAGTCCTCGTGTTTACAAGCGGATTAAAAGAGGATTAGCAACTGAGAAATGCAAGGACATCACTTGGGTTAAGAATTTGTAAAATTTAAAACATTCAAGTCAACAACACACTATCTAGCTCAAGCATTCTCCAGCTCCCACTGCACCACCACTCCTCCACACCACCCTGTCTGCTATGGCACTATATCTCCTGGGTGGATGTGTAATGAAGTGAAATGGGTGGGACAACGCAGGGAACAGGTAGTAGCAAGGGGGATCCAAGAGGGAAAGAGTCGAGTTTCAGCTTTCCAGTCAGTCCCGTTCATTCCAAGGCAGTTCCACTCATGAACACAAAACTGATATACTGTGATACCCTCAGTAAAACCAGAGCTCCTCCTTGGTTTTCAGGATTAGACCAACAGATTCTCTTTAGCCTTTTAAGCTCTTTCCTGCTTAAAGGATTATGAAACAGCCGGGGCATGTTCAATGCGGTACACAGGAAGTGCCAGGTCTCCAAAGAGAGAATCCCCTGGCTCTGACAACTGACTGTATGAACCGGTAGGAGAGCAGAGAGGATGCAATAAACTCTTAAATCTGGGAAACTGAAAACACTTCATTTAGTCTAGAAATCACAACTAGTCTCCTGAAAATACAGATTAAAAAAAAAGAATCAATCCTTACAAAATTCATCTGCCAAAATCAATGGGCGAGTGAACAATCTGGAGGTAGAGTCCGTTTTGTGGTTGCAGCTCTCACATGAAAAGTACTTTCAATAAAAGAAGACATTGAAAACAATGTCCCCTTCATTACCTACAGGCCACAGAACAGACAGGCTAGGAAACTATGAGCTGCCATTTTCCCCAAGAAAAAAAAACAATAATAATTTTTACTCTTCACGTTTTGTGAAGTTAATTAATTAATTAAACATTTTATGTTTGCTTCATTCCTCTGCACATAAGCATCTGTATAGCGAAACAGATAACAAGCTCAGCAGAGATGGAAATGCAGACTCTACAACTGAACACGTGATTCTATTACGAATACATCAGTTCAAGTTTACTGAGTTCAACAGATCCGCTGCTCAATACAATAAATTTGGGGAGGTGGGCAAGCTGAAAGCATGATTCCTCTTCAACTCAATCTGAGCACTAAACAAACCTGGCACTGAAATAGGCAGCACAGTTCAACTCCATGATGATGGCTTCATCCTTTGTATACCTGTTTCAGGAAAGACTGGAAACTGTACACAAAACACGAAGATTTGAAACTCTGTTACCAAGAACATCCTGTTATTTTCAGACTAGACCCTATTGATTACTATCTTGCAGACTGATGGAATTTTTTATTTGCATGCAATTAATTTTGAAGGGAAAATAATTAAACTGCTGAATAGAGAAGGGACACGTAAAAATAATTTTAACAATAGCAATGCCAACAGGCAATAAAATACTTCATGCCTTAAAGAATGCAAAAAGGTCACAATCTTCTGGTCAAGGTAGAATAATTAAGATGCTCTGAATGCTGAGGGTCAGATTCAGGAGAAGAAAAAAAACCAAAAGAAATGTTGTTTTACTGAAATGCAGAGCTCTGAACTTCCCTGAAAGTCAAGTAAAGGCATGGAGCACATCTGGGCTGCCCAGAGCACATTAAAAGATCCCAGATTCCAACAGCCTTGATGTATTCTAACACAAGGCCTCCTAAAACATATATTTTGCCCGTAAGATGCAAACAAAGTTGTGAGAGGAGCTGAAACTTCACCAATAAGAGGCCAAAATCTACTTCATCTAAAGACTTATAACCCTTGAAGCCTGACATCAAAAGCAAGCAAACCCATACAAGGCCATTCACTGCATTTTTCTGGAGACCTGGCATTTCTGGCTCTCCTGCACTACGTTCCTTCTGGACTTATAATAGAAGAGACAGCTTACATACTCTGTATATGCTTGTTTTGTCTTTTACAGGAAAAGTTTGTGGGATTTTTTTTGCATGTTGTGTAAAATAAGTCACCATAGGGCTTTCTTAGCATTCCCACAAAGACAAACAACAAAAAAAGAGAAGCCCAAAGGCTTTACAAAGCGCAGCACGTCTGGAAAAGCAAACACAAACATAGACGCCCCAGCACACTTCTGCACACGGCTTCTGCCACACCGTGCCGGGCCAGAGCCCATCACAGCACCCCGGAGGCCAAGCCCACCGCTCGGCCTCCGGCCCCGCACCGCAGCTCCCAGGGCAGACACCCGAGATCGCCGAGGCCCGGGCCGCCTCACACGGATGGCGGCTCTCCAGCCTCGGAGCGGCCCGAGGCGGGGAGGAGCCCGGCGGGTTGCGGGGAAGAGAGGCCCAGCCGCCTGCCAGCCCCGTTCCCGCCGCCGCGGCCCAGGCGGCCCGCCGCACCCCGCACCCCCCGCCCGGCCCGGCACACACATTTTGACGCCATTTGCGCTGCCCCCGCCGCTCTCGGTCGCCGCCGCGGCCTCCTCACGTTGCGGCGGCTGTTGTTGCGGCTGCTGTTGCGGTGGCGGTTGCTGCTGTTGCGGTGGCTGCTGGCCGGCAACGGCGGCCTCCTCCGCTCCCCGCTGCAGCGCGGCAGCCGCAGCCTCCGGCTTGTCGTTTTCCGCCATTTCGTGGCCGGGCCGCGGCCCCGCTACCGTCGGTTTGAAAACCGCCCGGAACGCCTCGGCCTCGCCGCGCCGGGCCGGCCAAGTCTCGCGAGAACGAGGTTTGCGGCGGAGGCGGGGACGCGGCGGCTTACGGCGTTGCCGTGGCGACAGCGGCCAGGCCCGCCCCGCCCAGCGAGGCCCGGCCGTGCTTCTGCAGTCCCGTTTCTCGGTCACGTCTGGGCAAACGCGGGTGTTGGAAATAAATTCTTTCTGAGCTTCCAGGACTCTCTTTTGTCCCTCAGTCCTCACACCGCGTGTTGGTAACACCTGAGATTTTCAAATGCTGTGAAGCCCCCTCCCACATAACCCAGTGAAGGTTAAAAAGTTCACGTTAAAGAGTTCAGCGTTCACACATCAATTAGAAAAAATAACGCGGTGTTTGTGACAAACGCAACAACTGAAATAGTTAATTTTTACTTTAAACTGCAATCATTACGTTTTACTGATCTCAGTTCTACAGGCTGAAAGGAAGCAATTCCCGCGCCCAAGTGGCTGCGCTCTGCTATTGAGAGCCCTGCCCAGCTGTGCTCTGCATCTTCATTGTTGGGACCCCACACCCAGTGGGATCTCAGTGTTGGTTTTAATTTTGTTGGAATTTAAGCCATGATCAACACCAGTTCAGCAACAATTTCATCAGGTGGCAACTGCAAAAAAAAGTTCTATCTTCCTAAAAGTCAGTTTGTACATGATGTGAGAGAATGGGACTCCTCAGATTCACATATTTACATCTTGAGAGTGTTTTCCATGAAAGATTATTTTCAGTTATTGTTCCCACCTATATGATGCATGTATGGTGAAAATATGCATGGCACATATTTTTTCTTGTTTTGTTTGCTATGGCATGAAAACACGCTTCGCTTTTTCTAAACCTGTCCCTCCTCTAGAAAACCTTGAGAATTGGTTTTAACAACAAATACACTTCCTAAACCAGTTATCGTTTGCAGTTCATTTAAAGATTCCTTTCTGCAAAGCCACAAGTATTTCCAAACCAGTTTGTCTTGCCTAAGACTGCACCTAACATACACTGCTTTACTCCGTGCTTAAAAAAGAAATAAATAACTACTCTGTAAATGAAACCTTCTTTTACAGAGGTGTTTACTACAGGACCTGAAGTAAAACAAATATCTTCCCTAAATGCTCTCTTTTGCAATTAAATACTATCTTCCTAGTCTGGGAAATGTGGTGGTTTTTAACTCCGGAAAAGAAAACATTTTACACTTCAAAAGGGCAAGCTATCAAACGCAATAGCCTGTGTGCCTGCAGGTATCTTCTAGAGACAGAGCAGAGCCCAGCTATTGCACAGCTAGAGCCCACCTACTGCACAGACCTTCACACCTGCAGCTGCGGTGCGGACCGCTGCCTCTCTTGCTCCCTCTCGCAGAGAAGTTTGCCTTCTCTGACTTTCTTCCTCCCCCGACCAGAATAAATCAACAGCACTTACTGACTGAGTTCCCCCAGATAAGAGAGCGTACAGATGCCTGATACAGGAATGAAACTGCATGTTGACGCTTTAGTTCAGTCTGTTGTATACTCATAACCAGAAAAACAGCGCAGCATCCTATGCCCAGAACTTGGCATCAGTGACAAATGGGAGCCCTGCCCTACTTGATCTGCAAGGATAAAACCACTTTTTCCCTTAGTGGGGGTTTAAATCTTTAAACGATAGATTATCACCATTTTTTCCCTGGTGTTATGCAACCCTTAACCACAGCTTGGGAGCCTAAATCTAATCACACATTTTTTAAGAAGGCTGCATAACAACATCAGACGATGACAGCAATTTTACTGGTCCTATATTGAAACAATTCACATCACCCCCACTCTCCCCAGATCACTTCTTTAGCTACTGAAATTACTACAGAAAACAAAACTGAGCAATCTGCACGTTGGTCCTTCCTTCCACAACAAGTAGTCTTCAATGAGGGGCTGAGTGCCCCTCACATACCCATCAGCTTTTCATGGTGAGGCAGGAAATACCTCCTGCAGGTTTAAAGGGAACCCATCTCACCTAAGGCTTTAGAAGCCTCTGCCCTCTCCTTGATGGCCAGGGGCCTTCTCTGAGCTCAGTGGAGGAGGCACCCAGCCCCCCTCCTGGCCCATCACACCAGGTGGCACTGTTGCTGCTCACTGTATGCACACACCGTTCCACCTTCCCCAACACTAACACTCAACCTGCCTCAGTTTCCAAATCCCTAAACCCTTGTAAGCCCACTCAGATCTTTTACACAGGGAAATTGCTGTGTAGAATTGTTTCTCTGCCTCATTCTTGGCAGTACCCTACATATCCCCAGGACTGCAGGCTGGACATGTAAGCAGCAGATGTAGTCGGTATCTGGTAAAAGCACGGCTTTTGGATGAAACAAACAAGCAAACAAACGAAAAAGCCACCATGGTAGAACAAAGGTGTTCATCCTTTTTAAAACATTAAGAACCCTGGAATAAATTATGTAAAATATTTTCCATCTGCAATTCTGTTCAATGCATGCATTTCTATATAATCATTTTTCAATGCCCTCCCCCAACTCTATTACTGCTTTTATCTCCCCCATATATTATTGTCTTCAGCTGATAAATTTCTCATGAACTTGTTTACACTTGCTTGAATGTGCTGATGAGGGGAGTTGTGAATTGATGTGTTTTTAACGATACTTCTGCACAATGCTCTTCAGTGGCTCTACCCTTCTGTGAGCCTGTTTTGAATCTCTAGAGGATTTGTTTGTTTGTGAAGGAACACTCAGAAAGCTCTTTGAAGCTATGGGGAAAAGGTGCTACAATGGAGTTAGTTATCCTTCAAAATAGTTACATTTCATTGACGCACCACTCAAATGATCCTTAAACACTAAGAAGTCCTAACACACAGTAGCTCAAAGAACTCCCTATTGCCTTTTCCTCCTTGGCACCCACTTGGCTTTAAGCGGCCGGCCTAAAATTAGTCAGTTCCATTTGCGGGGGCAATGTACCAAATCATCGATGATAACATCTCTCTTTCTGTTTGAGGGCTCCCCATTGAAAACACACTTGACACTCCCTAACATAAGGATCAAATCAATCTGAAATATGACTGAAGTCATTGATAACAGTTGTTATTCTGCTGAACACACGGATGGGCGTGATAAAGAAGCAGAAAGTGAAAAGTAGCGAATGCTCCATTTGTCTCAGAATGCTCCATGGGCACATACACTGCTATCTCATTTGCCTTCTGTCTGGATCCTAATGAGAAAAAATTAGTGATCCTTAAGTGAAAGAAAGGATGAAATACAGGAATAAATTAAGTTATTCCATTGCTTTTTCTGTTTTAAAATGTATCAGCACGAACAAAAAAACAAATGACCAACAGCAACAAAAAAAAAATGTTATCTGTCTGATGACAACTGGCGGCAGAAGGAGCCTCATTCTCTGTCTGTGGCTGCCAGCTTCTGTTCCAACTTCATATCCACGAAAAGTGGATCTTCAGCACAACTGAAAGCTCTTTTAAATTGAACAGTGAGTATCAGATTCCTAAAAATGATCACGCGATTTCAACAACTTCTGCTGTACAAGAGAAACAGTGACTTCACAGTCTAAAAAACAAAAACAAAAAAACAAACACAAAATCTCTTAAATTCACCTCTATAAGAATAATGACAGAAAAATATAATACATTTAAGGGCAGGAAGATACTACAACTCAATCTTTTCCAGGAGAAAAGGCCTACTTACAGGAAGGTTCTCCAAATACAGCAACGCTCAATGATTATCAGGAAAAAATGGATACCTGCCACTCTCCCAAACTAGTTGTGTTAGGTGGGGATAGGGTGGACGGGGGCCTTGTGTCTTTGCCAATCCCCACATCCCAAACCATGGCCATTCCTCTTTAGCAAGAGATCTTCATGGGCCCCAAGTTAATCAGGGACAAGGCTAAAAAAGAAATCTAGAGCTCATTAGGAACAGAAGAGGCTCCTTATATACATATTCTGAAAGCACAGTCATACCATTTGAAACGATCTATTTATAAGCTCTTCATGGGTCTTCAAATATGAGAGGCACTTCAAAAATTAGCTTGGCTTGTAATTTCAGCAACAGACATTGTTTACCAAATTACTGACACTGCAACATTAGATGATCAAACTAGCAATCATTAGTGAGCGCACGGCTAACCATCCGTTTAACCATTGGTTCTACCAGAGGGACACAGCGTGCTTTGAGACTGGCCAGTGCTGAACTGCAGGCACAACAGTGCAATCAGCTATTAAAATGCCTGGTAACGCAAAACTTTTTTCCCAGTGTGTATTAGGATAAAAGAGACTTAACCTCTCGTAGTGTTGTTGCATGCAGTAAGAAACACGTGGGGTTTTCAAATTATTTTCTGCAGAACAAATTCTTCCAACGGTTCTACAGCAGCCTTCAACAAATCTCTTTGTGCCTGGCACTAAATACAGTGCCGTCTCACCGGCCCACGTGCACCCTTCCAGGGCATCCAAATACTGCATCACTATCATTTAAAAACAGATTTGCTGTTTATTAGTGCAATACACAGATCCAGCTTTGGGAAAAGAAATCCTCTTTCCTTATCCACCTTAAACACCTGCTGCCGCCGCAAACCGAAGCCTCTTTAATACACAATCAGCATCAGCTAAACGCGGCTAATGAAAGGCTATAAAGCGAGAGCCAGGCTGCGGCCCCAGCCGTATGTCGCCACATGTTCCGCACTTTAATCGTTATTACCGCCGAAGCTGCAGGGAGGGACCGAGCCCTCGCCGCAGGACGCAGCGGCGGCGGATGGAAGAGGCGTTCGGCCCCCGCGCACCGCGACTCGGCGGCGCTCCTCGCCGCCCGCGCGGGCTCCACAGGTCGCAGGGCTCCCGGCTGCTGCGGCACCGCAGCCTGAGCGCGGGGAGGGCCGCCCCCGCAGGGCGCCGCTTACCGATGCGCCGCACGTAGTGCTTTGCAGGAAGTTTCCACGCTCCCCGGTTTAATCCGCGCGAGGGGGGTCGGAGGGGAGCGCCAACGGGCTGAACGGCGATGGAAGGGGGCGGGCGGCGAGGAGGAGGCGGCGGCGGCCGCGTTTAATTTTTTAACGAGGGCGGCTCGAGCGGCACCCGGCGGGGTCGCGGCGCCGGGCGGCGAGGGGGGAACGCGGCCGAGCCGCCCCCGCCGCCCGGGACTCCGCGCAGCCCCAGCGGCCGGAGCAGTGCCAGCCGTCGGGGCTCCCACCTGGGCTTCGGCCGGCCGGGCCCGGAGCTCCGCCGTCCGCCACCATGGGCAACGCGGAGGAGACGGGTCGGTAGCGCGGGCGGTTCGGCGGGGCCGGGCGGGGCGGGGCGGCGGGGCTGTGCCGGCGGCCGAGAGCCCCGGGCTGCGGGCGGCGCCCCGGGGGGAACGCGGAGCCGGAGAAAGTAGGGGCTGCGCAGGCTGCGCATGGAGCGGAGGGCAACGATTGCTCGGCGGGTGCTCGGTGTCCTGCGGTTCTCGTAGCCTGCATGCCCCAGGGAAACAGGTAGCGGTTTTCCACATTCGCAAGTTAAGGGTGGCACCGGTGAACGTTTTATTTTCTTGCCTCTGTTATCTGGACCTTGGCCGCATATCCGTGAATTCACAGCACAATGCATAGCGCAGGGTCTCTTGTTCCTTGGAGACTCCAGGCTTGTCTATCTACTAAGGATAAAATCTCATTTCTGCAATTCATTGCTTGCCTGGAGGCTGCAAATGTCACTGCCCAGCTGCTGCTTCTCTGCAGGAGAATGCAGTTTATGTGGAAAAGTGTCATTTCTACCCTGAATTACATGCTGCAAAAACACTGCATGTCGGGGGATGCTTTGATACACTCACACAAAAGTTAAATGTGCTCCATTTGCTGGGCATCGGTGCCCTGGCCTTCCCACCTTACATCCACCTGTCTGCTGCCTCAAAAACCTCACCCTGAGCAAGCAGTTTTCTCCCCAGCAATGTACAGAACACAGGCATGCAGCGTGTGCATGAACATGGCAGTTTGGCTGTGTGCTCAGAGCTGCTTCTGCAGCATTTCTGGCCATGCGTTGTTAACTCAGTTTAGATCCCTTGGAAAATTCCAAATTCATGCTGATCTCTATTTCATTTGGTCTTCTTCGTTGATAATCTTCTTACCCTACCACCTCCTATGCCCAATTCCTGAAATTCGGTTTCTTTGACCAAGTAGTTGAGCACAAAAATGCCAGTTTCTGTCCCTAAGCACACAAACACCTTTTCAAGTTACATTTGCTGTCGCTCAGAAACGTAGACCTTGGACTGAAACTATCTGAAGTGCCTTTAGAATGACCAGCGTCAGCAGCTGGACCTGCAGCACATCTAAAGGGAGAACAGATGGCAACTGATCTAGTGAATTCTGTAACACGCTCTGGTTTATGAACTGAGTTTTCAGGACCTGAGGCTTAATCCTGCCAATGGGATGAATGCTTCGAGTTTGAGCAGCTGTCAAAGGTACTCCTTTACACTACTGAGCCACTACAAAACAAAACAAAACCAAAAAATCACCAACCAAACCAGAACCCCAAGGGGGTTCTGTGGGAGAAAGGATGAAACTCAAAACATAAGGGAAATTCCTGCCTTTCTCAGGATAGTCCAGAATTATTTAATCTTCTCAGTGTCTCTCAAAACATGAGGATCTGAAAAAAGTGACCAAAGAGCTGGGACTGGGAATCTCAATCAACACCAAACACTGGCAGAGTTGGTCTGGAGATCCACTAGACTAGTAAGAGTTTCAGCAGTTTTCTTCCAGCTGACTCTCCGTGCATAATGCCATGGTATTGCTGTTCATCCCACACATGTACAGCCAGCATCCCCAGCTCACACCTCCATTCCCCTTACCTTAATGGTCTCTGTGCCAAGCTATTTTCCTCATTGCTATTTTCTCTTAGACTCGCTGTTCCAGCCTCACAAGGGCCTCCTCCAATGGCCTTTCTACTCACAGCAAGATGTTAAGGAGCCTTTCTTTATGCCAGTGTTTTTATACGGGCAGTAAATCAAAGGACGAGTGGTCTTCACCTATAAAAAAGTCAGGAGACATCAGTCTGAAGCCAGCCCCTACAAAATGACTCTGCAGATTCTAACTGATTTAATGCCTGTCCCCATCACATTGCCCTAGAGGTTATCTTCAAGAGTTTTTGGATGCAGGCCATGTTAGTTAGCATTCACAGTCTTCTGACTCATGATTTGACACATACTCTGCAGCAACTGAAAGGATATCTGACTAACTGGGAGAGGACATCTAACCTGTATGCAGCACTAAAGTGTGAAAACAATGGAAGTGCACTCAAGGTCAATCTGGTACCACAGTTTTGGGGATATGTAATTAGAGCAGAATGTTCTGTGAACTTTAAAGCTTCAATTACAAGTTATGAAATTCAGGACAGGGGAAAGAAGCACACAAAGCCGTGTACTGGAGTTTCCCAGATCTCATTTCCCCAGGAAGAAAATACCCACTGTTTTCTCATGCAGCAATTTCAGACAAACTCTTGCCAAGTAAGACTCAGACAACCACTCCATGTCAGTCAAACCTTGCAGAGATTTGTCCCACAGTGTCTGATAAACAAACAAATCCAACTAATTTAAGTGCATAACCTGCAAAATGAGTGTGACATTTCCCAGGATTCAGCTCCAATGTAGGGCTCCCCATGGCCATCCCTAAGATTTTTTCTATGTACCTTTCAAGATAGCAATTCTCTGCTGTTTTTTCATTTGTTTTTAGTTGTGGTGTTGTTTTGTTTGGGTTATTTGATCTGGGGGGAGGTGTGAGCTCTGTCTTTCTCAGCATCTACATTTCATTTTCCCATACAAGCCTTTCATTTAGTTTTTATAATCCCGTGTCCTAGGAATTCTGGAAGGATAACTTTTCTTGACTGGCTCTTGTTCAAATCAACTGACTTCTGACACCAATTTGTGATATTTTTTCTGCACAAGGTCAGACTTACAGAAAAACTGGAAGGATAAACAATGAAAACCTGTGCAGCATGTGCTATTATATTTCCAGAAAGTAAATATTGATTACTGTTGACATTACTTCTCTTGTAGGCTATATCCAGATCTTTTCTTCAACTTAACAGGAATTAAAACAGTGTTGACCCAAAGGGCAGAATGTCATTCAAAAGAAGGATCACATACAGCTGTATAGAATAGACGGTTTGTATGCTCTAGAAAATGTATACAGAAAGTAATAGAAAATCACACTATTTAATACCTATGTTGAGGATCAATGCCTAAAGAGAAGAACAAAGAGTTGTGTCCCATCCTTTTCATCTTTGTTTTAAAGTTTTCATTCTTTAAGATGACATGTACAAAAATCCCACCAATTTCTGAAGTAAGAAAGGAGACATACACGACATAAAAGTTTTGCCTGTTTTGATATTCTCAGGAATACTAAATCTTGTTTTTACTTCTGTTGCTATGAATTCTAGACTTAGTCAAGATATGGCTATAGTGCAGCATCGAGTAGAGATACTGGAGCCCTCTTTGAACTGGCTAGGGCAGGTACCAGTATCAGTGTAGTCATGGCAGCACAGAGCTTCCAGTGGCCTAATTACTCTGCCAAGAAATAAATGGATGCCTGGAAATCCCTGGGGAAGGAGGTGGTTGAATTGTTAACAAAAAGAGTTTTCCCCTGAGGCATGTTAGTTAAATAGGTGTTAACAAGAGCCAAAAATCCCCAAGCTCTAGCCTTAGAATAAAAATGCCTTTGTCCTTTGGTAGATATGATGTCCCAGGCCTTCCAATCTTCCTGCTGTCTATTGAGACTTAAGAGAGAGGGGATTTCAGTATCTGACAGAACACCCAAAATAAAGCAAAACAGCTTCCTCTGCCTCCCCTCCCGCCCCCCAACTTAAATCTATACATCAGATCACCTTAAAACTATAAAAACAAAAGTATTTCATGTCTGGAAATACACAAAAGTCTCCTGGTGGTGATGGCAGGGTGGGTCAATCCCCTGAGCTCAGCGCATTCTAAGCTCATCTTGAAATGTCTGTGAAAATATTGAGACTAAGGAGAAAAAATAAATGAGAGTAAGACTTGGGGGAGGGAATTTGCATAATTTCTTCTTCCACTAATCTTTCCTCGCACACAAGAGAATATTGTGATTTCTGTTGGTTTTTTTTGTTACATGAAGACGTACATACCATATGCCCATATATAAGACATATATACTGTGGGCACATGGCTGCAACATCACTACAGTGGCTCAAATGGTCAATTCAAGCATATGTTTCAACAGTGTATGCCCCTAGGCATGCTTGGATCACATACGAGTGGCACCCACTGCATGGACGTGTGTAGAGGAAGGTAAAGGAACAGTTCTACCAATATATTCACTTCCAATTCCTGCATAGCTCAAAATGGAGCCCAAGACTAGAATTGCACACACCATTTTTAGATTTCTAAGCTAAATTACATGACCAAAAATCATATTATTTGGCTGAAATTCCCTTTGAGATCAGTATGAGTTTAAGGACTAGATTAAGGTCTGAGGCAAAGCCATTCCAGAAAATGTATTAGTTTATCCAGGCAGATACCTTGTGAGTATTGTCTAATTAAAATCTGCAGGCTTATGCCCAGTCTGACAAAATGCTATTTGCAACAGCCATGTGTGAGATCATTGTGTTGAGGAGATAGAACGCCAGAAAACTGTGAGTCTGCTGTTAGTAAGTGGATGGTACGTAGGAGCTGAAAGCTTCAATTTTATCACATTAACTTCAATGTGAAAAAAAAACAAAAACAACAGGACACTACAAAAATCCAAGCTGTTTTTGATTTCAAACTGTTCATACGCCACAGAGCTCAGACATACACACCCCATTTAGTAACTGATTTCACTTTTCTATGCAGGCAAAGAAGCAATAGAGGTGAAAATCCCACAGAGTCACCAAGATGTGATGTCCAATGATGAGCAGTAATTACTGCGGCAACACTTCAGCCAGCATGAGCGTCAGTGAAATGTCTGCCTTCCCTCTGACTTTGGAGCAAAAAACTGGTTTTGCCTTTGTGGGGATTTTGTGCGTTTTCTTAGGACTTCTAATTATCAGATGCTTCAAAATCTTGCTAGACCCCTACAGTAGTATGCCTTCTTCAACATGGGAAGATGAAGTCGAGGGGTTGGATAAAGGGACCTTTGAATATGCTCTTGCATGAAAAGTCACATGATATCCTGCCTTAAATTTGATGTTGATTTCATTTTGGAAACCAACTGTTGGTACATTTGTTACATATGCATACGTACATTTTGGAGATGTGTTGGTATCTGTGGCATTCATTTTGTTAAATAAATGTTTATTGCAAACTCAGAAGTAGCCCATTTGTATGTGTTATATTGCTGAGATGAGAGGAGAATCAACTGCTAACTCAATTCTTGCCTCTCAAGAAGAGAATGTGCTGTACTAATTACTGTTTGTAAGGAACCTGTACTTTGCAACTCCTGAGTGAAACATTTAAGTGGTCTCCTGCAAACAATGCATACTTCTATTTCCTCCCACTCACCTGACAGTATGTCTTGATGGAACAGGTCTTCCTTCTATTCTACAGCAGTGGAAAGACAAATGGAGCTAGTGGAAAGGAAACAAACATCATTAAAGATATTTTGTATTCTACACATGCAGTATTTCAAAGTACATTACCTACTCAAAAGTCCAGTAGGAATTAAGAACACCACAGTTCTACTCTCCCAATGTCAGGGAGTTAAAACCTTAAGGTGAAAGAGACCAAGTAAACATTATGCAACTAACCTGATAATCCTACTGAACTGGTCAAGGCGTGTCAATTTCTACTCTCCTTGGGTACAGAAGATCAGTCAGTTTAAACTGGAACTTCACCTGTTGTACTATTAGTTGCAATCTGTTCTGTCTGGTTAATAGCTCCCAGTAGTAATTAGACCAACTTGTCACGGCAAACAGAGACACTCAAACTGCACATACTCACTTGCGCCCAGGGTCCAAGAGCTACGTGCAAATCTTTGTACCCTCTGGCTCCTCTCCTCAGCTTTTTCTTTTCATTGTGTTCCTACATCTGTGCACAGCGTATAATCTTGAGTGTCAAATGGGAAAACTGGTCACAGGAAATCTTATCAAGACAGAAGAACTGACAGTGAAAGTGGAGACTAAAACCACAAGGTCACCCTCAAATACACAGCTGTTTAGCAAGTATGATAGTACTTGACAGAAATACAATTTCACTTTTAAGAAAGTTGTCAACAAAATTTTAAGCACTGTCACCTTTGCTAAACAGCTCTCTTTGCAACAAGCAGTAAAGACAGAAACCAGTTACAGAGATTGGTTTCTTTTGCACATAATACACATGCAAAATACATGTGGTTCCTTTTGCTGTGTATATTAGGCAGAGGCAGCCAGTGAAACAGTGAACCTCAAATGCCATTTGGAACATGAAATACCAGATTGCACAGGGAAGGACACCATCTCCTGTCTGAAGAACGATAGGTACAGGCAACACCTATCAGCACTGGCTTATCTAAATTAGAAATAATTGTATGAATGCAAGAGCTTTAAAACTGCTTCAGAGTCTGCCAAAGAAAAAGTGCCAGACTCTCAGAGATTCAGTATATTGCATTTATCCTAGTTAATTTAACCATAAAACCAAAGGCAGATACTGATATGCCGTTTCACATGATCTGTTCTGCTAGATAGGATCATCCACTGCAGAGACCTGACACTGTCATTCTTTTTACATACACCTAATCAGCAAAGCTGAGCCCTGTGCTGTCAGGTTAGCATGCTGAAGATACTTAAGTTATCTGGGATAAATATAGTTCAGTTATCTCTAAACTACATGGCAAGTACAGCAAACATACCTGAAGAACCCCACTACTTACTGACTTCTTCTGTTTTTGACCCTAATCTGTTGCTGAAAGCAATTACCAAATTTCCTTATGATTAAAAAGCTTTGCCATTTCTTTCTTGTCTTCCCTGTATCCCTGAAAAACATCAGTGCCAACCTTCCCAGAAGAAATGCACAAAACCTAATTTTTCAAAGGCTTTCCTTAAGTATACAGAGTAAAACTTTCAGCAGGGCTAGGAGTAATTAGCTCAAAACCACATGTGGGACAAGGAAACCCACCAGCATCTCTTAAAGAGCACAGGAGGGATCCCAGTGACTTCACGGAGCCTCTTGTGCATAAATGCACTCTGAGCATTTTATAAATTCTTGCTATCTGCACTACAACATATGCACGGCTGAAAAATAAGATTATGATCTGTGCACAGCATCGGACATAGCGGGGAGGGAAATGGAGATAACAGAAGTATTTTTGGGCCCCCTTGGAAATTTTGCAATACCATAAAGCCAGTAATTGTAATGGATAGGTACATTTGCTGGTTAATAGTTAACAAGCTAGAATGCTTCTCTAAATCACCATCTAGAAATGTTTTGAAAGTAAGGGATTGGGCAGTTTATTCAATATATTAAGCAGAAGAAAAATCTGACCAATAAGGCACAGTCTGAAACACTTAAAAGTGAGGGACATGCTATATGCATGAATAAAAGAAGCAGCTTGTCCTTCCCAAAAAACACAAGGTTGAGTGGCAAGTTAAATTATCCTGAATAAGGTAAATCTGATAATTTTTGAATAATGATAGAATATCAAATGTAAAATTAATGGCAAGTAACAGTTGAGAGACTTCTGGAAATACACTGTGAAAAACATCAAGTATTATTTTCAAGAACAGCAGAAAGGTAAGAAGTTTTATTTTCCTAGCCAAACAGTAACATTATGGAAATAAGACAGTGATATTACAGTTATTTTATTTGGTAGCAAAAGTCTCATTGCCATCAAATAATTGTGATTTCACTCAGTCATGGGGACAGAAACAAACTTAATTTCACTGACCTTAGCGACAAAAGATTTGTTTTCACTCTTTCATGCCTGAAGATGAAACACATTCTTATAATTTTAAAAGGTTGAAGGAATACTGTGATGAGAAATGTGTAATTATGGTAATAATAACAATGCGGATCATCCAAAAGCAGAAGTGAAAGGAATTCAATAAATGTAACGCGTTGCTATGAAACTTACAAAATGTTAAGCAGGAAAAGTAACAGAAATATGAGAGGGTTGTAAAGTGCTTGCATTTCAGGGAGGTTACAGCAGATTATCATTTATAGCTGATGGAAGAAGGGAGGAAATACGCCTTAGCTGTACCTCACACTGAAGTTGGAGGACATCTGATTATCTGTTCTTCAAATTATTGTTTTGATACACGATTTTAGACAAAAATACACATTGCCAAGGTCTAAATATCAACACAGTGTTTTATCTTGCAGTGCCAGAGCCAAATGCATTTCACAAAATCATAGAAAATTTTAAATTGGAAGCAATATCTTGAGGGTTCCTAGTCCAACCTCTTGCTGAAAGTACAAAATTCTAAAAGAATTATTCTAATGGGCTTGTTTACCCAGATTTTCAGTTCACACATTATTTTTATAGATGTATTTTGTTTTTAGAGCTTTCTGCTATTATGCAAACTTGCAAATTTTCAATATCTAAATAGACTTTTAGTTAGTTTTAGTCAGAATAGGTCGAAACTGTTAGACCCAGACTCCTATTGAATTATACAGGTCAATATGATCACACTCCTGTGTCTCCTTTGAAAAAAATTTGAAAACATATACATTGCCATTGCTTTCTAAATAATCTGAGTTTCTCGAAAACAACAGGTGATGCATGCCACTCCAGGGCCATGTAGGCTATCCCACATGCTGCAGTGATACTTCACCAATTAAAGGCCTTAAATATTAGCACCTCTTTTGTTCTTGGGGTTTTTGTTTATTTATTTGCTTGTTTTTGAGGGATCTGAATGGAAAAGTGGAGGTGGGAAGCAGATAGTGCAGGTATTACGTGTTACAGACTGCCATTCAGAGGGGCCTAGACAGGCTAGGCAAACGAGTCAACAGGAATCTCCTGACATTCACCAAGGACAAATGCAAGTCCTGCACCTGGGACAGCAATTTCCTGCATTGTAGGGGATGGGACCTCACTGGCAGGTAGCAGCACCGCAGGCAGTAACTGATGAGCCTGCACAGTCAGCAACATGCCCTGAGAGCAATGAAAGCAGTGTCCTGGGCTGTTTTAACAGGACCATAGCTGGCAGACCAAGCGTAGTGATCATTCCCCTCTTTTACACACTCATCAATCTGCACCTGAAAGCCAGCTTCTAGGCTTGTTTACCTGTCCCCTGCAAATTCCCCATGTAAGAGAGAACGTAGAAAACCTGCACGCATCACATGGGGAGCTTCTAGCAGAGTCAGGGGCAGGAACATAAAGAAACTGGGCTTGTTTAGCCAGAAGAAATGGAGAGGTTACCAACAAGGCACACCAAGGCTCTTCCTGAAGTACACAGCAGGAGAGTGAGAGGTGATGGTCGTGAAGTAATGCACAGAAGGTTCTAACTGAGTACACATGAAAAAAACACGACAGGACAAGTGAGTATTAGAATAGCTGCCATCAGTTCTGGAATTTATCCTTGCAGGACAGGATTGAGAGACTTGACTGATGACAGCACTAAGAGGCCTGATTTACATTCAGTGTTCAATCTGCTTTGAGAAGGATACTGGACTAAATAAAACTTTTAAACTCCTAATCTGTGGGATTCTATGACTTGCTACACTTTCTATCAAACTCTCTTAAAGGGCGTCTTGAGTGTACAAGTGTAAAACAGTAAAATTCTATGAACCTTTCAATGCTAAACCTACTGTTAATATTTCTCAATAATTAATATTTCAGCACAGATTTATACTTCAGCTATTTAGTTTGGCAAACCTAGTGCTATTTTTGGATATGGCTCAGCTGTTGATCTATTCTTTCATATGTCATTAACTTTATTTACATAGAAAATAAATGAATTGCAGTGTATTAATTCTCTGCTTATAAACTGTTGCCATTCTGGAATGGTTGAAACTTGAAGTCTAACTTTTGTAACTAATTTAAAAAAGCGCGTTTGATTCAAGATTTTTAGGCCAATGTACTTATTATAGACTGTGGGAGAATTATGATGCCATATGTAAGTGGAACATAAACAGTAGATGGACTTCATGTAATTCTCGTACTGCCTACACTTCCACAGGCTTCAGTTCAAAATTTGCCTTATTAAGAAAAGTACTGTATCTGAAATACAATTTCAAGCACTTACAATCAATAGCCCATTTTATTAAGATAGAAAAATCCCCACAAATTTTGTCTTTGATGGGACTACTGATTATTTGACACAGGATGACAGTCTCATAGAAGAGGGAAATTTTTTTTGGAAAATTTACCTTACTGTGCAAGTTAACAGAAATGTTTTACTCATAAATGTTTGTAATGGCAGAACCACAGTGGACAAATTTAGGAAGACTGCTTAGGAAGCTTATTATTTTAAGAACAACGACTTCATCTGTAACAGCACTAGCCCTTTATTGCAGCTAGAAGAGTGGTACCTGCAGCCACAGATCAGAAGACTCAGTGACCTAAGTCTGTCCCAGTCCTGAAGATGTCAATGAATAATTCTCCAAATGTATTCTTGGATCCAAATGCAAATCGGTTTCAAGTTAACATAATTAATGAAAGCCATGACAGCAACGAAGCATCCCAAGAGGACGTGGGCTCTGACCCACCACATTATGAAGAAACATCTTTTACTGAGGAAGCACACAACAGGCCGAGAATCAGTTACAGACCGGGAAAAAGAGAATTATATGACAATTTTCTTCAAAATGGGGAGAAAACAGAAGCCAGTTTACATCCCTGTGATACTCACCATAAAATGTACTATCTACAAACTTTTGGCCATAACACCATGGATCCAGTTCCTAAAATTGATTATTATCGAAACACTGGCAGCGTCAGTGGGAATAAGCTCAACAGACCAAGCTTATTAGAAATTCATGAACAACTGGCAAAGGTAAGTGAAAAGGAAACACTCGATTTTTCTCTGTTCCATTTCCAGGCTGTTAATTCTGTTTATTAATATGAAAAGGTTCTTAAATTCGTGGATCTTGCCCAAGACAAAAGTACAACTAATCACCGTATTTCCTATGGTAGCTGCAGTATGTTTTCTGCCCTATGACCTGCTTAAAGCAAATATTTTTATTAAATGCAGATAGCAATGAACTCGATTAGCAGAAAATCATAGCTTAATCTTCTCTAAAAATGTAAAATATTTCTTCTGTTTCACTTAAGATGGCAGACGATGAATATCAACCCGTAATTTAAACAAATTACACAATTCACATTTATTCCAAATTTAAATTTAACATCAATGCGTAACAAAGTTTCACAAACTCCTGAATTTTGTATTCACTAAAATATATAGCTACAGCTATTATAAAATATATTATGAGCAATAAAAGCAATTTCAACCAGTCAGAAATCAAAGCACTACCTGTTTATTGCAGTAACCATTCAGATAGCAAGAAGGAATCAAGAACACACATGGAGAAAGAGAAAAGTAGACAACAATTTTCAGGTACCAATTCAGTGAATGAATTTTGTCCTTGGTCATTGTACCAATGATTTTGGGAAAAATCTGAAGAGTCTCTGGAATGACCACATATAAAGTATTCATCGAAGAATAATCTGGCTGAATTGCTTCTAACCTATCATGAAGCTCGTCAGCTTTTAGGTCTGTCACCCTCTATACCTTCTTACCAGAAGAAAATACAGTGGTCACATACAATCTTTGGGGTTTGCAGATTCAAAATTTCCACTGCAAATAATTTGATAAGCTAGCAACATTAGATATCAGATTTCAGAATTTCAGTACCATGTGTGATCCTGCCTCAGCAAAATTCACCTATCTATAGAGCTTTTAAGGCTCAAACTCCAAACTCCAGGAATCATCTCCATGCAAAATAGCATGGAAAATTATTAAGGAACAACTAGATTAAGCACTTTGAAACAATTAAACTATTCAAAAATTTACTGCTAAGCATTACTGGAATAACTGCAATACTCAACTGACTTTGATGAAATCAGATTCTTTCCCCTTGAGCTATAATAATAAATTCTTCATAAAAAAGCAGAGGAGAGACCCTAGGATACTCCCACTTACAGAACTAAAATCAAACCTTTCTTGAGTTTCTTTTGTGCGCTTGTCAGGACAGGGCTAGAAAGAGATCACCACTATATTCAAACACACTGAAAATGTCAATGGGCAGACAAAAAAACAAGCAAACAACTAACAAACAGCCCACCACTCACTCTTTTTCTGTGTCAGGCAATACTGAAATGACAGATCTCCATAGAAAAAAAACACTCTCATTACCTGTCCACTGTCTTTTACATACTTCTGAGGTCTGAATAATTCTGATAAGCATCTATTTTTTGGTCCAGATCTTACTCAAACTCTATTTCTTTGGAGATTCACCTGTCCTAAATAGGATCAATAAAAATAAATGAAATGAAGCAGAAAAATACTAGGAAAATTAGGACCTTATTCTATAGTATCCGTTTAAGACAGCTAAATGTCTACAGTCCCACTTTTTTAAGGTCTCCACAAACCTGCATAAAATGGTTTACATAGAAAGGAGAAACAAGTTACCTGAGTAATCACTTATATTTCCATAAATGAATGCAAAGTGGATGTGAATAGGGGTGAATATGAATTCTGCTCTGCCAGATGTGCAGATGAGTAAGTGCTACTCAAGGAACTAAACACATTTCCATGCTCAAAAGAAACTTCCTGTTACAGAAATAATTTACATCAGTGGTAGGCAGGTAGAGGGAAAAATAGTGTATTTTGGCTCTGAACACAGTGCTAAACGAACTTGTACTGAACATGAGCATATTAAGGGATTTTCAGTTTTGACCACTACCAGAAAATTCAGGTTTTTTGCTATTGGGTATCTCATTTGGGCTAGCAGATTGGTTTGTTTGTTTTAAACGAACAGACAAATTGCTTGGGCTTTGTTACAACTTTCACTGAGAGAAGGTTAAAAAGAAGGCATCTTCCATTCTAGAATAAAATGAATGGAAAATTGCTTCACAGGTTGGGACTGCAAGGGATGAGAAAAGAGCATCGTCTAGCTCACTTGTCCCCATACTTTTTCTATTATCTATTATCCAGCTTACAGAAGAATAATCTTATGCTTCTCACAATACAAAGGTGAATGTCAGAGGTAATGAGATTTTTGTTATGCTGGCAATCTGCTGAGCCCATATGTGCAGTGAGGCCCTGGTTTGAGAATCACTGGAACAAACAACCCACCATTAGCATGGCTGAAGTCCATTCCTGACTGTCCCACAGACTCATTTTGTGACCTTGGACTGACAGACCTTTGTGGTGTTTTCAAGATAGCACTGGACAGGATAGTTCCTAAGATAGAAGAAATTCAGCAGCTGCCAGGTCAAAAAGTACAGGGATATTACAATAGTGGCTCTGTTTCTGGAAACAGTGCAGGAGGAGGTGGCAGGCACTACCAGAAGTACCATTTGCTTGTGCGTACCAAAGTGTTCTGAGGTCTGCCTTAAATTTCAAGAGAGATTCCATAAAAATCTAGCTTTCTAATGTCTTTGCTAAGCGCTTCAGGATTTCCCCATGAAAAGCACCACAGAAAGAAAAATGCAATCAAAGGTAATTTAGGCATTCTGAAGAATAAATAAACCTGAGATCACCAAAGAGTAGCTTAGTAGAGATGAGCACTACGATAGTATGAAAAAACTGAGCTTGTACTAACAGGCGAGAGCAGTATGTGCAGCTGAAGCTGTAGCAGGCTCTATAGCAATCCCGAAGGAGAGGATGAAATGCCACAGTGTGTGTGGTGGGGCTTAGACTAATATCCCAGGATGCACATCTAGAGATGATGCTTTAATCCTTTTTTCTTTACACCGAAGTCTGGATTTACCACACCATACCCCAAGGCAATCCCTTCTCTCCCCAGCTTTTTTGAAACTGAAATTGTTGAAGACAGCTGTCTTGTCAAAAACCAATGCCAAATTTTGATAAGAAATTGCATGTATTTGACTTCAGATTTCTAAACATCACATAACCATTCCCATTGTGCTTTGATGCTGGCTTAACTTCAGAAGATAAATATTAATATTTAATACATTTTAATATGTAAGTTTTCAATGTCAGAATCTAAGGCAGGCTGAAAGGAACTTCAGATATCTAGTTCCCACACCGCTGGAATCAAATGTGCATCCTTTTTTAGCAAGATATGTCAGCTTTTGCACATATTAAGCCACAAAACACCAATTAAATACCTAAAAAATAGTCCAAGTGCTATTTCACAGCTGATGGATGGTGATAATTACTTGGGCTTAATATATGTCCTACATAAAAAATGATCTAACCTTTCTTCATCTTGATTATTCTCCACACTTGTTATGATGACTTGATGAGCTCATCATCTTTATCCTCAGGAGAGATGAAGGCTAACCTGTTCTGAAACATGGAAAGGAAAACGTTGTGTTTGATTTTTTCTGTCTTTTTTATTTAAAAATCAATCAATCAATCAAACAAACAAACAAAAAAACCACACAAAAAATCCAACAACAACAATAAAGTTAACTTCTGATTTTGGTAGATTTTCAAATTATCCTGCCACTTTATTCCACATACTTCATGCATGAGGGGCATGGGTACACCTACTTAGTAAACAACCAATCATTGACTAAAGCACACCAATTTAAAATGCATTTATGGAAGGTTTAAGGCCATAATTTATGATAATGGCATGTGAGAGCACAAATTAATTCAAAGTGTGAATGAAACAACTTGTTTCAAGTGCAAACACTGAACACTTCTTTTTTTTTCTTGTCTTTGAAATTCTAACCAGCATGTATGTAAACAAGCCAAAAAACAAACAAACGTTATTCTGATAATTCTCCATAATTCATTTTAATTATGTGCTGCATTTAGAGCAAACACAGCATTGTTATTTTTGGGTGAGAATTGTCAAAAATAAATATTTCAGGAGCTCAGTCACAGGTTTTCAATAGATTTTGTATTCCCGTTTCGCTTAGAGTCAAAAAGGCCATATTCACCAACTTGAGTATATGTCAAAATGCATTATCCAGTCACTTATTTCTCATCTGTGAGCACTAGCCTAAATTTATTGTGTCAAAGGCATTCTAAAATTTTCCATTGTGGTGACTGGAGACCCATCCATGAGGAATCCAAACATGAGCATAAATATCCCATACTACTGGTCTTTGTGCCTGCACCGTATTTTATTTTTTTAAGTCTATGTACAAACACAGAAAGAGCCTTAAAACATAAGCAAGATCTAAAAACCTCATCTGTTTCCCAGAATCACAGATGGTTCCCCTCTTTGACTTGTTTAGTTAATCTGGAAACATCTTCATCCCTCTCCAAACCCTAAAAGCACCTTGAATCCTCTCCAGAAGTGATGCACACTCCTGAAAGTCTGCCAGGCAGTGACAATGCACACAGTCCTTCCTGAAGGTCCTTGCACAGGACCCATACAACATTAGCAACAGTTAATCTAATTCTGATTCAGTGCAAAGCCAGTCAGAACTTTGTATAAACATTTTTACAAGAAAGAAAACAGCAGTGACAGAAAGTATAAACCTCAGCACTGTGACTAATTCCTATTCAAGCCACAAGAAACATATCATGGTGCTAAACAGAACTGACGAGATAAAGTACAGATTTAAGTCTGTAACTGAATGTGAAAGATCCAAAATTCTGGGCTATTTATTCTAGTTACATGGCAAATGTGCTGATTTTTAATCCTATCTAGGACAGTTAAACAAGAGCTGAATAAAACACATGAAGGGTTATTCATTTACCACATTATTAATCACATTTCACCAGTATTTCTGATTGTTTTCAAGAATGTGTTGCTGTTTCGAGGACATTTGCTGCTGGAATTATGTTTGTATATTAATCAATGGAAAATACCAGAGTTCATCTCACAACTTATTTGCCATGCAGGTAGATCTCTTCTCACCAGTCAGTCATTATCCCCCTTTCTATTCTATACTTATTAACATTCATAAATTGTTGCAGCAGAATACGAAAGACAGGAATGAGACCCTCATTACATTAGGAGATCTACTAAAATATCAACACAACATAACATATGTTGAACAGAGTTTAAAATAAAACCAATTTATTATCAGGTAATGATACATTTACTTTGCTTAAGTGATTCTATCATCTTTTCTTAGCTAGCAAGCCCACCTGTTGATGCCTGGTGCCAGCAGAGTACTGCACTCTATTCATGGGACAGTAAAGCTTAATTTTTCTTGGATTTCCTTTATTCTACATCTTTCTAACTCAACAGTGTGTTTGTTTTCTCTGTGATCCTTCAGAACATAGCTGTGAGCACTGGCTCAGTGGAGAGGGTGGCTAATGGAGAAAGCACTGCTGGAGATGAGGCAGCAGCCAGCAAGGAAGAAGAAAAGAAAACAGGATTTGTCAAGTTTGGATGGGTGAAGGGTGTGCTGGTGAGAAACTTTTCTGCATTTTCAAAACATAAAATAAAATAAAATGTAGGATTAGTCCTACAATATCAAGCTCTTTTAAGAAGAGAGGGAGGTATAACTGAAGGATGTTTGGGGTGGTCCCCAGGAGCCTTCATTGTGCACCATCATGTTTCTGATTAACACTACTTTCAGTGTTATGCTAATGCAATATTATTTATTTAAAACCTAGGTAAGATGCATGCTCAATATCTGGGGTGTGATGCTTTTTATTCGACTTTCCTGGATTGTAGGTCAAGCAGGAATTGGTATGTATCTTATTTAATACCATTTTCAACAGTGAAAAGAATAAAGAGGATAAACTATACATGACTGTGATTAATATATAATCTGAGATGTGTATTTGCATGTGGAAATAAATAATGTTTTCAAATGCTTCCCAGGGTAAAATATGTTAATCCTCCAAACTATTGGAATTTTCCAGACTACCAGCCAAAATACTGCTTAGAGGCATAGATCTGTTAACTATGCATATGATCATCACATTTGAATATTTCTGAGCTTTGGTGAAATTTGTATTTAGATCCTGTAACAGATGTAAACTTTGGGACTCAAGCCAATTTCTAATACGTGTGTACAGAATTAACCTGTAAGAGTTCACACTCTGCTTATCTGTGAATCCCAAACCTTGTCATCTGCATATTAAAAACAACACTTCTTCACACTTGTCTGCAAAGATGAAAACAGAATTGGAAGGAGGTCTCATCTCATCAGGATTTTATTTTTAACTACAGCAGAGCACTAGATACTACACTTATTAAAACTTTGTTACCTCTTTTGTTAACAAAGTACACCTCATAGCCTGCTGTACCTTCGCTTCTCTACTGTATTTTAATTAACCCAATTCCCACTTTGCACCCCTGGGAGACTGGGCCTCAGGGGCTCCATTCAATATGTTGAGCAATCAATGCAAAAGAGCTCAAAACACAGCAAGAACCTCCCACAACTAGAAGCAGCCCAGGAAGGTATCATTAACTGCTGTGTGGCACAACTTCCTTTTGATAGCTGCTGTTGAGAGGAAACACACACTGAACCATGACAGCAGTGTCACTGTGTTACATGCTTAAAATTAAAATGGGGCCCTAATTTTTGATTAACATCTAGACATCATAAAAAGCACCAATCCAAAGGGCCAGTGGCAAGTATTTCAGTTTGTATTCTCACAGAATGGAAATACTGAGTAGACATGAGCTGGAGTCCAAAGTCTGGCCTCTGGGTCTCAACTCACCACATCTTGGACAAAACTCAGTGCTCAAATTCAGACAGAGTAAGACCATCACTGATTGATTTGTTATTGGCTGAAATGAAACACTGAACAGAAACATCTCCAGAATTTTGCCCAACTGAGGTGGAACTTCCAGCAAAACACGTTAACTTTACATAAGTTTTGTTTGAGGAAGACTGAGCTTTAAAAAAACAGATACAAGTGAAATACTCATTAAGGGGAAAAAAAAAATAAAATCCAGCCACAAACCTCTAGGCACAAGAAGGAAAAAAAGCCAACACAATAAAAGTTCCAGAACTAAGCGGAAGAACTTTACCTACTTTTGCAGTGCTCCATGCATGGCTCCAGCACTGTGCCTGACAAAGGGGTGCTTGCTGACTTTATGATGCATAGCAAATGAGAGCACGCAGCCCAGGGCACTCATAAGTATATGCCTTGCCATGAAAACTCTGCATCTTAATATTGCCAAGACTTTGCTCTGGGGTTTCATGCAAAATTAGTTTTTAAGGGCAGTTTAGTAACTTATTGAGATCATCAAGAAGTATTACTTTGTTTTGAGGTGTGAGAATAGCCATAGGCAAGAGTAATTCATTTTAGAACAACTTACTTAGCAGCCATACACCTAGGTTTCAATCTAAATTTTAATCAGATTTTAGCATTAATTTGCACCAACATCAGTAGCATTTCTGCTTTCATGTTTAATTTTACCATTTTAATTCACAGATAAGCAGATCCTCTATTCCTATGCTTTATTGCCCTGCTTTTTTAAAATTGCATGTCTTATTTAAGGATGTTACTTCTACTACTTCTGAAAATGAAACATCAAATTCTATTTGGATAATCTCTCAGTATGTTTTCAGAATGTCTTGTAAACAATGAGTTTAAATCTGTAGCCAAAACTTAAAGAGAACAGTGATAGAAGCTCAACATCGTGATGACCTGGGGATTTCACACAGTAGTACTACTAACATGAAAATTAAATGTTCAACCTACCATCTAGGCACCATTTATATTCCCGTAGTTACCAGGCCAAAGAGAGAAAAACCCATTATTTCCATATCCTAATAGGCTGTCTTGGGGAAAAAGCTCTAAGAAGGAAAAACCAGGGCCTGGGTTTATCATCAAGCAGGACAAAAGGCACAGGCTGATTCTGATAAGAATCAAGGTCCACAACCAGTCCTGTATTTTCATGATGTCTGGGTACTCTCCATCTGTATTTGTACCTAAACATAGAATGGTTAACCAAAGACACCGAGACACCAAGTTTATGTTAACTGAAAATGTGGCCCCAAATATTACAACTGTGTTACACTAGATTACATTACAATAATGTTTTGGTTGTGTCACTTGAATTATTTTATGCATTTTTCTTCTTAAATGTAAAAAATCTTTTTTTTTTTAATTAATATTAAGTCTTCCCAAGCAGATATTACTCATCAGATTAGCAAAATATGTGCCCCTAATTAACATATACATTTACAATATGGCCTGTGAAATCTAATAGGAAATTCCAGAAAAATAGTCCTCAGGATGAATGTGCACTTGGATTTTGGCACAACTTTAAGAATAATGTCTCTGATGTTCCATTTAGGATGTAACAGCTGATTAATCGTCATATTCAGCCGCTTTTTGCACACAAAATGTATACAGTTCAACAAGATCCTTCTATGCAACATGTGGTTGTAGCTGACCAAAAGAAATGCCCACTGGGATTATTATTTTTTTTTTAATGTGGACTACGTACAAAATAAGTGTATGACTTGTTATAAAATGGTTCAGAAATCAGTAGGGTAAAAGTGATTTATTAGAGTCTCAAATCACTTCATATATTCTATGTTGTGCTAAGAAAACATGTGTATCCCTGTGTTACATTGTTTTCAAAGGATTGTGATAACAAGTCTGTAACTTAAGCAGTGAAAAACATTCACTTATAGGCTGGATGTCTATAACCATACAGTATGAATAGAAGTTAGTAACCTGATCTAGAGACCGGGACGTAGAAATACAGCAGATGAATCAATATATTTGTAGTTCTAGTTGAAATCAGTTGAAGGATCCAAGTTCCAATTTGCAGGAGCCTTGGTCAATAAATACTGCTATAGGCAATATATTATCTTCAGTTCCACACTGAAGACCTCTGTACTTTACAGAAAGAGAGCTACTCCATAAGTGTCAGTAAGTTCAGATAAAACTAAGAACTGATTCAAAATTTTTCTCCAAATGATAATTATTTCAATGCTTTTCTCGTCTCGTAGCTAGAAATGGGAATATAAGCTATAAATTTGAAAGTATCTTATTTCTTCATCAGACTTGAAAGAAGAAAATACTCTTCAAATAAAGAGCCAAACTTTTCTCCATATTTCCAGAAAGCATAGCAAAAGCAGAGGCCATAATTGTAGTTCAGGAGGTCCAGATAGGACATAAGGACATATTTTCTCCATGGGCGGGTCGTCCAGCACTCCAACATGTAACTCCAAAGAGGCTGGGGGATTTTTATGGAGGTTTGGGGGATCCAACAATCTGAATCTATCACTGAGTTAATCCAGTGTTGGTGATAGTTCAGCTCTGGCTGAGAGGCTGAACTCTACACCTTCAGAAGTCATTTCCAACTGATGTTTCTAGAAATCTAAAGCAAACTAGACACTTAGCATGGTTTCACAGTTGGAAACACACTCAAATTTCAAAGTCTTACTGAAATTGAGTTCACTTGTCAGTAATATTGATCTTCAGATGTTTATCTGTTTCCATTTAATTATATAATTTTCTGATGTCAGCTAAAAAAGGATGCTAAATTATTGAAGATTATCCATTACAGGCTACTTAAAGTGAATGAAATCTGGGAAGCAACATTTCCACTTTTGAATCTTGATCTTGTGTTACAGTAAAATTGCTTTTTGCTGGGAAAGGAGGAGATGAAGAGAGAGTAGGTTAGCACAGCACTTGACAGCCTAGCAAATAAGAATGTTGAAGGATCATACTCAGGCCTTGTTTCTCTACCTGATAGATTCCTTGTCCTGTCCTGTCTGAAACTATACAGTCAGTCTGTCTCCAATTCAATATTTAACTAACTGATGAAAGACAGAAACATTCTTACAAGAAATCTGGTTAATCTCTTCTCCTGAAGAGCCAGGATGTATATTAAAGGTACATAGAAGCATTCAGACCAAGGAATACTTGCTTGCTCATTTCACTCTGCTATTAAAGAAAAATATAAAATCAGAAAGGGGCTTCTGGCTAGGGTACTCCTATCAGAAATCATCATTGCTCGGAGACTGATGGGAATAATTTACTGCTGGCACATGGGCTCCTTGGAAGCGTTCTGCAAATTCCAAATGGTCAACAAACCAACTTTCTGTTTATTGCTCTGATTCTGGCCTGAAAATTCCATTTAAATAGAGAATGATTTGTAGGAATCATGGAACATGAGTAAACTATTTTATCTTGTTATTACTGACAGGTCTTGGAGTAATCATAATTCTCCTCGCCACGATGGTAACCTCAATTACTGGGCTGTCAACTTCTGCAATAGCAACTAATGGGTTTGTCCGTGGAGGTAAAATCTTTAGGGTTACTAATGCTTTCAAGCTCCAAAAGATCTTTATGTATTATTTTTCATATGATGCAAACCAGAGGGATGCTAAACCAAACGATGGATCTACAGGACCGGGAGGTAACAATTCTAGACAGCTCTAATCACAATTAACTGCATGTTTGAGTTGTCACTTTTCATAAATTCCACATTTCAGTTCAGTCTCTGAAGTACATTTCAGAAGTTCCTGCCAAATGCAGAGTGAGGAGTGGCATCTGGATTTGCAATTTTTTCATTCTTACCTTTCAGCAGGTCTTTCTTATTCAGAGCCTTTCAGGTTGGACATCCTTGGACAAAACAAGCACCGCACTCTTCCTCTTATTTTTAAGTCTGATGCAGATCGGTGGATATCTTCAGTTTAATTCCTTCCAGTATAATTCTTCATAATACCCCTTGCGTTTCAGCTACCACCTTAGAAGATGAGCAAATATTTTCACTGGAAAAGTAAAGCACACATCAGATATCTTATCAAAAAAGGTTTCAGTACATTTCAGAGCCTTAAAGTTATAACCAGTCCATGCTAAACCTCTGTGGAAAACAGCAAGTTCTTACTACATCATTTAAGCAGAACAGGTATTTGAATACACTTGAATATACTTTCTTTTTCGAATCTTTCAGGTCTTGGAATCATAGTTATTGCTCTGAGCGTAGTAGTAACAACTTTAACAGGTATCTCCATGTCTGCCATTTGCACCAATGGAGTAGTAAGAGGAGGTAAGTGAAAATCATTGCAGGAAAAATACAGAATTCTACAGATTTGAATTAGAAAAAAAGTGGGAATTAAGTATGTTATAAGCAAAGTAAGAATAAATAAATATATTTGGGATGATCTCTCTCAGTGGAACAACAGTAATTTAAAACATTTATAGTCTTAAACTTTTCTTGGCAAAAAAATATTATGTAAGAGGGGATGAAATAATTAACCGGCAAAGTAATATGCTCCATTTATGGTGACACACAAAAAAGGATTAATGACTCATTGCATTCCTCTGTGGGAGCTTTAAAAATGTATCACAGCATAAGATTATACATGCTAAATTGGGATGGATCTAAGTAAGGTAGAACTTATCCTGAGGTGAAGTTTCCTCTACTCTGTAGAGGGCTGCTCCAAAAGTAACGCATTGTATTTTAATATATTGGCCCACAGTGTCAGAGGCAGATGTTGGTGGTAGGACAGTAGAGGATAAACCTTCTGTCCATTACATGTTGCCTGCTGTGCAACAGATGGCAGCAGAGGGGCAGTCTGACAAAATGGTGCCTGACATGGAAGTGCATACAAAGGAAAAGTGTGGAAGTGAATTCGCCCACATGGAAAAAATTTCACCCATTGAAATTCGTCAGTGCTTAATGAGCATTTATAAACACTGGAAGTGAGCACAGTGAAGTGGTGGGTTGTAGATTTCAGCAATGGTGTCATTCTAGCACCTGTGAAACAGTGGGTCACCTGCACTGATGCAATTTTTATAAGCACAGCATGCACTCTTGTTCATCACTGGTGAAAATGCACACCTAATGGTGATGACTACATCCAAAAATAGTGTTCTGTAGCTAAGAATTTGCTATATCAAACAGTGTTATTGCACTCTTTGTATTTGTTGTAGTCTCCATGGAAATAAATAAATGGAAATAAATAAGAGGCATTACTTTCAGAGCAACCTACGTATATTATGTATCATGAAAAATTGTTTGAAGATCTAGTTTTGCAAACTAGCATGTCCTGAAGGATTACTGCAGTGGAAGGGCATTCAGAACAGTTTGAAGGCAGAGCCGGTACAAAGCACATTCCTTATTTTTCAGTGTCTTCTATTAATCTTTATTACGTTTGTTAGGTTTAAAGTAGATTCCTGTGGTATTATGTGAGAAAAATAAGCAAATACTGAGCATAATTTCTGCCTGCAGGTGGCGCATACTATCTTATCTCAAGAAGTCTAGGTCCAGAGTTTGGCGGATCTATAGGACTTATCTTTGCTTTTGCAAACGCTGTGGCAGTTGCTATGTATGTAGTTGGATTTGCTGAAACGGTCGTAGAGCTTCTTAAGGTAAATACTGATGTTTCATGTACACTGTTAAGTTGGGGCTTTTTTTTTTTTTTTAGCATTTGTTTAAATTGTGATACTTTTGCTGTACTTTAAGCAATGCCTTTAACAGGAAAGAAGCTGGTCTGTCTAACTGTGACAGAGTGCTTCTCCATTATTTCTGTCTTATGAATATGCCAATGATTTCTCAACAAGAGCCTCAAAAGTCAGGAAAGGAGATAGATATCCATCAAACTAGATAGCAAAATAACCCCAGCTAAGTGCAAGCTGAAGCATGAAATATGAACAGTTTGTCTCACAAAGTGCTGAAACTACTTAAACTGTGACAACTCATTTCCTTTTATTTCACCTTGTTACCTAACCCCACCAGCTTGATTGAGAAAGGCTTGTTTTAACAGTATTTCTTACTCTTTTCAGGAGAGTGATTCGATAATGGTAGATGAGTCCAATGATATCAGAATAATAGGTACCATAACTGTTATATGTCTTCTTGGCATCTCTGTTGCTGGCATGGAATGGGAAGCAAAGGTAAAGCTTTAAAACTAAATACAAGCAAAGAATATATTAGAATACTGTGCAGGGTTAACACATGAGGAATGCTGTACAACAGGTGGGAAGCCTAACCTTTCTAAAAGCAAAGCAGCTTAATCATTACATTCAATGAAAGCAATACTACTCTATGTTCTTCCTTGAACATTCATTTAAGAGGGAAAAAGGAAGTTTACGATCCACAGACTGCTTGTTTATATTGATTTTCATAAGCCATGGCATCATTTAAAGCCTTGAGTAAGCGCCCCTTTTGTCCTTCTTTTTGAAGCAGCTTGAGAGAATAAGTAGCAGTTAAAACAATGTTTTTGTCACTGTACCCTCCGAAGCTCTGCCTAGCAGGAAAGCTCCATTTTCTGTCCATTCCATAATCTCTGATGATTTCTGCTATTCCTTTACCCTACATTAAAAAAATTAAAAATGGAAATACAAATGAAAATACCTCAGAATGTAGAAATCAGTTCTAGATTAGGACTTCCCTTTTCGTATTCTGCTGTGACAAAAGCTTAGAACTGCTTGTAAAAGATATCAGAAAACCAATTACATATTATAACACTTCAAGTGACCATTCACTGCAACTAAACAATTTATATAACAATATAAAAATGTCTCATACATGATATTTATGCATTAACTTTTTCATTTTCTTTTTTTCCTTTGAAGAAAAAATATAAAATAAATTAAATTATAACTACTTTATAAACACTGTTAGTAAAAACTATCTGCTGTTATAATTAGCTGATAGCAGTTTGTTTTCTTCAGCTGTCTCGATTCCTGGTGTTTTCTAGGTCTATAACAATTTGTAATCTGTCATAGGGAACACAAACATCACTTAATCACTTATATTTAGCCATCTCCATTGTCAATGTAAATTAAAATCATTGGGGAAATCTTTGTTTCTGTTAACAGGCTCAAGTTATTCTTCTAATTGTTCTCCTTATTGCCATTGCAAACTTCTTTATTGGGACAGTTATTCCTACCAACAACGAAAAGAAGGCAAAAGGCTTTTTTAATTACCAAGGCAAGTATTGCTTGTCTATCACAGAACAGTAACTTCTTTCTTTGCAGCTGCATGCTGAGTTGAGGATTCTACTGAAAGTCACAAGATCAGGATCTTTAGCCCAAGTTTAAATAGGCTTGCAAACCAAGGGAATTTATTTCACCTTCAATTTTGAGTCTGTCTCTCTGCTGCTGAAGCTGACAGCAAAGTTAGCTGCAGTTTGAGTCACATATATATCAGCAGAGCACAAACCTTTACACAGAGCTAAGTGCAAGTGCTGTAGTGACACTGCTGTCACTTCAATGTGGAGCTGTAGCTCTGAGATGCAGACAAGCACATCCTACTGGGGATCAGACTGAGGAAATCAAATTCGTTTTGCTATGATATGAGACAGATTCAAACCCAAATGTACAGACGTGAAAGACTAGATTATTCATCCCCCTCATTAAGTAACTTTGGAATCAAATCCCATCAGCTTCTTACATTTTCACCTGTATTTGCAGCATCAATATTTGCAGAAAACTTTGGACCAGATTTCAGAAGTGGAGAAGGATTTTTCTCAGTGTTTGCCATCTTTTTCCCAGCTGCAACTGGCATTCTTGCAGGAGCCAACATCTCAGGAGATCTGAAAGTACGTATTTCATTAATTTCATAATACTAGCTTTGGGTGAAGAAAGAACAAGAAAACTAATTATGAATCAGCACTGTATTCAGTTTTAAATCATGCCTGATTTTGGAAGCAAAACTCTCTTTTAAATATCTGCTATGTTATTTAAAACTACCAGTTCACATTTTCTTTCCTAATAGATTATGAGTATTTACACAAATTATTGCATTCAGATTTGGGTTTCTATATAATTTAAAAGCATATTTCCATAAGCTGCAGTAATGTAGCATTAATGGGCCATTTGCAGAACACTACACAGAGAAATTGTGTGTATCTCCTGGTGCATTTTTGCAAAATCTGTATCATCCCAAAAAAACACACCTGTAAAGCTTGTGTTTGTACTCACAAGAATCACGGGAGACCAGCTTTTTCTATTCAGGGTCATAGCAGAATGAACAGAGCGTTTATTGAAAGCAAATATGTCCCAATCCCTTGTCACTATGGCTGCTCAAAGGAAAAAATGCAAGTTTGCAGCTGTGACAGAAGAAAGGAGTCTGAGGAGAAAGGGAAAGGAGGTCCAAGGGCAACTAAATGTCTTGCTGTGGCTGTTCTGTCAAGCTCTCACTCTCCTCTTGCAATACAGCAGTTGTGTAAGATGGTACTTCAGTATTTAAACAAACTGGTAAGTCAGAGACAAGATATTAATTATAACTTTGAGTGCTCTTTAGTTTTCATGACTGTGCACAGCGAGTATATTGCAGAGTGTTTACAGCCAAATAGAAAAATGAACAAATTCAAAGCTCAGCAAAGCATTTTGTAAAACATCTCTAGTAAATATACAGCAGTGCAATTCTTCATAGCATTACAATAAACTAGAAATGTACCAGGGTGGGTATCCATGACTCAAGTTTTGGAATCTAGTGTTTAAAATAAAATAAAATAAAATAAAATTAAAAACAAACAAACAAAAAAAAAAAAAACCCCACAAAATAACAAGCAAATAAACCAAAACACTAAAAAGTCACCAAAAGGACACAAGTCAAACCTAGCTTCCTCCAGCATATCCAGAGATGGTTTTATCATACAGACCCATTGTCCTTGATACCTTAAGGATTCGACCAAACATCTATTAAATCTGTATTGGCACAGCAGTCACAAGTTCATCAGGATCCTACCATCCCTGACAATCAGATTTGTTTCCCTCCCTTACACTGATTGCATGCCTCACCTCCTTAGTTTCCAGAAGACTGCTTTTGAAGCCGAGCACAGAGAGAAATAGGTGGAATTGGGGCCACTAATAATGATGTTTATGAGATTCCATTTTTAATTAAAAAGAAAACAAAGCAAATCATTGTACTTCTGCCCACTGAGACTGAATCAGCCTCACAGTCTCCATCTTTTTAACAAACAAAAATAATTATTTTGCCATATATGGTGCTCTCTATCTATGGTAAACTCCCAAAGTAGCAGCACTTCTTTCATAAGCTGATTGAAAGAGTTTGAACAGACCAAAGGAACCAACTCTCCTGTTGGCTCCCTGCAGTTGTTCCAATCTGGCAGTAGGTAGAGGTCTATGACCAGATCCTCCAGGCTGTAGATTCCCCACTGAGCATATTTAGATGCATTAGACAGGTCTAATTAAATTAACCACCTTCTCCAGAAATCTAAAGGACAAGCTAAGAATTATTTGAGATGTAAAACTGTCAAACCAGATTTCTTGTAAACAGCTATGCAGAGGCTTCTGTAGACACTACACATTCAAGCGGTGAGCTAGTTCAAAGCCTACTCACAGAGTCTGTCTTCCTAGGGACTGCAGAGGGCTTGGGAGCAGATATTAAAATGCTAGCAACATATTAAATGTTTCATTGCTAATATAATTTAAAAGTTGTAAGGCAGTAAGAAGCTCAAACCCTAAGATTTAAGGTTAAGGTGTTTAAGAGTGCAACATAAGACTTGGCAAAAACAGTGACCCATGACACACACACCAAGACTGTACATATTAAAGCCACCATGATTTAAAGGGCTAAAGGTCTTACAGAGTTGAAATGACTTCGAAGTCATTTTTCAGTTCAATAAATCCTTACCTCATTAAAATTATGTTAATTTTTAAATGCAATTAAGTCATTCATCCCCATTTCACACAACTCGCCAAATTATATTTTGTTCCATTCAATGAGCATAGTTGTTATAACAGCACAACAACTTACGGCTTAAAATGTATGCAACCAAAATAAACCTCACTGAAAACTTAAAATAAACCATCTGCAACCAAAATAAATCTCACTGAAGAAACTTAAGAAGACAATTCACCAAGTGCATTCTAGCATAAACAAACACACATTAAATTATAATGCAAATCACTGGACTCACTCACAGCTGGACGAATGAAGTCAAAATTCTCGGGAACTAGTTTATAAGCATGATATTCCCACCTTATTAAATCTTCCAAATTCAAAGTCAGAACAGTGAAAAGCAGCAGTTTGTTGTCAAGGCGTAAGTACTAACAATTACTAGCTGCTTATCACAGAAGTCCTGTATTCTGCTCCAAGTAACTTATGTGCAACTATCATGCTGATGAACCAAAAACAGTCTCGTCTTCTCATCCACACAAGTATCAAGGCAACTTCATAAACTGCATTAATGCAGAACTGCATTATACTTGCTTAAACAATTGCTTACACCAAAAGCCTGATCTTTATGAAGGCGCAGAAGGTTTAGTGCCAAGCTGTTATAGGAACATGAGCTGTAATCATGTCCTAAAGTGGCTGCCTGTACAACTGCGTCCTGCTGCCAGAGGAAAAGGCATCATGTTGAATGGAATAGACTCATGGCCTGAAAATGAACATCATCTGGACCCACTGAATCAAGCAGTTCGATTAGTTCAGCAACTATGTACCATTTCACCATTAAGACATTAAAATAAAGCTCACTGCAGTGTAGGGGGAGTTCAGAGCACTCAGAAATGCAGAGTTAGTCCCACTCCTGCTGAATGTCGAAACACTATGCCGAAGGTAGGAGCACTGCACCAACAACCGCTTCATGGCTATGCATGCACAGGGACAGGAGATATGGGCAGCTCTAAGTGATAAAAATCTACCTTCTCCATATCACAGTGTGATAGGACTCACTAGTATACAGAGTGCAGCATGTGAACTCAGTGTTTTTTGGATCACTGCTTTATTTTAAGGATCCGCAGGGTGCGATACCCAAAGGAACAATGCTGGCCATTCTGATAACAACAGTTGCTTACATAGCCGTTGCGGTATGTGCAGGTAAGCAAAGAACCTCTGTTTCGTGACTTAATTTATACAGCTAAGAAAATCTGAAAGCCTGGTATACAAAGGAGTGATTAGTCCTGTGGATTTATTATGTAGAGGTAGTTGCTTTGATTTTACTGCATGTAAGAACAGTGAATAAAAAGAAATAATAAGCAGAAACAAAAGTCTGTTTCAGAAGCCGGGTGGCATTTGTCCTGTTTGAATTCACATAGAAGATGGATTTTCATGTACTTTGATTGCTTTTACATTTAATTCAGCATCAAAGACAACTATCTGGTAGCATCCATGAGTGCATTCAAGGAACCTCAGATCAATCTGCTCATCTTCGTTTTTCCTTCATATTGAGGTTTCACATGGCTTCTACTTGTTCTCCTTAGTCTTACTGAGCACTCACAACTGACATGGCAACGTTTGTTTTATCTGTTTGTTTTATCTGTTGTGTGTCAACATTAAAACCAATTGTATCTCTCCATGAAGATGTGCTACGTCACTAACTGCTCTACAGTGTGGGGTAACAAAAAAGCACACAGGTATCAAAATGAGGCCTGTACTGCAGCCATGAACTGGTGTTGGAAGAATATAGAATTACATTCTCATTACAAGGATACAATAAACCTCTGTTCAAGAAATAAAGATTTTTCTTCTACTTGAACAGTACTGTAATAAAGAGTGTTGTAAATGATGCTCTTCCTTGTGAGCAAATACCTCAGCACTGTATGAAAGCCCTGCAGGGACTCCCTTTTTTGTACTTCATGCAAAAAGGCAGAATACCCAAGTCAGATGTTACATTTAGACCTAAATTTCACCTGCAACTACAGTTGGAACAGTTATTCTTCACTTTCTATTATAAACCTGTGTTACTGCATTGTCCTGTTTTGATAAGCAATAGCTTCAGAGCTGTCTACCTTTCAGTGCAATACTTTTTCCTATTTCCTTATCTAGTTTCTAAGGAGATGATGTTTATTTTGGGATTCTCAACATATTTGAAAATTTCATGTAAATTCACATTTTGGCTGCTAAAAATGTAGTTATCAATTGTTGGTGGGTTTTTTTTTTTTTCCATTTCTGGTAGCAAACAAAAAAAGACAGCATAAATATGCCCTTATTAAACACAGAGAACACAGACAATTTACTCCTGTTAGAAGTTTTTCTTGCTGTATTAGTATCTGTAGGGCTGTGACAATTTAAACAGCTAAGGATGTGGGGCTCCAAAGTAATTGTGTGCCCTTGATACACCAGAAGAAATATGCCTAGACCTAAGATCCTCACTGCAATGATACCTTTGAATACTGACTCCTGGAAAAGTGGCGTCAGACTGACAATATACTTCTTAGTTAATACATTGTTGATCTCCAGAGCATCTGTTTCTCTACTCTTAGATAAATGCATGTCTTCTTCAGTCAACTGGATTATTATTTTAAGAGTAACAGAAGAAAATAGCTGTCTACAAATAACATGAAAATCTATAATACGGGGAAGTAAATTGGGCCTAACACAAAACATTACTTTTTGAGATGATGCTAAAGTAGAGATTGAACAAAACATATATAGACCAACAATCACAGCATGGCAAGAACATCATTCTGTTGTCACAAGAAAGGAAAGTAATAGTATATTCTTGTTTCCACAGCCTCCTGTGTTGTACGAGATGCTACTGGGAACATCAATGATACAGTCATACCTGGGATGAGTTGCAATGGATCATCTGCCTGCAACCTAGGCTATGATTTTTCCAGATGCAGAAGTCAGCCATGTGATTATGGGCTGATGAATAATTTTCAGGTTTTAATAACTTATACAACCATAAGTGATGCACAAACACTTTAGTACAAACATGCGAAGATATTTACTGACAAGCGACAGCAAATGGAAATTCACTTTTATCTAGTAAAAATCAAAAAACAGGAGTAATGTGAAAAGTCTGCGCATTTCATGTTAGCTTCATGGAAGCTAACTGACGCCACTAGTCTTCCCAGTACTCTGGTAACATCCTAACCTCTTTCAACAAGTACCATGCAGGAGTATATCCTCCAACACCTTCAAACTCGAAGCCTAGGCTTAACAGAGACATCTGGAATTCCTGCCAGATGAGCAGTTCATCTCACTTTTCTTAACACACGGATGTGGTTTCACCTCAGGGGTGCTGCGGCTGCTCTTAAAGGTTTAATCCACAATACAAAAGCCAAAGTTCAGACTTCTTCTAAAAAAGTATCTGAAATAGTCAAGTGAAAAACCAAGTGAAAAGTAACAAGATCTTTCTCCAAGGCCAGACAGAGCGCCATTTCTATTCTTCAAAACAAAGCTTAGGCAAAGGATCAAAGTAAAGCAGTTCTGCACGACCACGACCATTGCTCCCAGATGTCTGTGCAGCCCCTCTGCTTCACAGCCACCAGAGGAGCTCACCGCCTACCTGCACTTGCTTTTCAACTCGCCATTTGGAGCTTTCAAAGTCACTTGCTTTTTTCCCCAGCTGCTTCTGCTAAATGACAGGGCTGGGTAAAAACCTTTAAAGGGATATGCTATCTGTAGTGCAGACTGCTTTCCTTCCATCCTCATTTCCACCTGAGCTCAGATGCTCAAACTCAGGGGAACCCTTCAGAAAAAGGACCTCGCCAAAAGCATGAACAGAATTTCATTTTATGCATTTATCCTTGCCAGACTGATGTCAGAAAAGCCAAATTTTCAGTTGACAAATCTCTAGAATTAACTGTTCTCTTTCCTGGAGTGCTTCTAACACACCAAAAGTATCAGGCAATCACATCCATCTACTTCATCTTTTTACCTCCTACTCTGCTGCTTCTGAACTTAACAACCGTTTTGGTTTAATGGTGGTGAAGGTCAGGAAAGGCCCCAGGAAAGAGAGGCCTGATGGTGCCCACCACTGCTGTTTGCAGAACTGCTATTGTACCAGCACAGACGCACATTCTCTTCCTTTTTTACCTGTGTTAAATAACATTAAAACCCCAACAAACACAAATCTCTTTGACCATATTAAATACTTCAGGGTTCTGTCCTGCTGTTTCCACTTTCCCTTCTTGCTACAAGTGTTTACCTGTCAAGCAGAGGCCGTTACTTATGGCAGTAAATTAGTGAAGGAGGTAAGAAAATCTCAGAGTACTCATGTGCCCTTGCACACAGCTGCAGGTTTGTATTCACATTTGGCCGTGGCTCAGTTGCTTTCCACTAAAAAATGAATAATAGTATTCCCATACCTCACAGCAGCTTTGTAGTATATATATATATATTGAATTTAGGACTACTAAAAGCTGAGACACGCAGAAACATACTAATTAAACAGATCTGTGATTAAAAAATGCATTCAAATGCAAGCTTGGCTATTTTTTTCCCTTCTTTTTTTTTCTACAGGTGATGAGTATGGTGTCTGGCTTCGGTCCTCTCATCACAGCTGGCATCTTTTCTGCTACTCTGTCATCAGCTCTGGCATCTCTGGTCAGCGCACCCAAAGTTTTTCAGGTAGAAATCCAAGTATCCATTTCTTTATACTCTATTTTACTTCAAAAATAAACAATTTAGCTGAACTCTATGTGCCAAGTGCAATAGGTATTCGAATAACGCTGATATATGTATTTCTACAGAAATAGGCAGGTCTTATCACCTTGCTACAGACATGGGCATTTAGGATTGCTGCATGCCTTTGGTCAGAGCTCAGCTTGGTGGCAGGAGAGGAGAGGGGGATGCACACGTGTTTGTTAACTTCAAGGCTACCTTCAGGACCACTATCTCCTGAGAGAGCCAGCCTATACCTCAGGAATGCCAGGAATCTGCAGAAGCTCTCATTCCTGTGCTGGCAGGTGTGCTGAGACATGCTGTCCACAAGCTGTTGGAAGCAGCAACGCACACAGAATGGCAATGGAGGGCACGGGACAGACAGATAACTTGCACAGATCTGACTTCTGCTTCAGTTCCCATCAACTTAAGCTCTGTTTAGATACTCTATTAATGTCTCTTTAAAGCACTGAATAAGTGTTAAATGTCTGTGATTTTGTTTTGATACTATAATTTGGCAAGATCTTCGCTTATCACCTTATTTGAATGTTTATATGCCATAGCAGTAGACATATTTAAACTACTAAGTTAGATTAAATTTTTGTTTAGCTAAAGTCTAGTAAGCTGTCACTCACAGAAAACTTCTTCCGATGCAAGAATGCTCTGCTTAGCAGAATTAAGTTCTGATTTGTTCCCCAGGCTCTTTGCAAGGACAATGTCTACAAAGGACTCCACTTCTTTGCCAAAGGATACGGAAAAAACAACGAGCCAATCAGAGGATACGTACTCACTTTTGTGATTGCTATGGCATTCATTTTGATTGGTTTGTATACAGTTACATAAATGCAACAATCTGATGTTCTGAAATTCTATTAACTGATATCTTAATACAATGATTAGCTATAGTTAGAAAAGATTCCAACCAAGTTAGCACACCCAAACTATGTCAAATAGCAAACTTAGTAAATATATTTCTAGTTTGTACTGCATATAGAAGTGAAATAATTTTGATGCAATTAGGAGGCCTGCTCTGCCAAGCCTTCTCCGTAATTAGCTCAAAAACACAGCTCAAATTGCTAGCACTGGCATCAGAATATCCCAGCTACTGTATTGAGTGTGCTATCACACACAATATTAATCATATATTAGCAGTACATTTGGAAGTGTTGAAATTTTAAAATTGACTTCAATTTCAAATTGTGTGGCACTGTCAATAAATGCAAAGTGTAGTTGGGAGAATTCAGATTGCCATTTAAAAAGCAAAACAATACTTTTTAACTACAAATTAATAGTAGCCTTTTTAGGATCACATCTGTCCTCTAAATTACATATTTGAAGTTCTGAAACTTACATCAGCTCCACATCATTAAGAGGCAATCTGTAGAATCGGAGCGTCAAGTATAACCTTGCACAGAGTATAGATTATATAAATGAACAGACACATTGGTATGAAATGAGGTATATCAAGGTGACCTTAAATTAGTTCCACAGAAAAATACTGGAACTCTCTCTGGACACCAAATCCAGACAGTATACAGATTTAATGTATTGTCAGGAAAAAGCTGTAACACAACTTAGGAACCTACGTACCTACGTCTGAATTGTGTCTTGCAGCTCAACTGAACACCATTGCTCCCATCATCTCCAATTTCTTCCTGGCTTCATATGCTTTGATTAATTTCTCCTGCTTTCATGCCTCATACGCAAAATCTCCAGGTGAGTCAGCATTCACCAGTGATTTCAGTGTGGGCTTCACAAACTCATCTCTGCAAGTTCTTGACTGTTTGTCAGAGAAAGCTGCAGTACCTGTAAAACATCTAAGCTACGTGATTTCAGGTTTTACTGCTCCCATTGAATATGATGACATTTTATTTATCTCCAAAAGACAAAAATAATGGCTCTTTCCCTTATGTTCCCTGCAGTTGTGTAAGATGAAAAAGGCTTTGGTGGATCTCACTGGAGCAAGAAAGCTGCTCCTTAGGGTGTTTTTCCCCTCACTATCAGTCAACAGAGATGGATAAAAAACATATAGTATCTCTGACCACATAAAGTAAGTAAGGTGAAATGGGGTCTTTATGCCCTCCTGCCAAAACTACAGTCATATTTGAAGAAAGTTTGTAAGAACAGTAATTGTGATGGAAGTGATACAGCCTGGAAGAAAACACACAGAACAGTTCCCCAGACCAACATTAAGATAGCTCCGCAGTGGCTAGTAGCAGAATTGTAGGGTAGAGTACAATGAGGTCCTGTACAAGGATATCTTGAGAGTCACTCTCTACAATTGCACTGCAAGGGAAAATACAGGCTTACAGGCGTACGCATCACCACATCAGAATAATCCACCTCAACATCATTATTAAGAACAAAAGTCAATCAGCTGAGCAGCACGACTGTGGGCAAAAAGGAAAGACAATTTCCTGCTACTATGAATCAGTTATTCAATTCTAGAAGCAAGGAATACATGTTTTATTTCCAGTGTGAAGAAACCTGCAGTGGTAGCATACATAAATGCCTACATCAACTTCCTTCCTACAGATCTGCATGGTGCCATTTGTTCAGAGGGCAGAAAAGATGAGCACTTCTGCTAATTACCTGCACAGCTGAACAAATGCAGATCTGCTCTACGTGGCCTTAGAGCTGAGTAAAAATTACTTTTACAGACTTTCTGTATGTGCATCTGTTTCAACTCTGCCACTACTTAACATTTTCTGACAAAACTGCAGCCATTTTTTTTCTTTTCTCATTTCCCCCAGTTAATTTCTGCCAATTCACAGTGATAGATTATTATAATTGCAAGCCTGCAGGACAGCAAATTTCTTCACAGCAGGACCTTCCCATTCCCTCATTACAAAGACGATCCAAGACAGGGTTGCTCAGCCTCTCCTTGTATCTTCAGTGTTTTTCCCTCTCTCCAAAAGGGTCTGCTCTGCAGAACACCTGGCAGAGACCTGCAAACCACGGAGACTCACTGCTTGTCTCATTTTAATTGCTAACAGGGGAAGGATTCAATACTGCAGCTGAAGAGCAGCAGGAATAATATCTCTTTAAAGACAACTGCAAATTATTTTATTTTTATGCGTCAAGGCCAGACAGTTTCCAAGTTTAAAATACACGTGTACTTGGAATATTAGTATATACTTTCCTCTCAGCAAGCATTTAGCTTCCATTAATAAGTTCTATACATATGCATCAAAAGGACATAATAGCCTATTACTGGAGTTAAAGGAAAACCTATTTTCAGTTCCGAACCAGTGAACTTTAATTTGGTAAAAATGTGTATAAAAAGAACAGCCATTCAAAGCCAAGCTGGACATAGGAGAAAACATTATAGCGAAAGCCTTGCAAGCTCCAGTGCTCAGTGCAGATAGAAATCTACATCAGTTAATGCCTGGAAGCACCTGTTGATAAACTGCCTGAGAATATGCATGAATCTTTCCCACCCCTTCTGAGAGAGCTGAAAAACATGCATGTGGGTCTGTATGTGCAAAGTCAGTGGATTGCCATCTGCTCAATTTATCTTCTACCCTTCCAATCCCCTCAATTCTCTCTAAACAGGTTGGAGACCTGCATTCAGATATTATAACATGTGGATATCCCTTTTTGGAGCCCTGTTGTGCTGTGGCGTTATGTTTGTCATCAACTGGTGGGCAGCTCTCATCACTTATGTCATTGAACTCTTTCTATATATTTATGTAACATATAAGAAACCAGGTAAGGCCACAAGACTTATTTTGTGTATGTTTAGCAGCCTCACTGGACTTTATCAGAATTAATTCTGCTTACAGAAATAGACCTTCCTTTTTCTTCAGCACCATTCTTTAGAGGAAAGTCTGAACCACCATATTAAATCCCACTTTACATAATATACAGTAAGACAATATCCTGGTGAACTTTTCACTGTTAAACACTCATTTCAAAAATGGTTCAGGGCTTTCTATAAACATCCCAGTGCATCATTTTACTCCCACATCTTCAATAAGAGTTAATCTGGGCTTTTGCTTTACTACCACTTGTAACTTTTCTTCATCCATTCACAAAAGCTTGCTTGAATTTTGCTGTGCTCTTAGCTGTCTTATCTGGGACTCTCATTCAAAAGAGAAACTTGCTGCCCATTATATGACAACAATACAAGATGCGTTATTTGTGAACTGATCTTTTTCCAGTGCCTTGCTACAATTTCTCACTAAATTAAGAAAAATAGGAACATTTTACTGTTGAAAAAGATTACTTAGTAGCTCAGTTAATCACAGGAGCAGTGCTCAGGAATCTGTGCACTAATGTAGTACAGCATCAGTATGAGACCACTTAGTCTTTTTTTCATTTCCTAGACTAAATTAACCCACATTCAGATTTCATGCAAACCATCTGATTTACTTGTTCAGTAGAATAAATAATTCAAGGAAAAAAGATGAGTTTCCCAACATAAGACGTACTTTCATTGCTCATCTTGGGATAGCAGCACCTGGTCTGTGCCTAAGTTCCTAAGTTTTCCTTCTCTCTGTTTTCTCTATTTTTGCTTGCTCTCATACCTACTGAGATGGCATGTGGATCTCTTTCTGTAAAGATCATCAGCTGTAGGGAATGCACCTGTGAAAAGCAATGTGTCAGAAAGGCATCTGAAGATTGCTATCCTTCTCCTAGCTTATTGCAATGTCCTTGCTGCAAAGTAGCAGCTTAAGGTCTGGTTAAATTCACTGAAGACATAGTGCAAAAGCTATCAATTTCCAGCTCTCCAAGGATAATAACTTCTGTTCAGCACTCACCTACCAACAACTGAGTGGTTCAGAAAAGTCTAATATTCCTCAAAGGTTGTTTTTCATCTGTCTCCTTCCACCAAATGGCTGTACAATAGAGAAGAAAGGATAGGTATGCCAAAATTGGTTCTGGAGAGCAACTTTTGACCCATATAGTAGAACAGAAGTAATTGGAGCTGGTGATGATGCCTCCTAATGGATTAATTTGAACTTCATGAAGTTATATACAAATACAAATGCATTACTCGGGGCTGTCCATTTTATACATGGGAGAAGGGTACAAACTCTATGAAACAGAGAAGAAAACATTTATTGAGCAGAGGAAAAACACTGCTTATGCTCTACTTTGAAAGAACGAGATGATTTATTTGCTTGTTTGCATAACCAAACCTATTCTCATGACGCACAAAGAATGATAGATGTGTATCGACAAAGCACAATAGAATATACCCTGCTTTGGCTCAGAGGTAAATGACTCCTGACCTTTGTAACAGAACAGAGAAAAGCCTGTGGTTTAACATGCATTATTTATCTTTATTATATGCAGAAGTAAACTGGGGCTCTTCCACACAGGCTCTTTGCTATATTAAGGCCTTAGACAGTGCACTGGCATTAGCTACAGTGGAAGATCACGTGAAAAACTTCAGGTAAGATTTCCAGTGAAAAATAGAATGGTTTATTCAGGCTAAGTACATCTCCCAATTAAATACAACCTTTTCCCTCCTAACAGACCCCAGTGCATAGCATTAACAGGAGCTCCTATGATCAGGCCTGCTCTGCTCGACATCACACACACTTTCACAAAGAACAATGGTCTGTGCATCTGTTGTGAAGTGTACACGGTAAGGTCAACTCATATAGATCTGAAAATTCAGCACCAGTGGATGCTGCAGATCTCCATTACACATTCCACTCTCACTTGGCACAAAATGTTCCCAATGGTGCTGATGGGCTTCTGTGCAGACCGTGAAAAAGATTCGTACTAAGAATGAATTTTGTCATAAGCCTTGACAAGAAAGCTATCGGCTGATACAGAGCCTGCTGGTAAATGCCTCATTGAGATGCATTTCAGAGTTCATAGCAGACGAACCAAAAAACCGATAAAGGTTTGAAAAAATAAAGCATTACAAATGTATATATATATATATATATATATATTTTTTTTTTTTTTTTAATTGATACAGTAAGGCTAAAAAATAAAATTAGGGAGGCAGTTCTGTCAGGAATATAGCAAAAGAGTCAAATTAACTAAGCTCTATTTCTAGCTTTGTCACTGATGTGCAGTGCTGGGATTTGGCATGTAATTCAGACCTCTGTGCAGTGGTTTCTCCAAAATTGTAACAAAGCTGATTTTTGAGGATAAACATGCTTTTCTTAGATCTTCTTAGAAGCAAAGTATATTTCTAGCTAAAATTCATAATTTCCTGTCTACTTATAAAGGATGATCACCTAGCCTCTCATTAGGACCGAATTAAAATAGATGGGCTCGTAGTAGAAGATGTATTTTAAATATTACAACAACCTTTTGAGGGGAAAAAAATAAAAGGCTCATGGCATCAAAACATGCTGCAGAATCTAACTAATAGAACCAGTCCAGACAAGATAGTGTATTCTTCCACATGAGTATAAGAATAATTCATTTGATGCTGTCACTTTGAGGAAAGAGAGTATGGAAGAGCTACATGTGACTCTTTCCAAATTGAACAAATCTATAAAAAGTGAATGACTGTAATCCTTCTCTACCATAATTTGTAGCCTTACTCCTGCATCCACTAAGTACAGAATCAAACCCAATAAGATCCTGAAACTAAACAGCTTCATAAAGTTGAGTTTCAGCAACTTTCCTGATTTATTAGATGTTTCTCTAAAATTAGCACTTTCTATGTAGAACTAAGATTTCACTGTAGTCTATTAAAAAACCTGTATTTATTTTCCTAGAGTAAGCATTTTTTACTATTATTATTTCTTCAGTAACATAAAGTAAATTTAGTTTAGTTGGTCATGATGTTGTGACACAGTGAACCTTCACAGACCACAGAACCATGATGGCAAGCAAATAATAAAATTTCTGAGAGTGGGAATGCCAAGCACTTAGAAGCAGTTTGCTGGCACAATACAACCTTGTGAGATATCTTACTGCCACAGAAGCTTGCAGGGCTCCAGAAAGAGCCAGGACTGGGAACCCAGACACCATGTTGAAAACTACAGTATATATCATAACAAACATAGCAAGACCATTTAGCCATAAAAGTAACGTCCCATATTTTGCCTTAAAGTGGACACACTGCTAGCAACACATAATGTTTTGAGATACTGTGCTAAAGGGAACATCTCCCATTCCCTCTTTGCAAAGGGCAGCAAGAAATTTTCAGAGAACACGGTAATGAATAGTTCAGAGATAGGTACAATAAATATGGCATGTTGGTTTGTTTTTTTTACTCTCCCCGGTCCCACAGCAGACAAAGTAACACCTTCAAAATCACTCTATGATGTATAATACATAGCATTCTTAATAATATGTTACTGTATCACACAGGGACCACGCAAGCTGTGTGTTAAGGAGATGAACAGTGGCATGGCAAAAAAGCAGGCCTGGCTTACAAAGAACAAAAGAAAAGCCTTTTATGCAGCAGTGGCAGCTGACAGCTTCAGAGATGGAGTGAAAAGTCTCCTTCAAGTAAGCTTTTTGTTTACAGAATGCACACAAGAGTGATACATCAAAGCATCCTTATTTGGAAAGCATTTCTGTTTGCTTATTAACAAGTCCCATATATATATATATATATATATATATATATATATATATATATATATATATATATATATATATGGAAAATGTAGTAGAGAGGGCATTCTGAGGGTACATACGTTTACAACACAGGTTATTTCATAATAAGATATAATTCTGGGCTATAGAATTACGAGACTAGGCTGGCTAATTGTTTCCTAAATGAACAAAACAGGATTATTACAAAAAGAGAGAGAGAGAGAGAGAGAGAGAGAGAGAGAGAGAGGTATCTACAGGACAGCATGAATCTCTGTGCAGCTGTCACATGATACACTTCAAATCAATTTGATTGCATGGCATTACACAACAGATTAAGTATCTAAGAATGTTACTGTGTTCACTGAAAACTCAGTGTAATAAGCATTCTTTTTTTTTTTTTAAACAGCAAAGGCTATCTAAACAAGCATGCAGTATTTTTCTCCTATTCTAAGAATACAGCAGACCACTTCCAAAAGTTCACTTTAATTAACTTGAATTTTTAAATTTAAAATGATTTCAACAAAAGTAGCACAGAAGCCCTATTTTTGTACTTACCATCTCCCTCTCTCTCTCTCTCATATATCTGAAAATTTAAATATGTGGAGAATGTAGAGAAATTTCATTCGGAGAACAAATGTAGAGAAAATTCATTCTATCAGAACCTGACATGGATATTTCACCCTCAGTTTATGTATTGTCTCAGTAGGAGATCCCTGTAATGCTTCTAAGAACTGTCATAGTCAGATCTTTTCCTTTCTGTTACTATTTAAGCCACAAATTATTCCCTTCCAGCAGACAAAAGGATAACTTTATCATCATTATGATATGCTAAGACACCTGTGTTGGTTTGTCAAGCAGTGAATCATTTAAGGCAATGCAAATGCAACAGTACTACTCTAATTTTCAGTCGTTCTGAAAATAATGCCTTCTATTTGTTTCCAACCACAACTGATACAAAGAGCACAGTAACACTATGAGAGCAGGTTCTCAGATACAAGATACTATTTCTCAATATATTCACCGTCATTAGCTGATTCATGCAGATGAGCTGATTGAAATGCTCTTCATTTCACAGCAGGACAGTTGGGCACTGCCATGTAGAACATGGCTTGTGTTTCATGGCTCTGGCACCACAGCTGAAACATACCACCCACCATCTCACTGTGCTCACTTCCACTGTTTGGTCTCCATAAATGTTCAGCAAGTGTCAACAAATCTCAATGGGTACAATGTTTTCTGCAAGACTTCCATGTCAAGCACCATTTTACCAGACTGCCCCTCTGCTGCCATCTGTTGCACAGCAACAACATGTAATGAAATATCAGCAGGAAGGTTCAGCCTCTACTGTCATACCACCTGTGTCTGCCTCCTGTGGGCCAACATACTAAAATAGGAGGGATTAGGATTAGTTTTGGAGTGGCCCTCATAAAAAACAATCTCCAAGACTCTACATTTCTACCTATTTTTTTTTGCTTACACTAAAAATTGGCAAGTGTAGTAACTTTATAAGCTGGTGTATCTGTGGGTGTCCTCCTCAAAGTTCCCCCATACACTGAGTATTTAGATTTCTGTAAGAGTTAGGTTACCTGAATACAGACCTGATAGCCCTTATTTTTTCAGGTTTTAGTATCCAGACTCCGTTCTGGGGACAATCTAAAATCTTGGCAAACCATTTGTTCATGTTTGTAAACTGTACTTTTATCTATAAAGCATATCTAGCTAGTTTGGACAGATAATCCTTTGGAAAGAATATGACAAACAGAATAGAAGCAGTTTCTAAGCTCAAGGCAAAAAGGATATATATTATTGAGAGGGTATGCCTTCTCTGCATATCTGAGGTACTTAAAAAGAAGACAGGCCGTCTATTGGGTATTCCAAATCTGATAAAAGCTTTATGCTATTACGTTAGAATGAGCATACAAACAGCACTTGAACTCTCTCTTGATTCCAAGTTATTGAACCATTTTAATAAGAGCATGTCAGAAGAAATGCAAATGAATGCTAATTTAGCAAAACTACATTTCTGACATCTAAAAATCATTTATAGTTGGAATGATTTAGAGCTAATCTTTTTACACGGGTATGAGCGTGAAGGACATTCATGAAATGCAATCTAGGCACAAGCCTCTTCACTACATTACTTCAGTTATTTTTCACCATTACTTCTCATTTACAGTAAGAGCATGTGTGTGTATGTTCTCATGAAGTGCTTTAACATTGATAGGCCTCAGGATTGGGTAGAATGAAACCAAATACTTTGGTGATTGGATTTAAGAAGGACTGGAGAAGTGCTGCTGTCACACAAGTTGAAAACTATGTGGGTGTTATACAGTAAGTACCAGATCAGCATCACCCCTATTTTCTCCCTCTATTCTGTATTAATACTACATTTACATACAGAATTTGACAAGTAGAAACAATGTAAGAATATACCTGGAGATCTGGGTTCACAAATGCTAGCTCTAAAACAGAAGTTTCTGTTCATTACAAAAAGCTCCACGGCTTCACGCACCTAGCGAGATCTGCTCAGCAAACATCTGGCACAATCAGAGATTATGTGGCTTGACAACATTACATAAAGAAGCTGCACGGCTGTCAGCAGTGCTTTTGCAGAACTATATTTTCCCTTTTTTTTTTGTAGGCTGGAGCTCAGTGAAAAACAACCCTAATGCACATACTTAGGGAATAAGAGAACATCATGGAATTCTTCTTTTAAGCCTAGGAGACAGACAAAGAGCCTTGCTTCAAATCTCTTGTGTGCCAAAGGCTCAGCAGCACTGTGGGTTGGGATTTAGCAAGAAACAGTCATTTAGAAACAGTCTTCTCGGATTCTTGTTCAAAATTCACCTGCAAAACTGCAGCAAAACCCACCCCAGCTTTTTTATTTCCTTAGAGCAGGGAGAAAAAATTACCTACTGGCAGCCTAGCTCCTAAAAAGTGTTGTATGAAAGACCCATTTTAAGGAATAGCCTATCTTTTCCCATACCCAGTGGTAGTACTCTTACTTTTTTTTTTTTTTCTTTAATGAAAAATAATGTTGATACTGAACAGTACTTAATCTTGGACAACACCTCCTGCAATTTTATCCAGAACAGCCCAGCACACGGCAGTAATAACTCCCACTGAGTACTAACACTGAGCAGATGCTCAAGGTAGCTTTCCATCAGCAACATACATGATACAAAAGGATATTCTCTTCTTTTGCAGTGATGCCTTTGATTTTGAACTTGGCATGATTATTGTCAGAATTAGCCAAGGATTTGATATATCTCAGGTCCTCCAGGTTCAAGGTATGTGTTATCTCAACATCTAAATTATATTTCACATGCACAATTGCTACAGGCTCTGCACAAGGAAGACTGATGAATACATGTAGTGCCACTATCCAGCTTATAGAGTAGTTTCTACACGTGACCTCTACATTTCCTCATTGCTTCTTCAGTTTCAATTCTGCCAAAAATCCTTGCTAAAGCCAACATCCTCTGGCAGTTGCAGAGAAGGCCAAGCCTCACAAAGTTATAAGTTCTACACACCAGATAACTCAACTTCCAAAGCACTTCTAGCACAGGCACAAGCTAAAGCAGTAAAATCACGCTGTGCCAGAGCAGCCTGTCACTGTGCAGCATGGCTGCTTCCTGCTTTTGACACATCTTCCTCACTGCCTACCTGAGACCTCTAGGCTGCTGGGAATTGGGAAGCTATGCTTTCAGTGACCCAGAAAGCCATAAAAATCTTGAAATCACAGGAAGCAATCAATTCCCCTTTCCACTTTTTTGTTCATTCTTCCTCAGATTAGCCGTATATATCCTTCAAGAGTTCCCTCAGGGAAAGAAAGAGTTTTCCCTCAAAAACCTTTTGCCATGGAGTTCAGGAAGAATGTCATATGGGTTGAAAACATGAAGAGAAAGCACACAGACAATCTAAACAAAGGGCTTTCAGGAATGACATACAGAGGTGGCCTTGGTTTTCCTCTTTAGGACACAAGAGTCCAACTGGCTCTTCATGGATGCTGGGGAGGGAACAGCTCCATTTAGGGACCCCATTAGAACAATAATTATGTTTTCAGCATGATAACTTTCCCACTTTCTGCAAGCTTCTCTACTTGAGCAGGCAGATACAACCTAAACCTAGAGATACTCCCAGAGCCCCATGTTCTTCTCACCAGAGAAAGTCTTTGTGCTATAGACGATACCTATAGAAAAGAGCAGAAATGCTCATAGGAAAGGAGAACGGCGACTCTCTGCTGCCGCCTGCTGCAAACTGCCTCCAGCTTCTCCCCACAGCATCCCCGAGCTGCTGACAGATCGCGCTCCCGGCTGTTAAAAGAGCACCCGGAAAGGACATAAGAATCCTAGCTCAGCTAAATAAAACCGAGTCTAGCTCCTACCTAACCTTTCCTCCTTCTAGGATGGATTCTAGGGTAAGGCAGCCCTCAAAAGCAAATCACCTAAGAATTAAAACGATCCAGAAACACAAAAAAGAATATGCAAATATTTACCAAGCAGCCTCTCTGGCAGCCTGATGTGCATGGAGAGCTGCAGTACAAAACAAGAAGAAAATAGACCCAAAAGATCTATGCTTTCCTCAACCCCTCTAATACCTCCAGTAGAACTTTCTACCCTCTTTGCATGCTCTAAGTCAGAAACTGACTGATGAAAAAATACATTAGTTAGAATACCAGTGAAACTATAGCAAGTACAAAGTATTAAGACACTAGAAATGAGAAAGAGTTAGAAACAGTAGGGAAAAAAAGAAAATCCTCAAATATACAGAAGTGCTTTGAAGCAGATGCAGTCTCTGAAATGGAAAAAAATGATTATTTTCTATTTGCTATGAAATTCTGTTCAAGAGAGAAACTGAAAATCTATTTCTGAATAACCATTAAGTTAGTGGTTATCATCAGCTCTAATAATTAGAAGCATATGGTTGTCATGGATTCTAAAGTAAAAGAAATTATATTCATTTATGTTGGCAACCGAGAGTGCCAGCAGTGGTGATGATGTCTAGCTGATGAGGTTTTTTCTTTGTTTTAAAACAAAAAAAAAACCTTAACATTTACCTCACTCTTAGCCCCCATACAACTCAAACGGACGACCTTCCCTCTAGAAAAAAGCCTTCTGAAGGTAAATGTTTGTATCATATTAATTAGCACCTCACCACAGTATATTCCATAATAACACATGGTACTCCTTTCTCAGCAGAAGTCTAATATTGCTAAGATGGAATTATCTTTTACATTACTGAATTTACAGAATTGTTCAGCTAAATCTTAACTCTTTGCAGCAAATTCTAAAAGAATAAACGATAAGAAATATTTCAGCATAGAAACCGATCACATATTCAGTACCCTCACATTTTTCCACGAATCTCAAGTCAAATTGATGCAGCCCTGTTCTTAGTCCAGCGGCCCAAGGGCTTAAAACAAATACATTAGCTTTCTCACTATAGGAAAACAGCTTTCCTAAAGTGTCTTCAAATTCTTAAGAAAAACAACCCACAAACATAACTAAATACATAGTGTACTTTAAGCGACCATCAAGTGCATTAAGACTGAATTTGGCCTGGAAAAGGAAATCTGGGAAGAGTTAACTAATCCTTTAGTACACACCACTGCTGCAAAAGGCATGGGCACTCTGTTTTAAGGATTTCAGAGATTAATTCAGCTTCCTCTTCCCTATTGGCACAAGAACAAAGTACTTTCTTCCAGCAGCTTTACATTTTGTACTAAGAGCCACAACAGCAATTATAACGTCACTATTATTTCAATAAGTGATTTTATTTAAAGTAGAAAATGATGTGTTCACAGTTCCCTTATGTTTTCCAATATACAGAGGAATTAGAGAGGCTGGAGCAGGAGAGATTGGTACTGGAAGCCACAATTAAAGAAAATGAATTTGAAGAAGAAAGAAGGGGCATCTGTGGATTCTTCAGAAGAGCCAAAAAGCTCAATATCACAAAACATGAAACAAAAAATGGTAAGTTTCAAAAGGAGAACTTCTCCCTGACACTTTAATTCATCACACTCTCACCAATATGCAAAAACTGGACTTCAACTCCAAGGCCAAAGCTCTCGAGCCATACAGAAGCTCCTGGAATGAGGCCTCTCTTGTGCAACATGCCTTAGTGGCCATAATATAGTCCAGAATAGCACATCCTCCTGAGGTAGAATACCATGTAGAACACAACTCCTGTCTGCTCCCATTCACTACATAGATTCAAAAACAAGCTCTCAGTTGAAAAGTCCATCTGCCAAAAATTGTATGCGATTATGAATGCTTGAGGAACACAGATCAAGACTTATTTTTTACAGGTATTTTCGCTTTTTAAACAAAGCCACTTTATTCCCCCTCTAAAGAAAACAGGAACACATGCAAAATACTCAGATATGAAGCAATCCCATTTTATTCAACATTCACACACACACACACATACACACACACAATCCATCTGGAAAACAGGTAAAAACAGCACTACTGCTCTATATTCTGAGCATAATTTCACAAAAATGTACAAATGAAAATGGTAAAAATACTGAAAGTACATATACAGCATGTGGTAAAATAACTAATTAACACAACATAAGTGTACAGCATATGAAATCAAAATTACGTTTCAGATACAGTAAAATGAGACAGAAGTACAGACAAAATTAAAGGTCTCATTTCAGAATTGCTAGGCTGCAATGATAATGACCCACCTGAAGCTATGCTTGTATGCAGATAAGTATTTTCAGAATTTTCACCTGCAGAGTCTATTACATCTGGCTGTGCATGCAGCTCTTGGAGGTATCAAGAAGATCTACAGACTGAAAACACAAAGTGTTGTTATTCTTTACTTTGCAGACTTCAGTTCATTTTGCAGGCTTCAGTAGAATATATTTTTATTTTAAAAAAACGCCAGGTATTTCTTCAAATACCTGCTTATTTAGTTCAGAAAGGCACAAATCATGTAATATGCTTCCTCCCCGAAGTTGTTGCATCTTCTAGCACAAATGTTACAATCGTAGAGGAAAGCCCACAGCTTCTTTAGAACTGTTGTGCACATGCTTTAGAAATACAGGAAACAGAACAAAGCAACCCGGCAAAGTAAAATCTCTACAGAAGCCTGTCTGCTCCATTTATACTGTTCTGAGATTGTCTTTTTTAAGTCATTGGAAGAGAAGCAGTAATAAAGCCACAGGCTTCAAAAGATGGAATTAGAGATGCTATTAGTGCATAGACGGGACCATAACTTTTGACAACAGCCAAGCAAAGAGCAGGAAGCAAAGTTTATTTTCAGGCAATAACAACCCTCTCAAGCACACAGAAATTGCCATCCTTGCCTCCATTTTCTGCCTTCCAGTCTTAGTCTAATGTGTGTTCTTGCTAGAACCAGTTAGCGGTTTGTATTAACTGTTAGCTTTATGAAATTCTGTACTTTCCAACAGAAGATAAGCTTGTAAACAAACACCAAGCAATAGGCATTTATTTCTAAAATTTATCATATAGTCCTTAATTGCTTTTGAAAGTGCCAGTGAAATCTAGGATAGTTAACAAGATCCAGAGAACAGATAATCAGATAAACCTTTTGAAGACATTATGATGCAGTGACACAATATTACAGAAGGTTTGTTTCCTGTGTGTACTGGTACATTAGGAGTCCATACTACCTGTGCTGTCAACTTCTGTAGTTTTAGAGTATAGGAATTAAAGCACAAGCAAGTCATGTCTTTACACAAATATTTCACATCTGTTTTAACAAGACAGACTAAAGAAGAAAGCAAACCCATGTGACAGCAAACAAGTACTTTTCTAGTTGCCCACCTTGATTCAGGCAACAGAATGCAACCACACATTTCAGAAAGATGAGTTCTTGTTCCTTGTGGGAACAGCCAATTCTACTTCCCTAAGTTTATAGAGGCACTCACAGATCTGAGGTATCAAGCAGATTAATTGATTTTAGAATCTGATAGCAAACGTCATACAAACATGCCAGGTTAGAGAAGCAATTGATTGAGTTTGGACAAACCCAAACATACAGCTTGTTCCTAAGTAAAAGGTGAACTAAGGCAAGGTTAAACAAGATTTCACAAGTCTTTTTCTCCTTTATTTTTGTACAAAGGAACTCAAAAAACTATGTGAAAGTGACAAAATAAGTCCAGATGTTTTTTCTCCAATGGCTCCCTACAGCTATTCAGCTTCTCAGAAACCTGCCTTATCTTCTTGTTCTCATTTCAGAAAGCACCATTAACACAGTACAGTCAATGCATGTGGGAGAATTCAATCAGAAGCTTCTAGAAGCCAGCACTCAGTTTAAAAAGAAACAAGGAAAAGGCACAATTGACATTTGGTGGCTATTTGATGATGGAGGTAAGGAATTCATGTAAGAACCACAGGAAGAGAGATTTCTGTGTTGCCACGCAAAAACACTTGGGAATTTGCACAAAATTGTTTTACAGTTATGTAGTTAAGTTTATCTTGAAATACTATAAACAGACAAAAAGCATCTCCAAAGTTGGCGAGGTTAAGGATAGCATTTTTACCATACAATGCACTAATTCTGTCTTCCTGCAATTTTCTATCTTTGTCTAGGTCTAACAATCCTAATTCCTTACATTCTAACTATCAGGAAGAAGTGGAAAAATTGCAAATTAAGGATCTTCACTGGAGGAAAAGTCAATAGGATTGAAGAAGAAAAACTAGCGTAAATATCCCTACTTTGCCTCACTGTTTAAAGAGTTTGAACTGATGAATATAACACATATACAGCAGAAACTGGAATTACTCAGGACAACAGGTTTGCTGTAGCATGGGCAGTTCTAAACAAAGAACAAAGTACCTCACAAAAAGGTGCTGAGTTTATGGCATGAGCCTTAAGGCTCAGTGTAAATGGTGATTACCAAAGAAAACTCACATCCAGATATTTTCCCATTAACAGCTCATATTCCTCTCTCTGAGAAGAGCACTCTGCACACTGTAATGAGATTATCACTTGTTTTATGGGATTTACATGAGATTATCTAGTTAACAGTAAGTGAAATTGCACACGATGCTTCTCATATGCAACTATCATAGCCCACATGAATATAATTAACCATAGTAAAAATGTAAGGAAGGTAAAGATCAAGTTAATCAATTAAAGACCAAGTCAGTTAACTTTTTTAAGAAGTCTAGATTTCATAACCATTTGCCTTCAAGCAAATGAAAGGTACTCATACAAGCTTATTATCATCATTGTATGTAGGACCTTTTCTTCTGAAGCACTTTACACACTACAGGCACAGCCATTTCACTACCAGGTGAAGTAGGCAATTTAGGATTAAAATCTGGGATGGATGCTACTTCTTAAAGAAATATTAGCACTATGTAGTTAGTTATCTCCATTTAAAACTCCAGTGGAAAGCAGGCAAGACAGATGCAAGAACAGGAGTATGAATTCAGCCAGTATCACTAAGATTACAGCACCGTGCCCCATCAAGACAGCTGCCACAGGTCTTGTTTCCACATAAAGGAAACCTTTACGGAGGAGAGTTCCTCCTCACTACTGTGGTACTGCCAGTTACAAGGACTATCCTTAAAGTTAACGTCCTTAAGCAGAACAGATATGTACATGTTTGTAAAAAAGAAATAAATTTAGGAGTTCCCAACCATACTTATACCAAAGGCAAAACTGACAACTGATTCTCTACACTCAGCATGAGCACACAAAGCTGAAAACTATTCCTACTGTCAATTGGTGCAGAAGAGCACTGTATTTTCTCTTATGAAAATATGGAAAGACAACATTCGAGTAGATCAATATAAACTTGTGCATAAAAATATTTTAGGTATTTCATATCAACATTCTGGACCACATTTTCACTAGAACATACACTACCAACTACACTAAGAATTGTTCTTAATCCATGCATTTTTCCCAAATGTAAACACTCTTCAGTTTTTGTTATTTTCATAAATCATCATTTAAATAAATTATACCAAAGCGATCACATCAATCCAGTTCTGTAATTGGAAACTGAAACACTAACTAGGGCATTTAGAGTACTCTGTCATATAGTTAAAGGTAATGAGACAAGTGCGTTTGATATCTTAACTCATTTACACGTTCTCTTTGATGCAAGGCACTCAGAAATACAATGATAAAATATTATCTCTTTTGTTTTCAGGATGGCTTCACTTCTAAGCAAATTTAGAATAAAATTTGCTGACATTAATATCATTTGTGACATCAATATGAAACCCAACAAAGAGAGGTAAGAAAAATTACCAAAATGCATTATTTAGCAGCAGGCATTTATCAGGAGCTTGTTTCTTGTATGCTGAGCTTTAAAAAAGAAAAAAAAAAGAAGATGATGAAATAACAGTCACTTTATTGCAATAATTTCCCAAGTACCCAGAGCACGAAAAAAGAGAATAACATTTTAACAATCACAATCCAAAGTGTCAAAACTATAGACAGCCTTTTTCTTCATGTTGCAATGGTAAGACATAATTTTAATGAAGACTAACCAGACAATATATTTAAGAGCCACTACATTTAACAGGGCAGTTTATACTGGCTTTTCATATCCATTAATTTGCAATACACTTCATCATATTAGCCAGTTAGTCACAGTTCTCTTCTCTGCTAACTCACTTTTCTGCATTTTACCATGCATTCATAAACTTAACAACTTTCTGGTCAAAAACAAGCATACTTTTTCCTTTCCCCTGAGAATAATATTATAATACACCCCCATAACTCAAATACATTTTTAAAATTTTTTATTTATCTATGGAATTAATGTTCTCAGGTGAGTTAGGAAGTTGGTAAGATAGTGCTCAGGAAACTCCACCTCCAACTGTATTAGCTACGCTTATTTTCAGATCCTGCAGCTCCTAAACATTTTGCTCTCCATAGCAAATTATAAAAAATAATAATAATAATCTGACCTTCACAGATGTCTCCTGGTTTTTCTGGCACTTCATATAGCAATGCCTTCCATATACACATTATAGGAAGCCCTTACTTCAGAATCTGTTGTAAAAAAACCCAGTAAAAAGGATAAACGCACCTTCTCTCTTCTGCTCAAGGGTGATCTGCTTGCTCATATAACATTTGGATTTCTCCTTCCATGCATTGGAGATTATCCAAGATATTCAAGACTCCCTGCTTTCTAAAGCATCTCTCTATCACTATAGCCTATTTCTTCTACTTTTTGTATACAAAAGTATATAGTGCTTTGCTCTAGGAACAACTAAATCCTAATTAATAATATTGCTCTTGGTCCTAAACAATGTTCTCATCTTACTATCCTCCCTTCCAACCACCCATAGTCCATAGATACTTCACAGTCAAAGGGCTCCTCTTCTCCCCCCAGAGCCTTCCACTGAGCAACCTAAGGTTAAGTCTCTTAATTCTTTTAGGCTCCGGTTTTCCCCACAGATAGCATAGAATATAAAACACACATTAACAGAAATAGAAACACATTTGCATTAACAAAACATAAACTTCCTGGAGTCTCTGTGGGATTCTAGAAATTTCCAACCAACAGACAAGCAGGGATGTACGGCAGGATGATAAACTTCTCCAGAGAATCAATAGCTTCAAGAACAAATTAAGAGAGAAACTATAGAAAAGGTGGAAAATGACTACAAATCTCATCTCCATATAACAAAAACTAAAAACAAAAAACTAAAAACAAACAACAACAACAAACACCCAATACTGCAGCATTTCCCTCAACCCCTTGCTACAGGAGATTTATATCGTCTGTTTTTCTATTTCATTACATCTGTGACGGTAAAACTGTATAACCAGGAAAATGCAGCAAATTCTCTGCAACTGTAGCAGGCTAAACACAGTGTTTCATTATCCTCAAATAACCTTTTAGTCATCCTCAAATTACCTTAACATATTGAAGAAGTACAGATAAAACCTGGGGCATAATGCAGCAAAGAACAGTTAAAGTTTTTGCATGTTTTTAAGCTACATTTATAGTCAGTAGGGCCTGCCATACACAGCATCTACAAAATAAGCTAGTGAGTTCATATCCTGAAGCAAGGCCTCCTTTGTAACTCCTGTTTCAGTTGGAAATTCTTTGAAGAGATGATTGAACCATATCGTCTCCGTGAAAGCTGCAAAGATTTAACAACTGCTGAGAAATTAAAGCGAGAGACTCCATGGAAAATTACCGACGCAGAGCTGGAAGCATTCAAAGAAAAGGTAAAGCCTAGCCTACCTTTTTACTCTCGTACCTATTCTTATGCTTCAGACCAGATGTTTTGAGTTATTAGTAAGAAAATGTGAAATACGAGATATGAAATTAGAATCATGACATGAAATAACCTGTATTTGCTATTTGCAAATTGGATTTATGTTGTGAACACTGGAGGTGTGTTATGACTGCATTAATCAGCACTTTGTAACACCTCAGCATGTTTACAAAGAATCTTCAAGGCCAGTGGGAAGCTCTGCCCACATTCAAAGCCAGCCAGATGAAAGCCACTTCTAAACCAGAAGCCAGAGTACTGTGCTAAGCCTGAGCTAATAAGATCTGCTGAGAGGTTTATTGGACAGTTCCACTGTTTAGAGTTTGAATGTCTTAAAAAGAGAACAGTTCAAAACATTAACCACTTTGGGAAATTAGAGTTGAGCCCAGACCCTGCAACCAGCTCTAGGAATTTGCCCAAAAGGCAAGATTTAACATGGATTCTTACTTCAATGGCAGAGCTAAGTTTAAACCTGCCAATAATGCAGGAACTCTCCCACAGTCCGGAGATATTTTAAGGCTGATGCTGGCTAATCCACTGGGTAAACTGGAGACTGGGATGCACTTTAATATTGCTGGAATGCACCCTTTTAGCAGTGATCTGCCAGGCTTCATCAGGCCAGTGCTGACAGGTTATTGAGAAGCGTTCATTCTTAAGAGACAAGTTCTGCTGCAACTCTCAGAGAATGAATCTAGGAATCTCATTTATGGCTCCTGCTGGATTAACCTGAGCGCACTTGGAGTTTAGTTATCTCTGCTTTATGGTGCTGGCAACTTCCTCAAGTGGAGCAAGGACTGTGAGTCAGAGCTCAGAGCTGTCAAGGGTCACGGTCTGACATATTAACATAAGCTGAAATCAATGCCGATTTAAGATCGCACACAGTAGTACTGATGGCAGCAGCTGGGAAGCAGACTGGCTGCTCACAGTATCACCCTTTTCACAGATTTGATAGCCAGCATAAAGTTACAGCAGTCAGCTGCCTGCAGAAAACTTTTAAAAACACTCAGCATAAATCAAAGGCTGGGAGTCTTTAGAACACCTCCATAATAAAAGACTCCCAGATGTAAGCTCTTGTATGCAGAAACAATGACAATGCAACAGGAGCAAAAATAAGTATCAGTACACACACATTTATATAATGGTTAAGCTTGGTCCTGCCTGGTGACTGACTAAAGAACCAAGAGAAAAACCTCCATGTTTAAAGCAGTCAGCAGTATGATAAAGGCTAAATCTCCATAAAATAAAATCGCAAGGACCTCAAGCGATCATGGATTCCAACCCCCTGCTAATGCAAGTTCCCTGCAGCACGTCACACAGCTTGGTGTTCAGATGGGTCTTGAACATCTCCATGGAGATTCCACCACTTCTCTGTGCAGCCTGTTCCAGTGCTCTGTCACCCCTTACTGCAACGAAGTTCTTCTACATGTTTGTATGGAACTTTCTGTGTTTGAGTTTTTGGCCATATGCACCACTAGGAGCCCAGCCTCATCCATTTGTAGCCCAGCACTGGCAGATATAGGAATTAATATATTATCCACCATCAAATTATAGTACAAGAGTCTCTGAATAGTTCCCAAACAGCTATACCACATAGCCAAACAAATACTTATAACTACATCTGATCCAGACGTGGTACTGTGCCAGTACAAAGCCAATCTCCATTCCTAGGAAACCTTAGACAGATGGGAATGACTCTGGCCCCTGGGTAACAAGGCAAATCAAGAAGAACATTCTAGGACAGGCTCATATTTTGCCATCTCTGTCGCACTGGGTCACAGAGCAGACCTGGCTTCCAGAGCTGCCAATACAGTAACAGAAAATCTTATGGGCAACAGGAAGGACTGCAGATCACTGGCTGTATCTTTTTCTTTAACCCGTGTCTTGATTTAAACAGAGTTATCGCCAAGTTCGTTTGAATGAACTCTTACAAGAGCACTCGAGGGCAGCTAACCTCATTGTCCTGTGAGTAGCAAAGTTTTATCTTTAACTTGGAGAATAAGCTGACGTGAGCAGGGATTCTGGAGTAGATCAACAGAAATACTTGTATTAACTCACTGAGGGGAAAGTTACTTTTTAAGCATATTTTGAGAGCTTAAATCCAGGCTGACAGTTCTCTGGGACTACTCTAAATATGAATCTTTCCTCATACTTCTTCATAGCTTAAAGTAAATCTTTGAAAATGTATCAAAAATGTCATCTTCACACCCCACTCTACATGTCGAGCATTACACCTGCTTACCCACCTGCAGGAAATACTCATTATGCTTCCTTTCCCCTCTTCTCCCTCAAGCTATTAAGAACAAAAAGTGTGAGAAAATATTATTTTGGTTTGCACACAATCAATAGAGTTGTTAGCCAAGACTGAACTCAAGTTATGTGAAACTGAATTAGCTGATGAATTGCATAAAGGAAAATCTCACCAATAAAGATACAGAAACTCATTTTCAAACCAGTTTTCAAAAAGTTTAAACAGTTTCTTAAACGTAGTCCATAAATCAGTATTCCCAATGCAGAGATAAACATCTTTAGCCCACTTAACTGGGTCTCAAAATAGGAGCGATCGTGTCATATTTACCATAAATGGAATCACACATCCAACCTGCCATCTTACAGTATCTACAAATCAGGAGATACTGATGGACTGCAAAACAGTGCATGCACTGCACTTTTTTTTTTTTTTTTTTTTTTTATTATTTCACTATGTGTGCAGCTTGATGGTGCTCAAAATGCTTCTTTAGCTATTTGGGGGAAAAGATATTCTCAAGCAATTCATTTTCACCACAAATAGCCACGTTAAGCCAAGAGTTTGCAAGATTAAGACCTGGTGTTAGCTTTGTGCTTTCTAAGATGAAAATAATCATACAGACTAATTATGAACATTCTGAGTCGCACATGAATAGCCAACACTTTCTGCTTAATATTTAATGAGAATGCATGTCTCCCTTTTTCCTAATAATGTTAATGCTGATTTTCTGTCTATCTGAACAGGAGTCTGCCAGTGGCAAGAAAAGGAGTAGTGTCCGATTACCTGTATATGGCTTGGCTAGAAATTCTCTCAAAGAACCTTCCTCCAATCTTAATGGTCAGGGGCAACCACAAGAATGTACTGACTTTCTATTCTTAAATCTGCAAATAAATACTGCTTCCAAATGGCACGGTCATAGTTACTACCAAACACAAAGCAGAATGAATGAAAATCAAATGCACCAACTTGGAGGAGAGAAAAAAAACTATGGTATCCATTAGGTCAGAGCCATAAAGTGATATAAAGCAAGCAGAATACCCACGATGCTGTTTAATTATAATATTGCCAAATTAAAACCTATGCCTAGAGCAGATGCCTTTACCTAAATTGTAATGCTAATTTAATGCAATGTTAATTCAAATGCTTCTAATTAACTTGCAAACAAAAAAAGTTGCATAGATAACGAGATGGATTCTATATGACAAGAGCTGATAATGAATTTTCAAGCTCTGACATGGACTGGAATGTATGATTGCAGTAACTAAAGGTGGTATGTAAATTTCAAAAGGAAATTAGTGAGCTACTAAATATTCAGACAATTTTTGCTATGAATGTTATAAGTTAAGAAAATCTGAGATTATACTTCGGGATAATATATACAGTGATTCATGCAAGTGATTAGAGAACAAAATAAATTTGATTAGCTGAGTTGAATTGAGTTATTCTTTATTTATATAAAGTTTTATATAGTTTCATATTTCCTAGACTTTCTAAATAATACTCATTATACATCAACTTGAAGTAAAATAAGTCCATTAAGCTGTGCATTTTTCTATTTTCTATTCTGCACCATTATAGCACTTCATCATTTCAGCTGTCAATAAAAGTAGATTCTCCTTTTAATGGGGAAAGCTATATCCAATGGGTAAGCATTATATGAATTAAAGACCATGAAGGAGCGCAGCTCCTCTGGAGAGATTAACGGAAATCTAAGCCCCAGGAAAGCCAGCGGACCCTGATTTTCTCTAACTGCTCATCACAAAGCAAGCCTCAGACCCCATCTCTGCTTGAATTATGAGAACATAACTTGCGGAGGACCTAGCGCTTCATCTCCAAAAACACCAAACGCTTGATATTCATATTTTTCAAGTTTAGCAGCAGCAATTCAGCAGAACATGGTAATATAGCCCAATAATCCATGTTTTATTTTCTCCAGCTATTGAAGGCACAGTATGAAATACTGATATTTTCTCCCAATGCTCTTCCTTTGCCCCTTCTTACACATTTACAACCAGGGTGAAGGATCACTTTGCAGTTTAACTGCAGGACACAGATATACGAGTTTCCTGGATACAATAAGACTTCTTCACAGCTCTGAGCAAACCAAACCTCAAATTCTGCACTTGCAAAACATGGAAATTATTTCCATCCTTCACACTGACATTAGCAATACTAAAGGAGTTTGCTACATGCTGTCAGGTCCTTCTGCATTTGTAGAATTGCAATGGCCACCACCCTGTCGGTCTCTCACTGCAGACAATAAGCAGATATAATCTAAAAACAAGTTTTTAGTGAGGCTCTAATTAGACCTTCTGCAAGAGCCTCTTACCACAAGACACGGAAGGTAGATGAGCAAGGATAGCTTCCTAAATATTCTCAACTACTGCAAATTCTCAATCAGTGGGGAACATCGCCCCAAGCTGATGGCAGGGACCTAAGAAGATCTAAAAAGAGAAAAATCACAATACACGTTAGCAATGGCACTTTCAGTACTATATGCACCTTCTCTACAAACATCGCTGTGAGCATTGCAAAAATGAATCCCAAGAGGTTCATTTCTAAATGAGCAGCCATCAAAAACTAAGTACTGCCAGACACATCAATGTAAAACTCCTTGCTCAGACTACAGAGATAAATTAAAGACGTAGCCACACCGCAGCGCTGTGGAATTTACAACCAGCAACGCAAACGCACAACAGTGCTTTACCATCTTAAAGTGAAGCATTATTTCCACAAATTGACAAGTCATTTCAACACAGCAGTTTCCAAGGAGCTTCCACTACATCGTCCTCACAGTATTTTTTAACACGTTTGCACAATTAATGTGCTGAAAATGCTAATTATGAACTCTCGAATTGCAACTTGCAAAATTTTATCAGTCCAGCTCCCTTCCCACTCTGAAACAGATACTTCCATTTTTTTTAGCATACATTATGCATAAAACAACTGCTGAATTTTAATCACTATGTTAGTTACTGAATTTTAATTACACATTTGACAACTCTAGGAAAAAAAAGTGGCTCTAAAACTGTCTAGCACATTTTGAGCATACACCACACTACCAACTCAACACATTTTTATAACCTAGCGTTGATTTGATCAGATACAACAAAAGCAAGCATTGATAAGGTGACCAAAGATATGCAAGATGGAAAACACCCTTCTATGAAGCAAGAGCAAAAATATTCTGAAATTTCTTCAAATGCACATCCTACATTTCAGACAGCTAAGCTACAGCCTAAGGGCTCAAACATACAGCTCAGCCACTCGTGGAGGTTTATGAATGGGCAAATTTACTGTGCTGCTCCTGTCCGAAAGGCAGATTCATTACCCGGTGTGCAGTAAGCCAGCCTCACACACACAGCTGAGATACTGACTTACTGAGAACTGTGCAAGTTTGGGTGCCAATCTTCCACAAAGCTAGCACACTCCAGGGTATTTGCAGCACTTCTTTATACCTGTTCTTATCACTTGACCACCACCCTGATACAGGCTCCAGCCTTCAGTGGATCAGTTAAAGATAGGGCTCATCTCCCTATCCTCGGGCTAACTAGCCATGCTAATTAACTACACACGTTCTGAAGATGTTCCTATCTTCAAATACAAGTTTAGTCACCTCACTGTGATTAAGAGTTGCTCTTCTTAATCACTTCAGCAGTTTCAAGTAGAGAAAAGTACGTATTTTCTATATCTAAGGATCCATATACAAAGATTCACACGAAGTTTAGTTCTTACTGACAATTCCTTCCTTTGAGAATTACCTAACAATATAGGTTATATCAATCTCATATTCTCCAAAGTTTGGTTAATTAACATCAAGCAACACTTAAGATACACACTTCAATACAACATATAAACAGACAAAAGCTAACACTACCAGAAAGGCAGCTGCTGTGACTTCCATAATCCAGAAACTTAAATCAGGAAACCAGGAAGCCAACCATTTGAATACCTGTCAAACCTCTAAGCAGTACTGTCTTTTTGAACCTCGTGCAATACTTTTGCCTGCTTCCAAACTTCATCCAAATCTGTAGAAGTTTTACCACTTTGGTCTACATATAAGCAACAACAACTTGTATTAATTACTGTACAACTCCCTCCTTTTGGGGCAAACAACATACCTAGAGCCATTCTATTTCAGAGGGCTTCCGTTCCTGCTTGAGATATTTCTTTCTGTGGTGCATACACAGCACTCGTTGTATTTTGAATTACTTCCACAGTGGCTGACATATTCGTGATTCCCTTTTCCAATTCACTCACCCCTAACAAAGGAATAAATCATAGAGCAAAGGAGTGGAACGCACTGGACCTCCCAATTAAAAGATCCCCTCTCCTTTGCCATCACCAACTGTAAAATTTGTCCCAACACACAAGTTTCTCCAAGATATATTAGCTAATGAAATTCCCTGCTCAGCATGTTCGACAAGATGAGCACAATCCCAGCAATTGCTCTTATTAGCAATCTGAATTGCCTTTTGGTTTTTTTTTTTTTTGTTTGTTTGTTTTTTAAATCGAAGCCTACATACCCTACTCTTAGGCATCCATGTGTCTGACCAAATACAAAATGCTGGCTAATTACCAAACAAAAATCAACAAAATGAAAACCTCTTATTCTGCCCTGACACTGTAAGGTTAATATCTCAATTTAAGTGTCACTTATCACCCCAGCAAGTGAGAGGATTTGATGGAGTCTCCTAACAAAAGGCCAGCGTGCTCTGAAATCCCATCAGTCCCCCACCTTGTGCTGCTGCAAGTCAGTACAGGCAAAGCCTCTCAGCTGTTGCACCTGGATCTTTAGAAAACTGTTGTCCAAAAAGTCCCAGTGTGCAGTAAGCCAACCTCACACACAGCTGAGATACTGACTTACTGAGAAGCTGTGCAAGTTTGGGTGCTATGTGATTTTCCACAAAGCTAGCACACCCCAGGATTTTTGCAGCACTTCTTTATACCTGTTCTTATCACTTGACCAGCACCCTGATACAGGCTCTGGCCTTCCATGGGTCCATTAATGATAGGACTCATCTCTCTACCTGAGTTAACTAGCCATACTAATTAACCACACGCATTCTGAAGATAAAAGCAACAATTCACACAATTACACCATTGCTGGCATTTCATCAAAGGAATTTTAGTTTCAAACAAGGCACTAAGGTTGTTCTGGAACGGCACTGACAAAGTTCTACAGCCCTCTGCACAGTACAGCAAAACACAAGATCAAAAATAAACTTAATTGCAAATAAACTCCCCCACGGCAGCCTTTTAAATTACACATCTTAATCACTGAGAGAGAGGCAGCTATTTTAAGTGAGACAGGAGTGAATGTAAGGAAATCTCTATTTTAAAGGCATCTTTTTCTCCTAATAAAAATGCTCGTTCTAACACCAAAACTTCAGTGCAGAGAATTTTACGGATTACTATCCATAAAAGAAGCTGGCATCTCTTTGTGTGTACAAGAAAGCAGCCTCCACTCTTTTAGGGAAAAGGCAGATAATTTCAGTTTATCTCACTATTACTCTTCAAAGCCAGAAGGACATGCCTAACAGAAAGGCACAAGTCAGCAGTCAAGAATGCAAAAATGTTGACCAAATGACTGCTTATCTCCTGAGCAAACAGCATAATCCCAGTACTGAGGCAAATCTGCCACACTTTAAGCAGTGATCGGGAAAAAAAAAGTGTTGGGCAGTTGAGAACTTTCTCCTGATGACAACAGGACCTCTTCCACATTATGTACAGTGCTTCAGGCTACCTCAGCTGCAGGCAGAACTGAGCCCACCCCATGCCTTCACTACAATGCAGGATGTAGTTGTAATCATTGTGAAGTTTTACTTGCATAAATAACCACTTATAATTAGGCGTTCATTTGATAGAACTTAGAAATCCAGTTAGCTTTCAATTTGCCAATTATATCAGAAGTCAGATATTCTAAGCTTTTTTCACACGTCTATGACACACAAGCATTCTCTTTCAAACCGTGCACATTATTGAAACTAAAAATGCTGAACGGCAATAAAGAAACTCCACATTTGCATGTTTTTCTGAATACTGTTTTTCACAACCGAACAGCAGCGTGCAACAATGACTTCACTGCCACCTGGCTGCATTTAGGAACTGTAACAGCAAGAACAATCACATACACTTGATCTCATGCAGAGATGAAATCCAAAGTGACCAGGCACAGGTATTGTAGCCAAAAATCCTGCAGGAATCAATTCCACATCAGGAAAGCTTAAAGAAGGCTCCGAGGGAAAATCTCCTCATGGCCTTCCAGTATACTTCAGGGGAGCTTATAAGCAGGAAGGGTAGCAACTTTTAATAGATAGTGATAGGACAAGGAAGAATGGCTTTAAACTAAAAGAAGGCAGCTTGGGGTTAGATGTGAGGGAGAAGCTCTTCACTCAGAGGGCGGTGAGGCCCGGGCATGGGCCGCCAGGAGCCGTGGGTGCCCCATCCCTGGATGCGCCCAATGCCAGGCTGAGTGTCTCTGGAAGCTGAGCTGGGGGCACACAGCCCATGGCAGAGGCTGGGGGACTGTGGGGTCCTCTCCAATCTAAGCCTTTCTATGACTGTGTGTGCGAACTCAGGCAAGTCCTTTAGAATGGGTGGTACGGGTGGAGTGATTATCACAACTAAACACCCCGAAATCTCACCAGAGCCGTGCCTAAGCTGAGACACGCGGGCAGCCATGACAGCAAGGGGTTTTCCTATCTGCAGCCTCCTCAGGAGAGCAGCTTTATGCCCCGGCAGAGCGAGGCGACCTGAACCGCTCCCGCCCCACGCAGGCACACCGCTCGGCGCAGCCCCCCCGACTCTGCCGGCTGGCTCCTCCCGCCGTGCACCCGCCATCGCTTCCCCCGGCAACGCTGCGAGCCACGCGGGGTCCGCCCAGCCCTGCGCGGCGCCGACCCTCCTCGTCCCGGGGAGCCCCGCGCCGTTGTGCCGCTGCCGGGGCCCCCGCCACGCCCCATGGCAGGTACGGCCGAGGCGTAGGAGCAGTGGGGCCGCGGACACCCCCGCTGCGCCCCGGGAGGCTGTGACCGCCGGACGGCGGCAGGAAGCACAGCCGTCCTGACGCGTTCCGCTGTCCGTATGGCGGCCGCCTTGAGGCACGCCTTGCGCCTCAAACAGCTGCTACGGCCCCGCTGGCGCAGTAAGGAGGGGGGGAGGGAGGGGGGCGCGAAAGGGGACCGCGGTCCGCCTCAGCGCACCGCTCCGCCCCTCGCTCTGCCTCGCTCGGCGGGGAGCGCATCTGGGCGGGAACTCACAGCGGGAGGGCCCTCGGGGAGGTGGGCAGTTGGGAGGGGTCGGGCGAGGCCACTGCAACCGGCGGGGGTTCGGTGATCGGGACTCACTTCCGCCTGCTGTGGGCGCTGCTGCTTTTTCGCGCGTTTTTTTGCTTCAAAAGCTCGTTTCCCGCCTTCACCCCCTCGTGCAGCCATGCCGTGCTCCGAGGCCGCTCTGCAGCCATCCCCCAGCAAGAGGCAGAAAGGCTCGGCAGTCGGGGAGCCCTCCGCTCGGCTCCGCTTCACCAAGCTGTCCGAGAACGCCTGCGCTCCGTCCAAGGGCTCTGCGCGAGCCGCGGGCTACGACTTGTACAGGTGAGGGAGGGGCCGCGCCCCGAGTCCGCGGTAATTTCAAATTAAACTTGCGTGCTTTGTCTCTTACCAATTAAAAGCAGATAAGAATAGCAGCCTCATGATTACGCTATCCAAATGACGGTACGGAAAGCTAGCGCCATCAAAAAGAGATTATCTCATCTGTAAGGATCTGCATTCGGTATCGTCGGTCTATAAGCGTTTCTTGTACGATAAGCTCATGATGGTAGGTCGTGCTGCCACAGCCCAGCAGGAGTAATTCTTAATAACTTTGTACCTTGAGATACAGCATTTACTATTATTTTTTTTAAGGATTCTATATAAACTAGTATTTCTTCCCACAACGCAGTGCCTATGACTACATCATCCCACCCATGGAAAAGGCTGTCGTGAAAACAGACATTCAGATTGCCCTTCCTGCCGGATGCTATGGCCGAGTAGGTAAGCAAACAGGCTATAAAAAAAGCTGAGATCTCATACCAGGGAGGTTTGGAGCTGCCTTTACATTTAGATTTTGCTTTCAGAATTACTCTACACACATAAAAAAGTTCACATGCCTATGTAATTATTAAGCCCCATGCTAGAGAGCTGCATCCTGCCTACAGCTTTGTGTGTGATATGATTGATCACTGATTATTTCCCTGCAGTTTTATAATTAAGAAGGTGAAGACCAAAAGGTAAGGGGCATATGGAAAACACACAGGTTGTTTAAAAATTGGTCCTGAGGTAAGAACCTCATCTAATAGACTACATTTAGTGACAATCATAGAAAGCCTGTCAGAAAACCCATACAAGATATTCTACCCTGGTGAAAGGAAATACTCAATTTGCTGTGCTCTTTCTTTTAAAAAGAGAGTGTTGATGCATTTATTTTATCCTAAACAAAGAAAGTTTTGAAAACAGTAACATTTAAGCATCTCATCAAAGTAGACCAAGGAATATAAAAAGCCCACACATAGTTTATCTGTATGCTGTGTTCTTAGTAAACTGTCAAATATTGTTTTCAATCATAACTAGAGTGGACTGCCATAATAGTCCTTTAAGATCAGTCCAGAACAGTGGATAACATCCTATTCCAGCATTCTTTGAAGAAACCTGTTCTGTATTTGGTGGTCTAATCAAGGATGAATTTGAATCATCCAAAGATGTCAATTTTGCTGTAGGCTGTAGCAGCTGGTTTTGTTTGTATATACAATAATATCTATAGCCTTTCCTCTAAAGTCACATTTATTTTTGATAGACTGTGGGAACAGTTCCTGCTAACACAACTTTGTACAAACACACTAATCTATAAGTATCTCGTATTGCACTTACAAAAATAATTCTTTTTTTTCTAGCACCACGTTCTGGTTTAGCTGCAAAGCACTTCATAGATGTTGGTGGTAAGATTTTTTGTTATTTTTACTATAACTTTGTAAATCTTAATTGCAAAATGCCCTAATTTCATATAGGTGTAAAATAGTGCTAGCTTCACTAGTTGTCTGGCAAAAGGAGAGAATCTGATTAATTCCACAGAGACTCAACAAATCACAATTGGTTTAAAACTTGATGAGTTACAAGATACTATAAGGCTACTATAAGAAAATCATTGATAATGATCTTGTAAGCAATGTCTGACAAATTATATTTTGGTTTAGGCTTTAAAGATTACTTTTAGTCTGTTTTTCTTCATTTTCACTGAAGAGTTATGCATGATTTTTTTTCTAGTCTGGTGTAAGATTTGAATTAATTTAAATGAAGGCATATAGAATTCCAGCTCTAACTTTGTAAATTAAAGTCTGAAAGTAAAACAAAAAACCTACTTCCTACCAGGGTGCTCTACCACCATTATTGTAAAACAACTTTTTCCTTAAGTCTCCCTTCTTATAGTTTCAAAACATTTCCCCTTGTCCTGCCACAGCAGAACTCACTGAGGAGTCTGTTCCTTCTTTCTTGTTGCCCCCCCCTTAGACACTGAAAGGTCTCCCAGAGCCTTCTTATTTCCAGGTTGAACAGCCCCAGGTAGTTTAACCTATCCTCATAGGAGAGGTCACATCCAGCTTGCCTTCCACCAGTCCCGCATGTCCTCTTCAGAAGAGCTGTGCTCAGTTCTTTTGTCACACAGATTGTAGCAATAGTGAGACATTGACACAACCCAGGTGTAAGTACTGAGCGACTTACAAGCTCAGACTAGTACTGAATGATGCTTAGCCTGTATTTGCTAACAGGCAGGGCTCTGGATATTAGGGATGGTAACTGCGGGCATCGTTCTCTGATGCCAGGCTAGCCATAAAGCAGAGGCAACTCTAAATAAATTTAGAGTTGCTGCAGAACTCTTTATTGGGTCTGCTTTGTGGCACATGAAAGTCTGGCTACATCTGCTGTATGCTTCTGCTATCAGGTTAAAGCAGAGCATCTATGCCAGCTTTATGTTATTTAGGCTTTATGTTATATCAGAATTATTTTAGGCCTCCTTCTGGTGTTTTTAGGCTTTCCTGAGTAACCAAAAAAAAACCAAAACAAACAAACAAACAAAAAAAACACTAACATGGGAATCAAAGCTTCTCCATTCTATACCCAAAACACCATAGTATACATCATCTACTGTAGTGTGATTCTTACAGATAATATTTCTAAATTTTTTTTCCACTTTTATGAAATAAATATATGTTCTCTTGTAATGCTATAATGTAATGAAAAGCACAGCTATAATAGCAAGTTAACAAAGTCCTTGGCTGCAGGAAGTAAGGATTAGCTCAGATACAGCAGCTATGGACAATCTACTTACCCTCAAAAACCTCAAGGAAAGGCAGGGATCTTCAGCAAGACCCCCTTGCCTCCACTGCCAACCCTTAAATGAGGTCTGGGAAGGGGTGGATCCTTGCTGCACCCCTTCCAGTTACTCAGATGCATTGCATTTCATTGCATGCACCTGAGCTCCCCTGGGTTGGCCCTGCCTTCCCACCAGGTGCTCAATCACTGGTTCAGGCCATGACTTAGCATTTCTGCTACACCTCTGTAACAATCTTTCCAATCCAAAAGTTAGACTAGGAAGTGCTTGAAGGAAATAAACAGTGCTTAGCAGGATGACTTGCACTCTGTAAAAAAAAAAAAACAGCTTAAAAATAATGAGTAAAATTATTACTGACAGTAGAGGACTTCTGGAAAAACAAAATCAAACCAGTTATAACATTTTAATTGTCCTTCCCAAGTACTTCTGTCACAATGAAAGCCATTATCCATTTAAGGAAAAATACACAATAAGAAGTCCTGCAGATCATTGGGTTAGAGAAAAAAATAAGGGATCATGCAAGAACACATTCAGAATTCACATCTGTTAGGTGTGGATGCTTTCCCAACAGATGACATGCCAAACTTCTGACAGAGTAAGACCATATGTCACACTGCCAGTTCTAATACACAATTTTTCCAAAAATGACTTAGATGATTTCCACCCAGTACACGTATTTTAGAACAGCCTTGGTGCTCAGCAGTGCGTATAGTTACTGCAACTTGCTGTTCTGGAATAATAATGCCAAGAGAGAAAACTTATGGATACCACGTTTTGCCAGCATGCCCAAAATATTGAATTTCTGGTCAGGTGTTTCTGTAATGAAAATAGTGTAGTTTAAACTCAAAATCTAGATGGTGGTGGTGGTTAAATTCAGTAAGACCAATTGAGTATAATATGTGAAGAGAAAATGTTTGGAAGGCAATTAATTTCAGAAAATCTCTACCAGGATTTGAAACAATCGTAACTTTGTAAATATCACAGCCATTCAGCACAGCACTTAGAGTAGTAGTTTTGGCCACAAAGATTTTTTTTTTTTAAAGTTATTTCTTAATAATAATGGCTTTCAAGTCTGATTATATCATATATTATTGTTCTGTTTATATTAGATGTACAGCTGAGGAAGATTATCCTTCCTCTCTGTATCCTCTGGAAAGCTTTCATCCTCAGAACTGAGTGGGAAGTGCAGTTCTTGCCTGCTAGAGAACAAGTCTGAAGCAGTATGTAGATTCATTACAAATGTAGTTTACTTTATAGCTAAGCTTACAGAATTTGAATGCTTAGTGAAAGCTTTTCTCCCTCTGGTGAATAATACAAATGACTTAATGCCACTGACTTCAGTTTAAGCACTAAAATATTCATCAGTCGTTTCTATCTTGAGTATCACACAGTTTTCAATTCCTAGAGAGCTAACCTATCTGTCTTTTTACACATCATTTCATTTTTGGGGGGCTAGCTCATCGTCCCCAGTGGTAAGCTTGCTGAAACAAAGAAGGACGCCTGAATTCTGACGCCTGATGCCTGAAGTGACATTTACAAAGTAATTGAGAATTTCTCAAATGAAAGGAAGTAAAAGTAGCCAGAACTTTTTCGGAGAGCAATGCTGAGGTCTAGAATTTCTTGTAGATGCTGCTGCTAAATATAAAAGCTAGCTTTTACTTACATCTTTCTTTGTTGGCAAAAAAAGGTACAGTGCCTGAGGAGCTGTGTTTTACTGAAGTCATTTGGCAAGATTCACTGGTGCTCAAGCTCTTCTCACATACAACGTATCTGTTAAACCTGCATATTGGACAGGAAAGGATGGAGAGGGCTGCTCAACAGTCATTCAGCATTTGCAGCAAGATCTTTATGTAATTGGCACTTAATTAACTGGTGCCTGGTCTAAAATAAATAAAAATTGCCACTTTCAGGTCCAGAGACATACAGTAACGTAATGAACAATATATAATGCAATATTTTCACACAATTAAAGAAACTAATAAAAACTCTCAAGTGTCTATTGTTAAGTATATATGATCAGTAATAAACCTTCAAGACGTAGTCATACTACAACTTTCTTTGGCATTTATAGTCTCTATGGGTAGTATTTTGTATGTATGGTACCTGGAATGTCTAGGAAGGACATGTAACTTTAGTATTTGTGTAAGCAGACTTCAAAATACATTCAATGCATTGAAAATTGGACCCTGTGTTTAATTGTGCATGAGCAGCATAAAGTCTAGCAGCATGAGGTACTGCAGTTGTTACCAATCTAAACTTGTGTTGTTTAAAATAGTGGCAACGTTTATTAATTGGATATCTCTTAATTCTTCCATCTATCAGCTGGTGTTATTGATGAGGATTACAGGGGAAACGTTGGCGTGGTGCTCTTCAACTTTGGCAAGGAGACTTTTGAAGGTAAGCGTCAAGCTAAGCAAAGCCTGTTTTTAGACTTCTGGTGGGAAATGAGAAATTAAGTTTTCTTTCAAAATCTGTGAGATGGCAATTTTATCTGAGACCGTTTTTACAGTTAACAAAATCTTGGCAACTTAACAATGTCCTATTAAGGAAATCTGAAAAGTTTGCACTCCTAGTAAATGAACCAGTGTGCAGAAAAGAACTACTTAGCTAACCTTCAGATTCCTTTACTGAAGGTTAAACTTTCCAGATGACCTTTACTGAAATGCAACTTTGTATTAGGATTCTTTCTTTATCAACAATAAACAATTTTGAGATAACTTCTCTGTGATTCTGAGAAACATGAATAATAAAGAATGATTTTCCCTTAATCGTGCTCTCCCTTCCCAAATGCATCGGTTTAAGCTTCAGGACCCAGTTAAAATATTGCCAATATTTTTACAACTTTTTCTGCAACTTCACAGCACAAGCCTGTTAAAAAACTTCTGTGAATCAAGCTGGGTACTAGCCATAGATTTTTTCTTCCTTTTATCCATTCAATTTTTTGTTATTTTTTTTCATAGAGTAATAGAATCCCCAGGGATTAGAATATAGAATGCCCCAGGGAAACAAGTTTTCAGATTGTATGATGTAGCTCTTGTGTGGATTCAAGCAACTACCTGAGTCTCTGTAGTATTTATGCACAACAGTGCTTAGGATGCCTTGGTATAGCAGCAGGAATGAGGGGATTTCCCTTAAACTGCTATTGCTGCTGGAACTTCATGTAAAAGGGCTAAGCACAGTTTATCACAGCCTGTATTTGTCTGGGGTTTCTAATATTTGCTGAACTAAATTTCGAATAAGTATTTTATTACATTCTGAAACTCTTGGAAAGAGATCATCTAAACTTGTATGGATTTTTTTAAGGAAATAATAATAATTTAACTTCTTTGTAGTTAAGAAAGGGGATAGAATTGCCCAGCTCATCTGCGAACGCATTTTCTATCCTGAGCTAGAAGAAGTTCAGGTAAGTTGCCAAAGGGAAATATTTGCTTGTTTTCAACAACTAGTAGTTTAAGATAGTTGTAGATAAGATGGAATTTCTGCTTTAGATAAATACTTTGCTTTAAAACTATTCTAACTATTAAGCCGTGATTCTGTTACTTTTTATGCAAAACCCTTTATGCTTCGCATGCATTATTTTATTTTTTTTTATTTCAAAGTTTTTCACAAATAGCAAGTAGATGAGAAATGCTTCAGTGTATGCTAGTTTGTAGTCTCTCAGTGTGGGATTTATTTAAGCTTTTACAGAAGGTATTGAGAACTGACTCAAAATATTTCGGTTTAGTTCGAGTTACTGACAGTTCTGATCTACTGTGAGAAGCCAAGTATGCAGGTCACTCTGAAAGCAATGCCTCCTATGTACTGCTGTGGAATCTACAACAGATACAAAGAGCACAATAACACTGGTTGATAGAGCAAATTCTCAGCTGCAAAACATCATTGTTCAGCATAGTTATCACCATTTTTGACAGTGATGAATAAGACGCTGCATGCTGCACTTATAAAAATCTGCACTAGCAGAATGACCACTGCTGAAATGCACCACCTGCTGCCTCACTGTGCTGGCATGCTCTTTGACTGCCCCTCTGCTGCCATCAGTGACACAGCAACAAAACGTAAAGGCACATTGGTGGGAAGGTTCAACCTCCACTGCCATCCCACCAACGTCTGCCTCTGATGTCATGAGCCACCATAATAGCAGGCATAACTTTCAGGGCAGCCCTTTGTACGTGCACTGTCTGCATGATAAACAATACTGGTTATATGGGAATTGAAGGCAAGTTAAAACTCTAAACAAGCTTGTTACAATTGTTGTCTTTCAGACTCTAGATGATACAGAACGTGGTGAAGGTGGCTTTGGTTCTACTGGAAAGAACTGAAAATGATTTGAATGTGCTGTCTATTGCTTTTTTATTGTTCTACTTCTAAATTTTCATTTGAATTGGATGTAATATTTTTAATTACTTGGTCTATTAGTTGCTTTCTTAAAATATTTTGTCCTCATTAATATTTGTGTTAACCTCCTGAAAGAAAGCTTTTGTGTGTATCAATATTTTGTACCAAGAGTTTACTTTGTACAGAGATAGCAATAATATGTGTATTGATATGACTTCCTCCTGTAATCCCTAAATTAGAATATGGTGAAGATATTCAATATTGCGTCTCCTATGACTTTATTTTTTCAGCTCACTAGATAAAGAGCAGGAATATGGGGTGTAAAGGATATATTACAACTCATCTGGAAATTAATATAGTAAATAAATGCTGTGAAGCATGCTGCTGTTCAGTGTGCATGAATAAGGTACTGTATGGAAGAACACACTGTTTTGATGATTCAGAATCAAACCTTTTTTCTCCAGTTGGAGTATTTAATCCATTTTGACCAGTTAACAAAACCTTTTGGAATGGATCCTAGTGGCAAGGTAGAAGGGTTTTTGTAGACCCAGATGTTCACAGAATTCTCTTTGCTGGTCTTGGGTCACTGTTTTTTGTCCTTGTTTTGCATCCTTTTCTACTACTAGCCATTTCCAGAGTTTGGCACATCATGATGTTGTCCCACTACCCTGAAGAGCTGAAAAACAAAGATGACAGCATTCTAATTCCATTATCCACAGTCATTACTTTGACGTGGCAGTGGTGAAACTGCAAGTACATCTTTGACCAGGGTAAAAACCTTTCCCCTTATGTGCATTACCTGCTAAGCAGTGCTTCTTTTCCCTTAAAGCCTTATCACAGCATTGTTGTATCTGTATATACAGCCTTACCATGCCAATGTCGTGAGTGAGAAGCACGTCACGTTAGTAAGGTTCTAAATCTGTTGCAAAAATGATCTTGATACTAAGCATCTTCCCTTTGTAATCTGCCAGAAAGGATCTTCAGTTATCAAAGACTATTTAAATATCTTAAAATAAGAATAAATCCTTTTCTGTAAACCCATTTCTTCTTGCTGGAGTTTGATAGTAAGTTTTGCTGCTCCTCTTCCCTCCTAGCAAAAACAAACAAACAAAACAAAAACAAGATCTTGTTAACATTAAAAATTTGGCATGTTTGAGAATTTTTGTGTAGGCAGAAAGAAGAAAGGACTGGTAGATGCACTGATGTTGTTCATTACTTCATTTGAGATCTAGCCTATCTAAATTAAATAGTTGTGAATTACTTTGTGCATAAAGCTGGTTTCGTGTGTCATTGACTGGATGACATTAGGCCAAGTCATTCCACAAGAAGCTAGAAATATGCATCAAGTCTTACATTGAATACATCTACCTATACAGGTTCTTTTCTCCAGAATCTTCCCAAGGAGTAATTCCCAATGTCACTGTATGCGTGGCACTGAAGAAAATTGAAAACTCTGAAGCAACTTGAAAGTAAAAATGCTGTACAAAAATATATATATATAAAATAAATACGTTGTTGGTCTGCTCTCTACTATCACTAAAAAGGTTCAAACAGAGCTATTAAAGTCTATACTGTTAATTACTGGTTATATGTAGAAAGGACAAATCTTCAAGAAGAGTTGTCTAAAATTTGAGGAATTGTACAGCTGTCTATGTGCAACGTGAAGCTTTTCTATTAGAAGATATTTGGGTGAGGAATTCCTATCTGCAGCAGAAAGTGGCTTTTTCCTGTAGAGAAAGGAAAAGGACACGACTAGCTAACAGTCTGCTTTCTTTTAGAAATGAATTTGACTTGTTACAAATCAGAGAATAGAAAAATCTGGCCTTGAACTCCAAGTGAATTGGGTGGAAAAGCCTAACTTGAATTTAGATAATTGGGTCTAGATTCATCCCTATGAGTGGGCTTCCATTTTGAGGTGTGAAAGGGTTCTGTTTTCTGATTTTAACTGAAGTACACCTGACAATTTGGAAAGATACGGATTTTGATAAGCTGCTGAGGGTCATGAAGGAGCAAGTGATCTACAGTTCCTACCATTGGAGCTCTCCAATTAAGGCTAAAAATCTTCAAAGTTACCGCAAAGATGCTATTTACCTTTTCCTGGTTCCCCAGTAATTAACCAGGTCTTTGCTGGTTGTGAATTCAAGCACTGCTCCTTCATTTCAGCTAGTTTGCCCTGTGTCATGGTCAGAATTTTTTTGATGTGATGTTTTTTTAATATTCGGCCACTAGATGGCACTTAAGGTTTGCTTTCTTTTCTACTTTTTTGTCCAAGGTATTTTTCAGAGATCTGTTCGTCTGTAATTAAGAGTTGATGACTCCCAGTGGGACTAAGTTGGCAGAAAGCAAGATGCAGCAATATTTGAGTGAAAGCAGGCAAAAGTATAACCATTAAAGGGGGAACAATGACTATAATTTAAATAAGATTTGGGTGGTTGCAGTGTTTGCATAATCCCTCCTGGCATGCAAGAGCAGTAGAGAAGCCTGTGGCTTTGCTCTCCTGCTGTGTTTCAACAAAAATGGAAAATTGTAATGAACAGCAACATTTTTCCTATCTTTCATATTATTTTGCTCTTCCTCCTCCTTCATTCCTTTAAGAGAAATGCAGTTTACTTAAAGATTGAATTGTAATGGCAATAAGCATATAGCGTGGTAAAACACACTGGATTCTCTAAATCAAATTCCTCTTGCTGCAGTTTCAGGGCATAAGTTAAAACTTCCTCAATGCACGTTAACCCAGTAGAGACAGGTGATGTACAGCAACCTGAATTGCATGAATTTTTGTTAAAGCTCCCTACCTTCTGTACTGACTGTTGCTCCTGTAATAGCTTACTTGTATTTCTCTCTCTCCTCCCCAATATATACATATAAATACGTATATGAAAAAATAACATTGTATTTTGGCTTAAAGGTGGTTAAATAAGTTTCAGTATTAAGTAAACTTCTGTGACCCTGCCTATTTCCTGTCCTGTCAAACCTTTCCTTGTAAGAATAACAGTGTCCTTTTATTTGGTGGAGTGTAGCATGATGTTTTTGGCAGGCTCAACATTTTTGACTTGCATAAATTTGTGACCTCAAGTGCAAGAAAAGTGAATGCTTGCTTCAGTGCCTCACGGTTTCTGCCTAAAGAGAAAAGTGTCCACATCGCTAATCATTACAGTTTCTGAAGGAAAATTATCAGCACACTTATTCCACCTGATTGCACATGACTGCACTTCCAAAGAAAAGAATCAGAAATAAAACTGTATTTTGTACCTAGTTATGTAAGGTACCAAAAGTCTGGAAATATAGGGCAGACTGTCCTGCCGTACTGATTGCTGGAATTGGCACACAGGGCACTTCCCTCACTAACAACTCCTTGGCAACCTCTAGCTCAGTAAGGATGTTATTCTGCAAAGTGTAAATTTGGATCTGCTGCTGGGCTAAGAATGTCTGTCATTGCATGGTTAAAGGTCTGATCAGGTCTGAAGTGAATTAATGTAATTATTTTCCTACATTTTCTCTCCATTAAGTTGTGGTTATTTAGCTCCTTACTAAAGTAGTTATGCTTTTCCCCTTCTGTCACAACACAGCAAGAAGATCTTTTGCCCTGCCAGGTCTGAGAGCTTGACAAATTAATTCTATAATTTGAGAGCCACTATCCAGAAAGTAACTACTGCTTTTAATATGAAAAAATATACTTAATTAAACAAATGAGAGCTGCTTATGCACACTTGCTTGTTTCTCCACAAAGTTTGCTTTTCTCCCTTATGTCACAAAATATTACTATTAATCATCAGCTTTTTACAAAATATTTATATAGTACATTTTTTAACAGAAATAGGAGTTTTGTACTAACGTTGTTTGTAGCCTTAACATTTAAAGGTGATACCCTTGAACTGAAGAAAGTTGTCTTTTGATTACTATTGATTACTGCAAAGGAATTTGTTTGTTTTAAAAAAGAAAAAAAAAACAACAGTCACAAAAGTAGCATCTTTAGCCAGATTCTTCTAGCATGAGTGTTTTGTGGTTTACGGATTCCTAGCTAGTCCGAGAGGTTGTCTCCAAGTGGCCAAGACAAAATAACTGCATGTCCTAGTTGGAAGAAAACTTCTCCCCTTCCTTTGCAACTAAGCTGACTGTGTGCGCTGAGCCTAGAGAGCATGTGGTATTCACTACTGCCTTGCTAAAACGCCTTACTCCTGACCGTAATCTTCCTGCTTGGGCCAACTTGCACTTCAGTTGCTGACAAATTACAGGTACCTTCCCTTAGGATAACATCAGGGAAGCTCACCTCACAGGTCTTCATAGCAGCAGAGAAAACGCAGGTCTTATTTTCCTGTAGTTTCACTTGCAGGTACAAGTTACCTCTGAGCCACAGTCAGAACCATTATAGGTAATTTGGGCCATTCACATTCTGCAAGAATACAGCTTTTCTTTGGCTGCTGCCAGCCTATATATTGCTATGCTGGACAAAATAAAAGGAGATCTTTGGAGGGGGAAATACAAAATTTCAATTATATTCTTACCTTTCTTCTCAACATCCTTTAAAGCACTGACAGTGTGGGAGAACTGAAAAAGGAATTGTGATAAAGCCAGGAAATTGTGGAGCCAGCAATAGGGAATTGAAGGCTCTCTTGACATGGAGAGGAAGAGAGAGCTGTGTATAAATGGAGTGAGGATTCATCATCATCACGGTGAGGTTTTTTTGTTCTAATTTCATTAATAGTAGAGGGTAAAACTGCCTGGAAGAGTGCTGAAATGCTGCTGAATGAAAAGCCAACCTGCTGCTCTGGAGAGGCAGCAAGCATTTTTGTCAGGACATTGTTCCTCACTCAACTGCAGCAGCGTTCTACATCATTTTATCATTTTCTGGCTAAGAGCAGCTGTAAAGAGGACTTCACTTTTCTGTTCTTTCTGGAAGCGTGACATAGATTGTGTCCCACTCCTGGCCCCATGCACAGAGCTTTCAAACGCCATTTTCCCAAATGCCAGCTAAGACTTTTACCAATAGAACAAGCAAACCTGGGCAAACTTTCACCACTGTATTCTGAGCAGGCTGGAAGTCTGCTCTGTAGGAGAGGTAACTGTTGGCATTTGTTTTTTATTTGCAAGGCCTTTGAGATACATAGCATTTAGAACAGTCTAGGCCAAGCAGAAAAACACAACTCAGGCACTTCTTGGATTTCCTACAAGAGGATTATGATTTTTTCCCCATTCCTGTCTGCTCCTGGGCACCTGCTTACCAACAGGACCTATTTATTTTTACATCATTATTTCTTGATAATAAAGATGATTTTTAATGTTTTTGGCACACATCAATAACAGTAATAATGCACTGGACTCCACCTATGACCCTTTATTTCTGAAGTTTGCCTTTCAAAAATCCAGAACATATGTTGATGGCATATCTACATATATATTAAGCAAGTGTTTAGATGATCAGTGGTGCCAGGATTGCGTATAAGCTAAATGAAAAATGATTATTCATTTGCAATTACTCCTGGAAATTTTGATGAGATGCCAAAATAGTAGAGCAGCTGGATGAAGAGAGGAATACTGTCCATTCAAGCTGGCATTCGGAAATTCATGCAAAGCCACAGTTGTCTGTCACCTTTATCCCAGTGTTGAGGTGGTACACAGCAAGTGTGCACTGAAAAAGCTGTATGCTAGTGATATCTGCCCATCAAATGGGTTATTCCACCAGCCTCCGTTACATTTCAACTGTCAGCATCAAGTGCCACAGAGCCACAGATCAATGTAACACTGAAACTAGGACTATCTGGCTGTGACATAATTCCTTGGGTCTCCCTGGGTAATAGCTTTTCTCCTTATGCCTTTGGTCATTGCTCTTTACTTTCTGGTTTGCCACACTTTCATTTTCCGGGCCTTTCATCAGCTAGCAAGCAGTGCTAGGAATGTTTGAATAGCTATTGATCACTTCTAATGAACAGTAAAGAACAGATAGAGTTCTGTGTAGCCAACACAAAGAAAGAATGCTTACAAATTAGTCGTTTAAAACAAAAGTTAGACCTAAGAGCAAAACTTCATCCTTTAGTACTACAAAGGATATGCCAACACAGCTCAGGGAAAACCTTTTCATTACAACTGCACCATAGTTGCCTGTTCTAATGCTGACCCGTAATTAAGTACATTACATAGTCCCAGTGGCCTGTGCATGTTCCTGAAATCTGTTGCTGGCAAAGCTTTCTTATTATATTACTGTGTTACACTGAGCCCTGTGCAAATGCTAAACAAAAGGAAATTAAATCCAACTGCTAACAAAGGCATTTCATGTATTCAAATCCCCCCTAGCCCCACAGCCAAAGTGACAGTCAGACTACAGCTTTTTCTGAATCCTTGCTCATTTCGCAGAGTACAGCCCAAACAGTCACAAAAAGATACTAACCATAGTCTTCCATAACTCTACAACCGTTTTTAAACATTATCCTGCAGACTGCCAAACAGCCCTCATCAAAATGATGAGGGTAATGGTGGTCCTTCAGCACGATCTCCACAGTCAACTTCAACAGTTTGTAAATACATAGATTTTCAACAAAAGGCAGAGGGCTACTGGTTTGAATAGCTGGAGAAGTTTTGTTTTTTTTTCCTTTGAAAAAGAGTTGATTCCTGTCATTTAATGCCCAATACACGAGGCCAAAAAGGACTTCATGTATTTGGCCAGAAACATTTCCTCACAAGAGATAAAGACATCAGAAAGTTATGACTTATCAACAGTATAAGGGAGCACAGGGAATTTGAATGAAAACATAAGTCTTAAATCAATAACCATCAGAAGTCATCTGTCTATAGATACAGTTGGTTTCAGTAAACATCTGTGGAGTGTTTTTCAAGAAAATATTTTGGAATGACTTTTATGGGATTCTGGGACATCAGATTGCTAATTTCTAAAGATCTTCAGCACAATTAAAAGGTATAAGAGTCAGGCAGAATACTTCAAACATTAATTACAGCAAATTCTGAAGTTTTGCCATGTGAAATGGAATTGTTTAGGGTTTGTGCACTACTTACTACTTAAAGATGACAAAATCTGTCTAAGGAATAATTACTGAACAAGACAGCTGTGGGGTGGGACACTTATCCTCATATGATCTGTACACAAAAAATGATTAATCGAGACTTAGATCTGAGATACCATATAGTCATAAGACTAAAGGTCCTTCTCTCAGAGTTCCTTTCCTCCATCAAAATGAGACTTAGAAAGCCTCTGTTATTTCACAAACTCAAAGTTGCTCCTAAGGGCAAGAGCTACTCTGCTATGTCATGCTTTCCCAAGGGAAGCAGTGGAAACCCCTTTGGCTTGGTACAAACAAAGAAGGGGAGAAGCAGACTGCAAGATTGTTCTCTGCACTGGCAGATGGGCTGAGTAGATGACCTAACAGGTCTTTTCCATCTATAATTTTATTCTGCGCCTTTGATGCTGAAGGCCCTGTTGACATCCACAGTGGTATTGCTTTCCTGGAAGCTTTATTAAATATCTGGTTTTGAACTTGGAATCTAACACTACTGAACAAGTAACTCCACTCATGAGGTGACAGGACAAGAATGCCAATGGGAACATGCCCTGTCGCAGCAGTTAGGTTCATCCTGGGCCTAAGACCAAGATACCCTGAAACACTTGCATCAGCATATAGTAAGTGCAGTGGTATCAGTGTTCTGCTCACTTGAGTGCAGAAGTTAAGCAATATGCAACCACCTACTGTACTGTTTACCCAAGATGTTTGAATTTATAAGCACATCTAGCATGAATTGAAGACTTAAGAGTTGCAGGAATTCATCTAGAAATCCTCAGTCAGCCACAATGTCAATATTTCTTCCCTATTCTCCAGCCATCTAAGTTAACAGAAGCCTTACTCTCTCTTCACTACAACATATTCTTATGTAAAAGATTGGTACAGACTCACAAAAGCCTCTTCGTCATTTGTTCTTCACTTGAAGGGCAAGAGTTTCTACTTTACCCCATGGTCAGGAGTTACTTCTGCAGCCAGCACAACTAGTTACACCTCAAAGCACAGCAGGAAGGTTTGTGACATCTATTGTTGCCAAGAACTTGGGAAGGTGACAAGGCTCGATTCTCAGTGTGAGATACACCACTAACCTTAAGGGCAAAACAACTTTGTGTAATGTTTCTGTTGGTCCATAGAACAGAGCTCCTCATCTAGCGGTCAGTTTTCCAATAGCTCACAAGGCCTAAAGGTATTTTGCCAATACAGCAATTAGATGAAAAATGGTAGAACACAGCCCACCACAACCCAGATCTGAATCTGGAAGTCTAGCCTGCAGAAGTACGGTGGTACGAGAGGAATATTCTGACTCAGCTGGAACAATTTCTCAGATCTGAAAGAAACTTTGCCCAATGGGAGCTCACAGCAGGTCATAGCTCTCTTTCTTATGAGGTTGGCTACATCTGTTCTCTTTTATGCAAGAGAAACACTTCATTAGAACCCTGAGTAACCCTCCGTTGGGCAACACTGGGCACTTCTGGTTTCATCAGCTGATGAATCAGCGTGTCCCGTTATTGCTTCATACCTCATACAGTAAATTTTGGGTGGATTCTTCTTGGCTACAAAATGCATTTGTTCTGACAGCTTTGGACACAGCCATACTGTTCTTTTGTAACAAGTGTTTGAAATATTGTATTTGCTTACTTAAATCATTAAGCATAAAATGAAAGCTGTTTCTTTTGCTATTGTATAGCATAATAAGATAAAACAAACAAAACAGCACTGGTATAACTCTAATAAGAGTTTGGGAGTTGCACCTCTTGCAGTTTCCCACTCACCCAGGCGCATCCCACTGTGGATTTAGGAAGGTACCTTAGATTCTGCACCTTTACATCTGCAGCAGAACAGCTGTGTGGAGAAGCCTTACCTGGAGTTGAAAGCAGGCTGTAGGGGCCCACACATGCCAGCGTTCTGACATTTAGCAGAACAAACTGGGCAGGTGTGGGAGGGAGAGAGGAATCTGTCACTTAGCAGTGAAAAAGTTGCTATTTAAAAGCTATATCAGGACCTCTTTAATGTTTTGTGACTTCAGTGGATTATTACTTGGCTCTGTCACAATCCACTTTTGTCTCGTATTTCCTGCTGATGGCAGAAAGAATTTGAAGCACATTAGAGAGCATGAAGAAGGACTAGGTTGTTATGTCAGTACTGATGGTAGCTGCAATTTTTTTTTCCTCAGAAGGGCAGTGGGATAAATCCCAACTCTACTGAAATTAGCGACATTCAGACTTGGATTTAACAACAGAACTATTTTTAAATTGAATGAATAGAGAGAAATAGTTTGAGCCTTAAGCTCTTGGCTGTTATCATCCTTCTTCTTTCAGGTTGGACTGACATGAGGATATTGGGCTAAAATTCTCTTACTTTTATTCCAGCTGTAGACTTAAGACAGAGCAAGTGTAAGTGGATACCAGGAGTAAGGCTTGGTCCTGCCTCGAGGGACCTATACTGATACCTGTAAAACTTTTAAGCATGGAGTTGAAGGTGCAAACAGGACATTCAATCACCACAAATCTAGTCTCAGGTTCATAATCTCCAGACCTAAAATAGCCATCAGTAAAACATTTAACTGAACAGCTGAAAGCCTGTTTAGGGAAGTTGGTCCCTCACTGTATAAAAAAGTTCTTAGTGGATAAGAAGTTCTGTTCGTTCTCATTTTTACCTCAGTGCAATATTGCTGTTGTATTTTATTCTCCAGAAAGCACCAGGGATGTGGCATCACAGCTTTTTCTTTCCACTAAGTGCCTCATGTAAATGACACACCCTAGCAGTGTTGGGCCTTAGCTTGGGAACCTCAGCCCGTTCCAAAAACCAGAATTCCCGCATAACTACATAATTTGCTTCTATTGAGTTACTGACTGCCCACAAATTGACTAATGCAATACTCACTGAGGATCAGGAGATTGTATCATGAGTCTTTAATTCCAGGAGAGGGTGATTTGTCCTTTAATATCTTAAACGTTTTAATTATCAACACACAAATTAATACTAAACCTCTATCTAGCAACCAGACAACAGAAAACAAAAAACAGAATCCACATTAGTGGGGATTCTAAGACCTGTATCTTGCTGTATGTACCAAGACATTAGGGTCTTCTAAAGTCTGTCTTAAAAATTTGCACCACCAGTACAGCTCTGGTTGTGGGGTACAGGCCAAGGACAGCAGAGCAGCAGAGATTCAGTACTGCTTACCTTACTACAATCAAGGAAGACCGTTCTCAGGTTAGATATCCCTCCCTCTCACTTCATGTTTTCAGCCCACAAACTAGACAGCAGCAGCTACAGAGAACCATTTTTCATCCCCCATGTGCCTCCCCAAAAGAGGAAAGCTTTTGTTCATAAAAAATTTCAGTCTTCAGAAGAATCAGAGAAGTTTTTTCTAAGCTTGAAAGGTACTTTGAAGTGCTCCTTAAACCTAGGCTTCACATCATTCTTTGTGTGTTTCTCAAAGGCTCTTGGCAACTGAACTGGTTCACTACCTGCAAAGATAGATTTTGTTCCAGCTACAACAACAGCTTAGATTTGGAAAAACAGAACTTACTTCCATCTCCAACAGCTCAAAAGCCTGAACGCATTGATACTACTTTCTTCATCAGATCAGTTCAGCAATCCTACCAGTCCAGAAAGTAGGTGTAGGAGAGCAGGGTATAATTATTGGCTGCAGCTGTTCACACCAGCCAGTCTCCTACGAGCCACCTTGAATTGCCAGCATTCTCCAGCACAGGAGAGCTACATAAACATTTGCAGCTGTTAACAGACATTTCTTGCTTATGCAACTTCCAAAGGTTATATAAAGATTTTTTTTTATACTAGGAAGGAAAGATTCACACTGTAACATTTTAAAAACCCCACAACCCTTAGACAGCACACTGAAGAGATGAGGCAAACTGCTGCAATAAAGGATTCTCTGAACTCATTGATTTAGAACTTGCAGGGAAGGTTTGGTACAGCTGTGCTTACTTCTGTTCGAGCTAACAATCTTTGTAACAACGTGTTTCCTGAAACTGTAAAATTTGAGCTGGGAAGCCATTTGAGAGCAGATCATCCTCTGGATGAGAAGGAACACCAGCAAGTCTTTCTTAGCATTTCACTTAGGTGTTAATCAGTGGAGGATTTAACCCTAACACACTCATCTTCTGTTAGCTATTACATTCACTGCATTATTTTATTTTATTTTATTCATCTGAAAAGGGTTATTATGCTTCCTTCTAGGCTGTATTTGATCTCCAACTCACTGTAGTGTCACTAATAAGGAAAAGAATTATCTCTGGAAAAGCCTTTAATATCACTGGACTTTCACTCCATGGGACAAAGGGAATTCCATTGCTCGCTGCGACAAATACATTCAGTTTCCTAGATCAGGTATAGATGACCAGGTCACAGGGGCTTTGTGTCCTTTCTGTGGCCCACATAGAATGTCTCCTTCTGTTAAACCCCTCACAGGCTCCTACCTTACAATTAATCACCTCTGGACTTAAAAGCGATCAGCAGGAGCTATTTTATACAGCTGTTTAAAATACTCTGTTTAGTTATTTGAACTCCTTAAACCCCAAGTGCAGAGAGAGCAGCTCAGTTATCCACCCATGTTACATCCACAAGTGTTGACTGTTCTCTATCTTAGTAATCTAAACATCAGGTGGAACAAATAAGTCAAATTAGGTCCCAGAGCAAGCTGCATACACAGGGGTCTTTTCCTGACTGCTTTGCAAAGGAAGCAGGTGCCTCTTGTTTGGTGCTTATATTACACCATGCTGTACTGAGAGCTGTCAAGGAAATCCATTTCTATTTCTGTTTTGCTTAAAAAGAAATTTGGCTTTATGCCATCTGCTTCTTCTGATCTTAAGGGATCATAGATTCCATTGAAAAAGCTGAAGGAGTTCTTGTCTTAGTCTGATTGCTCTTTTGGACACCATTACCTTCCCTGGGCAATGATTCTGAAGCCATGAAACACTGGAAAATGATCTTTGAAGTGACCATGAAAAGCAGAAAGGAACTGTGCATCCCAAGCAGTGAAAGGAAAATAAAAATAATGGAAGGATTTTCAGAGTCCAACCTGATATGTATTTGGCTGCAAGTAAAAACCTATGTGCTGTCTCAGCACAAGGACTGTTTCAAACCTACCTCCCCCAAAAAAACAAAACAGAAGGCATTCACAAAACTTCAGATTCAAAGGAAAAAAAAAGAAAGAAGCACTTTTGTAATTAGCTTCTATAGTGAGAGAGAGAGAGGAGCGGAAAGAAATCTCTTCTATGATGCTGATTGAAACTGCGGCGAATTCTGCACGTTTGAACTTCATGGAGGCTATAAGCCATGAGCTAACTTCAGTTCTTGGTGTTGCTTTCTCTGTGTTAATGCCTAAGCACCTCCTTGTAAATTGCAAAGCTACTGGTCAACTGCAGCCAAACGCAATGAAGTGGTAAATGTCAAACAGCTGCTGTGCTCACACAGCCTTCTAGGAAAGCAGGCAGTGACAGGCGGGCTAGTTACCATCCCAGTGAAAGGATGGGGCATGAGATTCACCTCTGTTAGACCACAGTGACTGGGAAGGATCTGTTACTGACGCTCTGTCCCTGCAGGGACTGAACCCAACTGAACTTTAGGTCTTAAAAAACATTTAAAAAGTTCACATATAACTCATGCCTTTTCAGTAACGGGCTGCTTTTATCTCAGATTTGAACTCTCCACCCAATATTGGTGGTGAAAGAGCTCCATGTATCTGAAATCCCATGGCGTAGTTTAGAAATGAGCTCCCCTGTGATTGGTGGGAGGACAACTCTAAAGTATCAAAGAAGAAAAGTTGCTTGAATTCAAAATGGAGGAAATGTTACGGTCAGATTAGCAAATGAAGATGTATGGGAAAGTCAGCAAAACTAGCAGAATCCAGCAGCATAACTTACATAACAGCACGTAACTTCCTTAGCTTTATTTTCTGGAATAAGATGCTAACCTTGCTTGTTCAATTACTCAGGCAGGTGGGAAAATATTGTCACCAGGAGTTGTATGTGCTGGGGTGCTGGGAAAGTATGAGCACGAAGCAGTTCAGTGGCTGTAAAAAAGTTGGACGTGGTATCTAGCTACAGACCTGAGCCTGTAGGTGGATAAAGCACCTTCAGTTATGGGCCATTTGAGTTCTCAAGTGACAGGTCAGACTTGTGAAGTGGCAAGCATATCATGATTACTGAAATAAGTGTTGGCAAGGGTCATGTGTCTGCCATTATGTTTAATAATGTTTAATTTTATAAGCTGTTCTGGATGATATCAAGTAGCTGTTCAGTCAGTTAAATGCATGCAGTGCAGTCACTAGAGAGGCTGGGTTGTTGGCACTGAGTCGAGGGTGTGATATCTCTCCATGCATAGAAAATTTTATTTGTTTGTTACTTATGCTCTGGCCCTCTGAGAGCTCAGGGCAATACTCCAATAACTTATAAGGTTCTGCTTTTGTGCCAAGGTATCTCTGTCAGCCACTTCAGACGCACACTGATCTCACAGCCAGGCCTGCCAGCGTTGCTGAAGTGGCGTGCTCAGCACATCCGTTTGAGCAGGACCCAGGATCAGCTGAGGAAGCACCTGGACACTTCTCTGCTCTGTTTCCTTTCTCCCACTGGAACTGTGGATGGCTGTGCTGAGCATGGGTGAGCTCCCACGGGCGATTTGAGGGTTGGGGTAAAACCTTACTCCAGTGAAATCAGTTTTGCTATTGACTTTGGTGGGGTCTGACTTCATTCATAAAGCGTTGACTGTTATAATAGATTTACCAGCCCTGCAGGCAGCTCATGCAAGAAGAGCAATAGATTTAGCACTCTTGCTTCTAGAAATGAATCCCCTGGCTCAGGCAGAGGTCTGCAGGGAGCAGCTTCCCTGAGCCAAGCTCTTTATCTGGGAAGCCTACCACCCAGTACTGCACAGCAAGCCCGGAGCCGGCCGGAGCCGACTTGCACCTCCACCACAGGAGGACAGGCTTGTGCTGGCACACTGGCCAGCTCTGGGAAAAGCCAAAACCCCACGGAGGTGTGGCACTGGTGGTTCTGCATTTCTGCAAGCCAGTCCCTCGAGGAACAGCAGCAAGGGCGGATTTCCCCGGTTTGCACCATAGCCAAGATGGCCTTCAGCAACCTCGGCTCAGAGCAGGCATGAGCCACTGTCTGAGCCAGCATCAGAGCAAGGAAAGGGATGGAGTCTGGCCTGTTACAGGGCAGGGAACTGCCGCAGCAGCCAACACTGACCCTGTGCTGCAGCTGCAGAGAGGACTGTGGTCTGAGTGCTGCCTGTCGTGTGTACTGCTCTGGCAGGATTTTAAAAGAAGAAAGGAGAGAAAGGGATTCCTGCTCCATTGTCCTTCTGCAAGTGGAAAAGGGCTGAACTAATTCAAACCAAACTCAGAACTGAAACTCCTCCCAGGCGGAGACATTTTTTCTGTCAAGTTTCAGCCCTGGGAGAATTTTTACAGCTGAGCAATAAACTCTTGAAACAGAGGTTAAGGGCCTCACTAGCTCCAGGCTTCTAATACATGGAGCAGCACAGAGCAATGCACATTCTTTAATCCATAGGAATGTGTCAGGCTGGCAGGAAGCTGAAGATGCCAGGGGATGGAGAGGGTTAATCACCACAATTGCCCAACAAACATTTCCTAACATTGTCACTTTTTACCCACAAGTTACAATTTCTCTGTTACTATAGAGTCAAGATGTTGATACTGGATTCATTTTCTGGGTTTTATTCCTTTTTGTCATTTTTCCCATGAACTAATAAGCCACAGTGGATTTGAAAGTATGAGCAAATGCGAACATTATACAAAGCACTTTTATGTTCTATTGACATTTTCTTCCCACCCTAATAATTTAGAGCTGTTAACATAAAAAAAAAAATTAAGATGATCATACTTCCCATCACTTTCATTTCCCAAGTCTATGAAGGAAGAATCATGAGTAATTTCCCATAGTTATTGTTTGCAGCACAACACATGGTCTCAATTACCAGGATAAGAAACATGGAGAGGGTATTGGTGAGGATAAATGATTTGTCTGTGCATTTCATTCAAAATTCAGTTTCCATGCTATAGTTTATGTTGTACTGATCAACCATCATCCTTCTTATTTCACTTTATAAACACAACCCAGCTATTCTGAACAAGGCACCGGCTCATAAGAGATCAGTTTGCTGATACATTTCTGAAACACAGAGTGACCCTTGATCAAACCTGCCTGCCATTAAAGGAGGCTGCCCAAAAGAGCATCTCTGGACAGATCTGTACTAAGAGGGCACAAAATAACTCTTTGCCCACAGCTAATCTCAGCTGAGTGAGTTCCATCTGTGGAGCAGATGTATGTCAGCCTCATGGTTCGTTGCTCCTGCACAGGTAGCAGCACATGCTGTAAACCAATGGCTTTAGCACATACCAGAACAGTTTGGATGTGGCAGAACCATCATTGCAGGACTTTGATCTTGCAGTGAATTTGAACAGCGTTGTGTTGCCTCAGTGAGATGAGTTGAAGGCAAAGCTGAAATTCACAGCAAACGGAGAGTTCTGTTTCTTGCAGACTTTACAGGGTTTGGGGTTTAGCCCTGCTGACTTTAAAACCAGGATTCCGTGCTCTTTCACCTCATAGGACTAACCTTGGATAGAGATGATGAGGAACACAAGAGAACTGCTTAGGGGACTGGTAAAGAGGTCCCACTTAGTAAATCCTTTACCATTTCTCTAACTTTCAAATGGATTCCAGGCTGTTCTGTGGGGAACCCAGAACTGTGCTGTTTGTTAGCTGAGTGAATCGAACACAATTGGCCTTTTCCGCCGGAGTGTTGTGCAACTCCTGCCAGACTTGGCCTTCAACCTGGGCCCAGCGGTTGTGTTGAGACCCACAATTTCCTTCCATGGTTTTATCTATGCTGTCATTGTGGAGAAGAAAATGCTCTGGTTCCCAGCATATTCAGGGGTAGAGGAGTGTGTGGTAGACTATTAGACTATGTATAGATGACAACATGAACTTTTGTAAATTCAGCCTCATAAGTGATGTAATCAAATTACAGGGGCAAACAAACAGTGGGCAAGTTCACACAGAGTTGGCTTAGTTGTAATGCAGTTCTATTTCCTGAGAAGAAGCATCTTGTCTGTGCTCTGAGAACGTGCACAGTGGTATTTTTCAGCCTTTTTTTTTTCTTTTTTCACTTCCCCTTCATTCTAGGTGCTGCTTTCAGCTTTAATCTGTGCAATATGGACATGATACAGTGATTGAAAATGAAGAGCAGGTCTGCTTGGGCAGCTTTTCTCACACTCCCCTCCATACCTCCACCAATCTATGCTGTGCTTCCTTGGCTTGAGCAGGATTCTCCAGCTCCAGAATGATGTTTCACAGCACAGCTGTATCCCAGGAGTAGAAATGGTCACTTATCTAATGCATGGCAGCACCTCATCTCCAGGGTGATTTGGTGGAAGAGCTCTATGGGAAGTGCTTCATTTCTTTTACCGGGGCTACTTCCTAGCACTGTGAGAACTTGGAAAAAGCACTGAGATTTCTTACAGTGGCAGATTTGAAAACTGCAATTAAATATTGATAATGAAAAGCTTTTGGTGAAGGGTTTTATGCCTTTGGCAAGTACAGTTTCAACACGGGGAGTGGGTAATCTGTTAACCTTCTTGCCTCATTACACTTTTGAATTCAAAATGAGAAACTGTCTTTAAGGACTTATTAGTCTACACTCAGTACTTGCTAAGATCACATAATGATCTGGTTCTGATGTGCTTTGGGGATTTTTCTGTTTGACTCATTTGGTAACTGCTTACCCACCCCACAATAGGCTGCGCCCTCCAAAGATGAGCCACAGTGAGCCACAGTCCCACGGCCCTTAAGCCACAACAAACAGATAAAACTTTTGTCCAAAAAAATGCATTTTTCCTGCTGAATATTCGCACAGTTTCTTGATTTGAAAAATGAAAACACTTTCTAGAACATATTTTCCAGTTCTGCTTGCAGTATCACAGATGGAACTGCCCTCAGAAGGACAAATTTTGCACTGCAAAGACGGGTGCCAGGTTTTGCTCATCTTAAAGACCTTGCCTTCCAGATCCATCCTGTGAACCAGCCATGCATGGATCACATCTGTGAGCTTGGAGCAGCTGAAATAACTATACCCTTCCCAGCTGAGTAAGAGACTAGCGGCGATGGGAGCTGTTAAGCAAGTAGGAGAGCTTTGCCCCATGCAATGACCTCTGCCTCTGGATTCAGATGAAATGGGTGAGCTTGAATCTTTGCTCATTCATGAAGGAATGAACACAGCAGGAAGGCAGCAAAGAGGGAGAAGTAATCGTTTGCTTGACTGCACACAGAAGGAAACCTGGACACATATGGCAAGTATGTGATAGTTCTCCATCTAGCAAAGCTTGAAACTCTGTTCCTCTGTTCTTTTTGTCATTTTAACCACCTTCCTTGCTATGCTTTTTGCCTAAGGAGTTCCTGTTGTCCTTTTAACAGTGGAGAACGTAGACCAGGAACATCACTGCCAAGGCCCCAAAGCCTGGTAGTCCCAGAGCTTCCCACTGTACCCCAGTTACAGTAACCCACTGAGCAGACACTCCTCTCTCCTCACTTGATCCATTTTAGTGCAGATGTGGTAAAAAAGCCCCATCAAGTGCTTGTTGGCTCAGGAGCACCAGCTGAGGGAGAAGGTTTTGCACTACAGCTTGTAGCCTGGTGGAGCTGGCTACCACGAGAGCAGATGGCTGTTGATACATGTCAAAAAACTTCTGATCAGCCTTCCTGCAGCCGGCAGAGCCAGTGCTGCTGAGCTGCAGCCCTTTCTGCTTTCTCCTCGTTTCCTGTTGTTTCAGCTTTGCACTGATGTGAATACAGACTGACAGTGCGGTTCCTTGTCTGCTCCGCACTGGCACCTTCCTTCTCCCTTCCTGCCCATCCCTTCAGCCACGTGTTTCTCAAAGCAGCAGCAAATTGTGCTATCACCTTCTTCTCTGGATTCAGCACTTACATTCCCAGTTCAGCTGTTCATATTTTGCCTGGTAGTTGGAGCCAGATCCCGCTCAAATATTTTCCATCTACAGTTTATGTTTGGCACAAAAAGAATCTCATGATCAAGGGGTTTAATGATGATACATACTTTTTTATTTAAAAGGACAAGTTTCTGTCTGGAGATCCCTTTAAAACTCCTGAAGGAATCTAAAGAAATCTGCATGAAAAAAGTCTTCTGGGCTCTTTTCTGTCTTCTGGGTATCCATGCAGTGGTAGACCTGGCAAGATTGGCAAGATGACACCTGTAGCCCCATTAGACGCCTCTGGGCTGCAGAACTGATGCTGCAGTGCTCTGAATTGCAAGAGTTCATTGAAGCAACAGGTAGAAAGTCTGTTCTCCCACTGTGAGCTTGGATGCGAGCCATGTTTTAACATAAATACGGGGATGAGGACCCTGGCCTTATTCCCCTGCATGGATTTCTTATCTGAATTTATCCTTCAAAATGCAAACATGCAGCATGGACTGGATTGTGGTTGCATTAGTCAAATCTTAAGTCAGTGTACTCCAGGCTTAGAAACTGCACGTGCAACTTCATATTCAGAGTTTTGAGGAAGGCTCAGTTGTTTGGACAACTTACAGAAGCAGCACTGGTGGGACATGCAGCGTTACCTTCAGCATGGGAACACCTCTGCTGCTGGCAGAGCATCACATGTGTGCTCAGTGTGGTGCAGGGCTTTGGGCTTCCACCCAGTGAACCCATTTCTACACTGTTTATTCACAGGACTCACCTTTCTGTCCCAGCTGTTTTGGGTTTAGGGTCAAAACTCAAGATCAAAGTGAAACTTAGCCAAAATGCCAAGATTTCCTGGTTACAGAGTGAAACCAAGCTAAGACTTCAGAGTATGTATGGTTTCTACCTAAAATCATAAATCATCTCTTATTCACCTAAAATTTGTTCCAAATTTACTCAAAACTTGGACCAGATTTACCTGAAACTTTGCCCAGAACTGTTTGAAACTGAGCCCAGCTTCAGAGAGAGGTTCATGAACCTCATCAAACCTGGCCTGAGCCTCCAGTATGTAATGAAACCTAAAACCAGGGGAGTTTCACCTGGTCTCTGTTCAGTTATACTGTTTCTCACGGCTCTAGTGCTTACTATGATTACAACAAAAATGCATCTATACAGAGCTGTAAACATACACATAACATAATAAAGGAGAAGAATCCAGGCAGGTTTCCTACCTGTCTGAGCTCACCTATACTGCAACACACCTACAGTCAAACTGAGCTCCATGCACACTGCTTAAAAAAATCTCATAAAATTCTTCTGGGTTGTCACAGAAAAAAAAAATCACCCTGAAGCACCTCATATAGGAATGATTGGAATAAAAGATCAATCTCCAAAGAAAACTAAGCAGTAACCCTGTTTTCCTGGCTGGTTCATCCCGCAGCCTTGGCTACGAGATGGGAAAGCTGGCAGAGCCAGGCCCTGCTCGCCAGCAGTGTCACTTTTGATTACCTCCACGCAGTCTGCTGACCTGGATACTCACCCAAAACCTCTTATCCAACAGAAAACCACCAGGCACTGCCACTCTGCATTTTTCTAAGTGCTGCTGCAGCACCCACAGGGCAGCTTCCCATGTGGATCCTTGTGGGGATATGGCAGCCCCAGGGGGGCTGGGACATGTCTTTTTTGCAAAGGGACTGTTCCCATGGCTTCATGCATGCTGGGCCTGTGGTAGCAGATGAGCCCATTTGGCTTCTTACCCTTCACTGCAGAAACACTCCAGTATTTCAGAGCTGCTCCAGGCAGGACGGCCACTGACTATAGGCTCTTCCAAACTGGAAGATCTGGTTCTTGATTTCTACCCTGTAAACAGAGGATGACAAACACATCCCAACCTCACAAGGGTGTAGTAAGGATCAAAACATGTGTCTGCGAGGCACTTACATCCTACAGCCCTGGGAGCCATAGAGAAGGTCATAAACAAACAAACCCGCAGATGTGAATGCTGAGCCAAGGCCAGGGCTGGGCTCACAGTGCTGCCACACAGGAGGGAAGGGTCCTGCCCAAGAGACAGAAGAAAAAAAAAGCCTTTCCTGGGCACGCAGCAGAGGTTTAGCAACTTGAGGTTGGCCTGAAAGCAATGACAAATAGTTATCCCTTTAGATTCCTTAGAAATAGAAATATGTATTTCCACATGTGCATGTGAATGATGTAGGACTCAGCCATATGCTAACACGCGCCAATAGCACACACTGGACCCACCAGAATGAACTCTAGGCTTTCAGCCAGCTCTGCCAGCACACTCCTGCTGCCCAAACAGCCCCAGCCTCCACTTCCTACCTCAGCAGTGTCACTTACAAGCACGTTAGAAATGGGAGAATCTGAAATAAAAAAAAACTCTTTGGTAACCTCTCTGGCCTCAACACTGCTGCACTGAACTCAAGGGAAGCTCATAACCGAGGAGTTGGCTTGGGCACAGTATTCCTCAAAAGCATTTGTTACAAGGGTGTGATGTATTTGGCAAGTTCTAAGGACAACAGAAGTAGATGGTTGGAATTTGTTAGAGCTGAAGTCATCAACATCAAGGCTTTGCTGGAAAGGAGAGGGTCTCATCTTTTGGCAAACCAAAGGGCACAACCCCCTTGAGAGAGTCCATGAGCTGCCCTCAGAAGCTCTGCATGGGCACTGAGGGCCTTGACAAAGCGTGCAGCAAACACAGCAGCAGCAACGTCTGGTCTTGCCACCAAATGCCTCCAAGGTACCCGGGCAGCACAGGACCTGTGTCTGTAAGTGAAACAACAGCCACGTGCATTGGGGCATTTTGAACAACTGCTGCATTCTCCCCTCTCCTCTTTTTTTTTCCTTCTTGTTACTATTGCAACCATTGCAATCATTTGCCATTTACTTTGGTGTAAGTGATGGCACACTCTCACACAAAGCACAGCCATATGCTCACCCTCTCCCCAAATTTTCCTCAAGTTCTCACAGCATCCAAATCCAGTATGACCTCACAGTTTAACTCGATGCCTGGACCCACAGTGCTGATGTGTGGGTTTGCACGCAGAAGCCCTCCATACAGACATGGAACTGCAGGAGCTCACCCAGGAGCTGTGCTGGATTCTGCAGACATCCAACATGCTCAGGCCACTGCCAACAATGAGAAGCCCTGGTTTTTTTTGAACTGTTTTAGCTAAGCATTACCTTGCCAACACTGTGATAGGCTTATTCTGGGCGAATACCCTGGATTTACTGGATTAACCTGCTGTACATTGTATCTTGGCTACTCCTGCAAGCATGAAGCCAACTAAAACAGACAAAACTTAACAACTTGCTCCAGAGAGAGGGTGAAATAGGTAAGATCCTGGGCTCACATGTCCCAGCTAAGGGAATTCCATGTGTCCCGTTAGTTCCTGTGCTACCTAATCTAAAAATTCAGCAAACAACAGTTTTTAAAGATGGTGAGAAGACTTCAGCCATGCCAGCACCTCCCCCTCCCCTCCAGTCTGGTTATGCAGCTGCAGGCTGCTCTGCACGGCACTTACCTGCCACAGTGCAGCCAGTAGGGACCAGAGGTGCCCGAACACGGATGGGGAAGCTGTAGGCAGCTGTTAGGCAATAGCTGTGGTGTCTGTCTTGCTCTCCAAACAGCCCAGGCCTCTCTGTGCTCAGGAGTCTTGTCCAGATCAGCTCTTCCAAAGCACGAAGCTGAACTTGAATCACAGCGTAGAATATTTATTTTAGAGAAAACCTGATTGTGACCCATTGAGACCTGCTGTAAGAAAGTAAACACTTTGGGTTCTTTGAAAGTCTGTGTAAATGAGAGACTGTGGAAAAATGCCAAAATACATGTCAGCCATCAAGTTTACAAGATACCGTTACAGTATACAATGAGAATGATTTGATATGCACAGTCAGAAGCCATCCTTGTTTAACAATTAACCAAAAATTATATTTATTATCCATGCATGCACCTATGCCCAGTCATATGCACAGCTGTGACAGAGGGAAGCCATGGGGTTATTTCACATTTTTCATCATTTCCTTGAATTTGAAAAGTAGCCTTTAGTTGCAAAAGCATACACATTGGAAAAAACCTCCAGTGTACCTAGTGCTTAGAGTCCCTGGGATCCCACTGTCAAATCAAACACAGGAAAACATTGTAAATCACACTCATAGGTTAAAACCACTTTTTAATTGCAGGTCTCATGCAATGTTTTCATGCAACCTTTGTGCTTCTTTGAGAGTTCAAGAAAACTGCAGAAATTCAAGCAAATGTAAATAATTATACAAATATGGCAACTAAAACTGACAGGCAAAATTGGGCTTTGCATCTTTAAACCACTAAAAAAGATGCTTGTTTTAAATATTTGAAATTTATCTTTTAGTCCATGGAAGGATAGAACGACTTCAAATTGGTCTCCTCCCTGTAGGACAAAATAACAATACTCTCATATGTCCTTATTTCTGCAGCGCAACAAAGATGACTTGCAGAACTGTGCAGACAAGGCAGGGGCTGCTGGAACACCATCAAAGAGGTTTCAGCATATTAAGGTGTTTTAGGCAGCTTAAATGTGAAACAGAGTCCTGATAGCTCTTTCTGAAACCATTCTTCTCAGCTCCTCTCCATATTTGAGGGCTGGAGAGAGAATACCCAAACCATACACTTTAACCAGAAACCATACAATCTTACTAAAAAAAAACCAATCCCAACCTGCTGAAGTTGAAGTGGCACATACAACTGTAAAGCTCTGATTATATTTCACCATAGTTACACAAGATATGGAAATAAAACACCGTTCAAGGTTTTGGCACATCAACATGTAAAATCCAGACAGAGTCTATTATAGATATCAAGGTAACCCCGTGCACATGCACCAGCTCCATTCTGTATAGTTGTATTTGTTAAGCAGAAAGAAATCCAAGAGCTGAAGTTGAATTACAGAAAACAATACAACTGGGGGTAAATTGTTACAGTGCATTTCCTTTTCAGAATGAGCATGGCTCAGTGTATGTTCTCTCTATCAATTACAACGCAACCTAATCAGAATTTCCAGTGACACCATTTGCTACATTTCTGCCCCAGATTTTGAAGCATCACCTCTCAGTAGAATGTTCTTCAGCTGCTAGAAGATGCACTGCAGCACTTGAGTATACGAGAACACCGGCATCATTGAATAACTCCTTCCACATTAAAATGCATCTACAACCGATGGCTGCTTTTGGTACTGGATTACACCTTTGTGATCAGTCTTAGATTATTTGAGAACAGCTGTTGAAGGAGGGGTAAAAGAATTGAATATTTAGAACTAGGCAGTTTTAGCAAAAGACTTTTCATATGATTAAATGTGGATTTTTTTTTTCTGCACAGTGACTTAACATCCACTTCTGCATGCTCTGGCCGTCAACGTTACTGACTGATTTGATTATTCAGGTAAAGTCATCAGAAATGTTCTAATGCACTTTCTGGAGCCACGCAATTATTTTAGAGTTCCACTGCTGCTTAGATTTGCGAAGCTTTCTGTATTTCCTCTGTTCTTTCTTTGCACGAAGAGTGAACAAATGGTAGCAGCATGCCTTCAAGAAGAAACCACCTGTGCACACATACAGACAACAAACCCTACCAAAATGCCTGAAACGTAAGAATTCAGTTTATCACTTTCAGCAAGAACACAAAGCCACAGAATAAACTAAAAAAAAAAACTGTTTTATTGTGACATTTATGACATTGAACCCTTGCTGATATGAATGACTATGGGTACTCTTGACATGTTACATAATGTCATGGCGTAGGATGGCACTGATTGTCATCTGACTTTTGAGAATGTTTAATGGTCCCTACTGACCTCAGTGCATTTTGGCAAGTCACAGAAACTTTATCATCAGGTTTGTGTATACAGTTAACAAGTAGTTGGTCTTATAAGCACCATTACAAACCCTCACATTAAGGGTATTATTAATCTAGTTTACAAATGCTTCATTGATAAAAATAGCATGATTACAGTATACACACACTTAATTTACATGTAATGTATTATAGGCATAACTGAGATAAACTACTGAGCTAACTTTGGTTGATTGAAGTATTTAGACTGAATAATGGCAATTTTGGCTTCTAAGTTGTGTAAATATTACAGTGCATTTATAAATCTAGGTTGGAAATTTACTAGCACCAAATGGATATCATAAATGGCTGACCTAGTAAGTTGTAGTTGGAGAAGCGAAGTTTAAGAATTACAAAAATAGAGCTGTCCATCAGTTGAAAGCACATTCGTGTACCTCTGCTGAAATGATGATGTGTCTCAGCATCAGTGGCCAACTTCCAAAGGCAAAAGTCCCAGTTTTCAAGATTCAACATATCAAGGTAGCTCAGCTACAGTTAAAAGCCTGAGAAAGTGGTTGTTTTGAGCTAGGGTATTCATCCTGTACCTTGTTTATGTAATAATATAATAGTGCTCGTTCATACAAATGTACTCATGTAAGACTGTACCTATGATATGGAGAATCTGATTGGGAGAAATATTCAGTCCTACCTATCTATCTTTGGTTTAATTATTTGGTCTTTGGTTGATGAATTAATGAAGCAATATCTGAATTTTCATTTTCAGGTTATCTCCCAGCTCACCACTGAGGTAGTCTTTGTCATGTTTCTCTTCAAGCTGGTTAAGTTCCTTCTTTTTATAGAGTGGAATGCTACTGATTTGTAATGAATAGTTTCCAGGCACTGGCTTCTTCTTTGTGAAATGAAGGTAACTTATTCCGTCCTTCTTATTGATTCTAAAGAAACCATCTTCGTTTCCGGAGTCAATTAAATATCGGTTATGGTTTGTCAGTGTTGTGAGGGCAGGAAGCAGTTTCAGGATGCGATCTTTGTTACTGAGATCGGAGATGTTGATAGAAAAGACTGCTGCTTTCTCAATATCCCAGCTGGCAAGACTGACTGGAGGCTCCAGCTCTTGCTCATCCTGCACAAGAACAAATGATGTTAGCTGCCTTTGTCAGAGAACGTTTCACAGGCATCTGTATGTGTATTTCTCAGCCAGCTCATCCATTATTAATGAAATAGTTTTTAAAAGGAGATCTATAAAGTCCTCTGTCTAAACCATTCTTGGAGGCTTAGTGGTTGTCAGAATAGAGTTTTTGACACCGCCCCTGCATGGTAATGGAGGCACACAGTTTCTCCATCTGGGTCCTGCTGCCTGACATCTGGCTGTGCTCAGGGTCTGCGCCCAGTGTCCTACACTCTGCAAAGGCCTGTTGTTCTGCCTCTCTGTCAGGGAAATCACAAGCTAACAGGAATGATGCACAGAAGACAGCATGGTCTGTGGGAGAGGCATTCGTTTAGGTAGGAGTTTTCTACTTTGTGATATTTGCTCTGTTTAGACATGGAACTGGGGGCAGGCTGCTGGACAAGGAGCAATACCCCCTGCCTCCAAGTGACATCACTGTACTTCCCAAGTCTTGTATGTGTGAGTCACGCTGCAGGGGCAGACTGAAAACACTTCAGACAGCACATCAGCTAAATGCTATAATTTGGAAAGGAAGATACACATCATCTCAGACAAATGCCCTTACCCAGCACCAAGCACAGAGAAATTTGAAACGTGTTGCAGAAACAGTTTACAACCACACTCTTTGTTCTGGTCAAAAGCACTCTCTTACTCTCTTGTTTTCCCATGTTAGCAGAGCCATACGCTGAGCACACAATGGAAACAGCTAACCTGCCCTCAGATCTCCTGTATTCTTGTATGGAAAAGCAAGCTCTATCACATATACATGTGAGCAGAGAACACACATGGCAGCTCAGGGTCATGACAGTCTAACAACACTTCTGTACAAGAGTGTTCAGTGTATCTCTATTAAATTCTGAATGAAACACACATTTACATATGTGGACACGTACTCTTAGCTGAATGGCAAATACCGCAGTTGACACCTGCCATGACCTACTGCTTCTCTGGCTAGATCAGGTCAGATCCCTTCACCTGTAACACCAATGTCACCATAGAATGGATGAAGAAGTGAGAAGTCGAATGACTGTGGACTTGGTGACATTTCTCCTGCAAGCTGTTTATTGTTTTTAAAGCCTACATTTAACTGGTGGGAAAAAGATTTAAGCGTAGTGACTTGTGCGGGACATTGGACTGAATGACTCAACTGGGCATTCTGGCCCTGTATTCCAAGGTAAAATAAGCCTCAGGTAACGCAAGGGACTATTGTAAGATTGCACTTCTACTACAACTTTTGCACTCATGCTGGGAGAGTGACTTTTGGACAATGTGTGACAAGCTCAGTAGAACAACAAACCACCACAATTACAAACCACCTCAATCACACTGTGCCCCAGTGTTGTGACCAATACAGAACAAACTCCAGCAGGTGGGGTTTGGTAAAGGATTTACTTTTCATTAATGCTACTTCTCAAAACATTTGCCAAGAACTAATGGAAAATATTTCCCTCCAGGATGAATGAAAAAGGATGCCTTCTTCTTCACAGAAAGATAAAACTTGTCACACAGCAGCTAAGTTTTCATATGAACATGAGTGCAGAAACCACTTGTTAATGTTTGGTTAATATAAAAGAAACCAGTGACAACAGCTAGAAAGAAGTGGAGTTGGGTGAGCACTGCAATAGGTTTTACACATTCACTGGCACACAGTTATCCCACTGAGAGGCAAACAGAAACCTGTCTCTGTCCCTAGCAACTTCCAGGTGATGACAGATGAAGCTCAGCCTCCCTAATTCTGCCTGGACCAGCAGTGACTACAATAGGTGACCTCACTGACAGCTTTGGCCCCAGGCTGGCAGCTTGAGTGACTGTGAGTGTGTGGCTGAGCCCCAGGAAGAGCTGCAGCACTGGGATGCTCTGGACTCCCTCGAAGTTCAATGTTCACATCCAATGCTCTTTGTTTGCTTTGCTGTGGGCTCCGGACCCAGACACAACACAATCCTGCTTGGAGAGGTCCATCCACCCTGTCCACTGCATGCTGCCTTTCTGGCCACAAGGTCACACAAATGCTTTACTGCCTGCCATCCTCTTACACCAAGAGCCCGTTTGGCGGGTGAGAGCACTGTCCTCAGGACAGCTGGGTGGGTGTTTATTTTAGTGTTGATGCAATGTAGGTAGTGGGAATCAAAGAGTTGCATGGGACAACCTTTGTGTGACAGTGACAGAACAACTTCAGAAAGCCCTGACCCAGACACCTGGTGTCCAAAACCAGCCCCTTGGTCTACTTCAGGATAAAAATTTTTCCCATGGGATTGCTTTTTGGCATTCATCAATCCGAGACTGGCTTTCTTAAGATAACAAACCCCTTCCCCCCCCAGGATCAATTACCTCTGCTTCATTTGCAGTTTCATTAGTACTCCTGCGCTTCCTTCCTCTCTTGGGATAGCCATTGATTTTACATTCATAGCAAGCTTCTGGAGAGAGGGAGTTGTCATCCATTTCTCCGCTGAGTGAAAGCTCTTGTCCTTGACCTTTGCCTAGCCCAACTCCAGAAACACAGTGTCTGAGGAAGGAAGAAATCCAAAATTAATTCCAGTGAGACAGATATCTTAACAAAAGCTAAATTTGGGGACTGTGAATACAAATAATGAAGAAACTGTGTTGCACTCATTTCCCAGGAAATTTTCTGTCCAATTTAACAGGCAAAATTCTCATTGAATCACAAAGCAACTACCTCTTTGATTTCAATAATCTGTTTCCATGGGGCTTTGTCTAAAAGAGGCCTGCCAATGTGTAACATGTTTAAAAACACCAGTTTAGGCTCCAAGAAGTTGTTAGTTATTTCTGTCATCCAACCTGAAACGCAATGAGTGACCAATTTTCAAGAGGTGCAGAAAAATCTGAGAATTGGGGTCTTTCATGTAGTTCAAGTGAGCATCCCGAAGCTTTTAGTCACTTCTAAAATTTAAAGCACAATCTTTCTGCTTTCCAGTTCAGTGCTTGGTCCAACATGATGCACTGCCCTAACACTCCCAACTGGGCAAGTGAAAATTGGTTTCCTTGATAAAGCAGACATTTATTCAAAAAGTAATTCATTTGGAACACATAAGAATATGAAACATACAAGAACATATGAGCATATGAGATTGTAATTCCAATCACCACCTGTGTCTTTGGAGCTGGCAAGGCTTGTTTTGCTTTGCTTTTAAAACAGACAAGTGGTACACCACAAATCAGAGTGAGAGGTGTCAGCTCCCAAGAGGTGACCTCAGATAGCTTGGCTGGCTGCTGGGGTGTGCAAGAGAGAGGTGAAAACAGTAACTTTAAAGGGATTATGGAATCTGGTTGTTGTTACCAGATTTCCTTTAACACTAAAACCATGTAGCTCCTCCCTGTCTCCAAAAGAAGCAGGTGAATCCAACTCCTGAGCACCTCCACAATCCTGTCCATCTCTCTCAGTGGTGATAACACCCTGGTTCTGCTGCTCCACACTACAGAGAAGAGAGCGAGTTACGTCGCCTTTATGTCTGTTAGTTTAAAATGAGAATCCCTTACCCTTGTCCTATTCTGAAGTAACCAGGTGGACATCCACAGACATAGCCACCTTCAGTATTTGAACAACCATAACTGCATGGGGCTTGTGCAGAACCGCATTCATTGATATCTTGGCAACCTCCACTAAACTGTTCATACTGAAATCCGGTAGGGCACATACATTTATAGCTTCCCAAAGTATTGTGGCAAGATGCTCCTCCACAAATGTGTGCACTTAGACATTCATTTTCATCTGGAAAGGAAGAAGAACACACCATGTTAATTTCCACTCTCAGGTCAGTCCAACCTACCCCTTCAGAAAGAGGTGCTGCTGTACCAGATGCACAGAAACAAAGAGCAGGGCTCGGCCTCAACCCTGGCTGCTAGGAGGTGACTATGCCAGACAGCAGAGCAACACCTGGGCCACTGTACTGCAGATATCTCATACCACGTCAGTTCGTGCTCTCAACAGCTGAGAAGCAGAGGAGGGAACATTTCTTGTTCCAGAAAAAAAAACCTGAGGATAAAACTTCATAAGGTCGAGGATCTGGTCTAGTAATCCCATCCTATTAATCCCATAATCTACTCAAGATCAAAGAAAAACTAGAGGGAATCAGGCTCTGACACCTTTTCCAAGCACTGAAAATCCCAGCATGGATAAACATACAAAGCCCAGAGCAGCATCTCCAACCTACACGTCCAGGTTAGAGGAGAATAAGTGCTAATTCAGAGCATTACTGTCTTTTCCCAAACAATGTGACTGTTTGTTTTTTGTGTAAAAAGTGATGCTCTACTCTTTGCAGCGTGATTTTGCAGGGTGCTCCACAGAATTGTCTGCACAAGGCATGGGAGGAACCAAAGCATTCTTCAGTGATTATCTAAATATGTGCTGTATCAACATCAAAAGTCCCTGAACACTTCATCAAATAAGCTAAAAAAGGCACAAACTGTTTGCAGAGTTGAAATTGCAAAGTAATATGGAGGAATTGTTACAGAAATGCCTGTTACATGGATTCTTCCCCCATGTTATGCCCAGGAGATCTAGGAAAGTATCGTAAGTATATAATTACAGACATCAAAAGTGAACATGTGAGGACCTGAAGAGTTAAACTTGGGTCTGAATTCTAACTAAGCCCATACGAGCTTTGCCATTAACTTAGATTGATGTTTCAATGCTCAACAAACCGAACACATCTGAATTCATAGCAATTAGGTCAACTCCATAAATGAATATTTGAACCACAGAAACTTGCTGAACCACAAGGATACATACTCTGCCTTGTTCCACAGCAAACAGAACGTGGACATCACCAAGGTTAGCTCCCATATTTTAGGTGACTGTTGAGGAAAAGGTACAGGAGCCTTGGACTGTATGCAAGCTGTGCCATCAGGTGTCAGCTTTGCACTCTGGTGTTCTGCACTCCAATACACACAGCTCTGCCATGCTCAGCCTCAGCAGGAATGAGAGGTTCTGTGAGCAGGTGATGAAACCAGGTCTCATGCGCCACCATTTTGGGTTTCTGCCTGGACTGCCCCATGTCCAAGAAGGTGAAAGTGTTAGCCAAGTTTTTCCCCTCAAGCCTCATTTTCCCTAGTGAAGTCTCTGATGAAAGTATTTGTTGCTAAAGCGTTCTTTCATTGGGGCCTGAGAATTCAGAAACTGATAGTCCTGCCTGAAACCTGAACAGTAGTCTATGGTCACAAAAGATAAAAGTGTTCACCTTGTTTGAGAACCAGGCTAGAAATGCACTGAGTTTAAAGATGTCAGTCAGGAAGACTCAGAAACAGCAAGGATATATTGCAAAACTGCAGCAGAGCTGCACTCTTTCACATTCCACAGTGTCTTCCAGCAGTCAGAACTGCTAGTTCTTACAGGCTTGTTTGATTTTTCTCTCGTGCCAATTATTAGATTCTAATTTAACTCTATGCTCTGCTAGTTTAGTTAGCACTCAAGGCCATGCTGTATTTGAGTTCCTCCTTGTTCTCTTGTATGCAATCAGCATTAAGCACTGGAGCACAAGCAAGCAAATGTCACAGCAAGGACTGCATAAAACGTCAGGAAACTTGGTAAGCACGATGAAAAACAGAGATCTCCCCAGAGCACCACAGTGCTAACAAGCTAAGGCATTTTTATGTTTCTGAAAGCAAAGAAAGCTAAACAAAGAGATACGAAGCTCTTTGTTCTCAAAGTAATCAAACACATCTCCGCTATCTACACAAGACTAGCCTATGTGAAGCCCATTAGACGTAACTGAAACTGCACAAAGCTGTCACGAGAGGAAAACTTATTGAAGTGCTTCTTCTGTTTGCACATGCTGCATGCTATGGGAAGATACAGAGACATTTCTCATGACTCCTGCAGAGGACCCCGTTCTGTCTGCTCATGTCATACCCTGCAGCGACGCAGCCTCTGCACATGCAGCCTCATCTAAGACAGCTCAGAGAACCAAATTTTAGACAAAAAGAAATACGCATTTTAATTTTCCAGTGTATTTACTTCTTAAAATAAATAAAGAACACTAGCTTTTGTCACTTATAACTAGTAAATTCTATTACAAAGCTGCAAGGAATCATCTTTAGACAGATGGCAGCAGCTTTAGTCAGTTATGAGAAAAGACTGATTCTGTAAAGAGCTTACACACAGCAAGCTTGCTGTAGGTGTTGTAACAAATGATAAAAGCACGGATTGAGTAGGATTTTAATAGAATTTAAAATTATTTACTCCAGAAGTTTAACTTTACCATATAACAACCCGAACTTTTAGTTTTGAACCTGCCAGGTTTAACCAACTCTCAGATTGGAGACTGCTGCATGGCTGAGAAGTCCTTCGTTCACATCACAAGATGCATGTGAGTAATGCACTTTTCCTCAAAATCAATACAACATCTTGCACCCTCAAAGCTCACCTTGTTTGTACTTACCTCATTGAGCCAGGATATGAGCTACCGGCTGTTTCAAACCAACTGCCTTTCCTAGGACAACTCAACTTGAAATGTAACTCCACTGAATGTAGTAAATTATGATCAGAAAAAAATATATGGCAAACTGAACCATTGCCCTTGACTTGTTGCTGCATGCATTTCCATACAGAAACTATAAAAAATGACTTGCCAACACATTGGTTCCACTGGTAATGCTGGAGATATCCTTGTGGGCAGCTACACCTGTATCCTCCGATTATGTTTTGGCAGCCATGCTGACACCGATGGTTTCCATCACATTCATCAACATCTAAAAAGGTGAGATACACTCTGAATTCTGGGAGAGAGGCTCAAATTGTACTAATTTGAAAACTGTGTTACAAGTAATCATCCATACGTACAGGGATAATGCAGGTTATTCCAAAACCCTGACCAGCAATGGGAGACCACTTCAGGCCTTTCAGGTTTGGAGTTCTGGTTCTACAGCAAGAACTTATGGCAGAAAACCACCAAAGGCTCAAATCCACCCACAGATTCCATAGCTACTGCATTCTGCTGTGGAGCAGAGAGCAGAAAGCCAAAAAAGGCTTTCCAAAGGATCCAACCTCCAAAGCGAAGAATTCCTTGCTTTTACCTAAGCATCAAACCCAGCAATCCCAAGATAACTTTTTTCAAAGCAAACCAAACCCTGTTCTGTGAAAAGGCTCTAGGGACCCAGAGAAATAAAGCCAACAGCCCGTGAAAAACCCGTAGGTCACCTTGCAGATGCAAGACTTCCTGTCCTTGGTGAGTCCCTCAGAAATCCAGGCAGGATTTGACACAAGTCCATTGAACTTGTGATTCGTAAACTAAAACATTCCAGACTAAATTGAAGTATCCTCAGAAGATTTCAGCTCTCTAGAATCCCACAGGTTATCAATGTCTTCACACCCATGAAGAGAAATATGTCCCTATTGATAAACTTCTAAATCCCATCCTCCCTTCAATCTGAATATACTCGATAGGATTTGGTTCTAATACTGTATATCCTTCCTTGGACAACAGCAGGATGAGAAAAGATGTAGGAAAGCAAGATAAGATGAAGTTTGACGCTCTGTGCTGCACCTACCTTCACAGCTAAGCCCAGTCTGGTCGAGTGAGAAGCCACGCTGACATTCACACACAAAACTTCCTGGAGTATTCTGGCAAATACCTTTTGCCCCACATAAATTAATTTCTGTAGCACATTCATTATTATCTGAAGGAAATCAAAGTCTGAGTGTTACTTTTTATTCTTCATAGTAAAGATGATGATTTAGCAATGCTGACAATGAAAGGTTTGTGACAAGCAGTAAAGAGACATTAGCAACGTAGCTGTCTTACTGCCCACTCCATTTCTCACTTTTTACTACAGAAGAGCTGACAATTTTAATTTAAAATAAATTAAGAA